>NW_019154145.1:6520038-7013805 GCF_002288905.1 Enhydra lutris kenyoni | reverse complement strand
CCTCTCTCTCTGCCTGCCTCTCTGCCTGCCTGTGATCTCTGTCTGTCAAATAAATAAATAAAATCTTAAAAAAAAAAAAAAAGAAAGAAAGAACAATGAGGTTTTGGCATTAAAACAAAATTTAACAAAAAAAAAAAAAAAATCCCCCAAGAGGGAAAAAAGAAGATCAAACTTCATTACTACACAAGTATTCAACCCCTGAGTAAAGGCACAACACCCTGTTTGTGGCTACGGGACAGACAACGCTGGTCTCCTGGGCTCTCCAATTCAACCACCCATCCTCCCGCCCTGATTTGCTGGGAGCCTGTCGGCAATTAACTTAAGCACCCCATAGTTCAGCTTGTTCATCTGTAAAATGGGTATAATCATGCTACCTCACTCATGTAGCATGGAACAGTTAATTAACGATGTGTAAAGCTTTTGAAAATATAAAGTGTGATGTATGTGCTAATTATTATAAATCCAAAAAAAGCACCACAGTTCTATGTTTAATTACCTATATATTTTATTGAAAATATATAAAGCATGTAATAAAATTAACCTCTCTGTCAAAAATTACTGCTAGCCTGTGCCGTCTTGTTCATTGCTCTGCCAGAAGTACAACAGCAATTTCCTAAAGTAAAGTAATAATTTTATCCAATGGGAGAAGTTCAACCAATATGACCAGGCCTAACCGGTGATTTACTGTGTCATAAAACAACATCTCCCAGCCTTGCCTCAATTTCCCTTAGTTATTATAACTCAATTACTGTAACACTAGGGTCTGTTCCCGAAGCATTATAACAAGATAGGTAGGTGTCATGTCAATTTCATGTGAAAGGGTTTAAACACTGCAGGATTTTGTGTTTAGGTCTTTGACGAATTATCCAAAATATCCCATCAAGAGGGAAAGATAGTTCAAAAGTGATTTTAAAGTCTGATTTAGGATGGGAAAAGTTGAACAGAAGGAGAAGCAGGAAACCTACAGGAAACAGCCCCTGGCTTCTGATTCTCCCCAGCCAGAGATACCAAGAAAGGGAAATGGCATCTCCTTAGTCTCTTGCTTTCCCGCCACAAAATAGATTCCTCCACAATAGCAAGGCACGTTTCTCCTCTCCAACAAACTCTGGGGGTGTCCTTGTTTGATAACGTTCCATGGACATTCAGAATTTCAAGAGGGACGAGAGATGCAAAACATAATTTGGGATGTCATTAGCTGTCAGAGCAGATTATTTGTCCCTGTGGAAACAATGACCGAGATCAAGCCGTGAAGACCAAGAACACGGGGTCCCTGCCTCAAACTCATCACCAGGTGGGAGGGGCCCGGGACGAAAGTTTTTATGAACAAACTTGAGACCATTCTGAAAGCCATAGGTAAGAAAGTTACACGTAGTTGAATGAACACAAGACTGGCAAAATGGTTCAACACGTCCATGTCACTACCAAGGGAATTCAGAGCGAGGAAAGGTCTCCCTGAGGAATTCCTGGAGGGGACAGGTCCTCCAAGGGGCCACGACCAAAGGTGCAATTGACGGGGACAAAGAGGCAGTGAAGCAGAAAGGTGAGCGTGTGTCTGGGTGACCCAGAGTGAGGGTCCAGCAGGAGAACACCGGATGTTGGCCTTTTCCTAAAGCCAAGCCAAGCAGACCAGGGACATTGTTCTGAACCCCATCCGACTGGATTTTAAGCTGCAGAGAAGCCTCCAAACTCCATG
Organism: Enhydra lutris kenyoni; assembly: GCF_002288905.1. NCBI lineage: Eukaryota > Metazoa > Chordata > Mammalia > Carnivora > Mustelidae > Enhydra > Enhydra lutris. Next base: position 7,012,112 of record NW_019154145.1, on the reverse strand, counting down.
GAGCCAACTTTTCCAAGTGCCTCGTTCCCATGTACCATTCTTGATGGGCTCTTTCCTGATTCGGAGATGAGTATTTTCCCAGAGAACTCAGAATATGTGAAAATGAGGGAAATTCAGTTCTTTGCTTTTAGCAGCAAACGCACTCTCCCCTGCTTGGGAAAGCTGGCCCTCGTCTCTCTGTTTGTTCTGTCCCAGACTGGCTTCCACGCCCGTCCCCTTTTCTGCAGCTCACTGGCTTCAGCAGATGGGAGAAACACAATGTGTAGAGTTGGACAGGCTTCAGGAAAATGCTTGCTGCGACCATGTTCCGGCCGTGGCTTAAGATCACACCACCCGTGCGGCTTGGCACACACCCGCGGTGTGGGGGGTTGGGGGGCAGGGGGAGGCACAGCTCAACAGGACAGTCGTACGTACACCATTAGGTGAAGGACTTCGTTTTCCTGGAGAAAGGGTCTCCCCTACTTCACATAGGGACAGGCTGAGAAAAGAAGAGATTTAACAGCTTCCTCCAGAATTGTTTGGGTTTTATTTAAGAGCTTGATTATGATACATATGAAACATTTTAAAGTTTGAGAGCTACCTATAAACCTGTTCCCTCTATGCTAATTGCTCCCCATAAAACTTGATCAAGAACGAGTCTCAGAGCCCAGGGCAAGTTCCAGCATGCCTGTGGGCCCAAGTTCAGAGCGCACAGGTCCTATCTGATGAGGCCTTTGGGAACAGATAGATAGCCTGATGGATAAATGATAAACAGATACATCATATTAATAGGTAAGTGATCTTGCAAGGAACTCACGGCGATGGAAAACAGCATACAGTAAACAGGTTGTCATCGCGTTTCATCAGACAAAACCCTTTGAAGGGAGTAGACACCTCGTTTCGGCCTATGTGATTCATCACCCCCTGCGGGGACTCACACCAACCCGCGGATTCCTTTGAACGGGAATCGGAACAGCCCAGTGAGCAGAGAAGGGGAACCCCAAGGGAGCGGGCGTGAGCGAACCCTGAGAGGTCAACCATGGGCTCTGCTTTAGCCGAGGTGTATCCGCGGGAAGGACCCCAGGCCATGCCTGCCTGAACCATCTCACTGAGGACTGGAAAACAACAGCTTGGGCTTGCCGGCCACCAGATCTGACCTCTGTCCCTGCCCCGGGTGACTGACTACACGTTGCTGCCTGCACCCTGGAGCTCAGCAGCCGCTCCCTCCACAGGAGCTACGGAGCATAAACAACCGAATGCCGAATGCCGGGGCTAGAAAGGCCCGAGCAGCTCCCTGCCTGGGTTTGGGATGGCAGATGAGTTGGCCTCCCCAAGGTGTGCTCGGTCAGGGTATCCTTAATGCAGAGCGAAGGCCTCCAGGGCCCTCTTCCCTCCTCGCCCCACTATCGAACCAGCCTAAGAAAGCGTTGTGTCCTGGTCTGCGGGCTGCCTGCTTTGCTACAAGCTAAGCCTATGTTCCCTTATTGTACCTTAACTCTTCTTACAGAAATCCCTTTACGGACCCTCCGTCAGAAGATCTGCTAACCTGTTTACAATCCTGCAGCTTTCTCTGTGAATGGCAATTAGTGAGATGATAAAAAAAACCAATTCCTTTGGCTTAAGCCCCCGAACACTCGCAGGATGGCATGATTTGTGGGCTAGATACCATTGATTCAATCCAGGCCATTCACACACTATCACAACACGCAGGGTCAAAGCTCTTCCGAAGGCCTTTGAGGAATTTGGCCCTAAAACGTTGATTTATTAAAGGTTCTCTCCGAGCAGCGCACCAAAGGCTAGAAGGAAGGAGTGTGCATGCGTGTGGGTGCAGGCATGTGTGTGTCTGTGTGCATGCGTGTGTCGCTTTGGTAAAAGTGTCAGCACCAACCCTTCTCCCAAAGGCGAATTCTCCACTAACAACTTCCAAGCAGAGGTAACTTTCCCAGTGGTTGTTCTGCCGGGATCCCTGATTACACACACACACAAGGAATGGAGCAATGGACTTATAAAAATTAGAGTAACCAATCACATGAATTTTAGGGTCACTACAGAGACGTAACTGACTTTTATCTCTCAGGGGTTCCATCAGAGTTTTGCAAACATTTAAAAGATGGCCTTTGCACATCCTTGAAGACGCACTCCTCAAGAATTACAGGAGCAGAGAAGAGTTCTCCAGGGCTGGTTGCCCAGCCCCTGGATGATTGGGAGCACCTCTGATGTATCTTATCGCTAAAGATTAAAAGAGCATCAGAAATCATGTCTCTCCCACTCATTTGGAGAAGCCCAATGTATACTAGCTCAGAGAAAATAATGATGACTGGGTTCATCTTAGCACCTGGGTCATATTTTTGGCAAGCCACAACAGACCTAGTTGGGAATAGACTTTATTAATTTGTGAGGCTACATTCTGGTTTCGGTGGGGCTCCCTCCTCTGACTTCAATACTCTTGCGTTTCTTGAGAAAAGGTCTCAGTATCTCACTTTTACAAGCTCAACAGGTTAAAACTTGTTTCTGTTTTTGTTTTTAGTTGAGGAGGGACAACTTAGAGAGAACATTAGGGAATGCCAGCATTTCAGTGGGGCTGATGAGAAGCAGAAATAGCAGTTCTTCTCAAGCAGAAAAGAGTGAAGTTCTTGACCATGACATGCTGAATTGCATGGTCCTGCTGCCTTCCCCCTCCACCTGACCCCCACCCCCGGAAGCCAAGCATGGATGTGATTCCTCAAGAAATCATAACCTGGGGATGCCTGGGTGGCTCAGTTGGTTAAGCAACTGCTTTTGGCTCAGGGGTCCCGGGATCAAGCCCCACATCAGCTCCCTGTTCAGCAGGGAGTCTTCTCCCTCTGCCCGATGTTCCCCTGCTTGTGCTCTCTCTCTTTCCCCTTCCGACAAACAAATAAATTAAATCTTTAAAAGAAAAAAAAAAGAAAAAAAGAAATCATAACCTGGGTGATTAATAGTGTTACAGAACTGCTTACTTTAAATTGATCGCCTTTCTTTGAAGAAACAAAGCTACTTAAATAATTGAATTACCTGGGATAGAACTCCGGGATAGACCCCCAAATTAGTTCTAAGACAGGCATGGATTCCCACTAGGCGTGTGGTGTGGAAGGAGATATGTCACCACACTAACTGGATGAGAGTCGGAGAGGTCGTGCTCAATAGCCACATTCAACATAAAGATCGTATCCAGAAAATAGTCGTCATAAAGTAATCCTTCCTCAGTGTTTTTCCCTCTACAGATTAGTGAAATTCTCACCCCTAAGTTGAACTATTTCACCTTCATCTGACTCAACAGATTAATCTGGAAAATCAGGGGAGCAAAGGGAAATATTTGCCTATTTTTACCAGAAGGAGAATCTCAGACCTGTGCCTTCTTCTGTTGTCCTACACACCCAAAGCCAAGTGAATACTGTAGGAAAATAAATATGTTTTCAGGATAACAATTTAAGGCCAATTGAACCTAAACTAATGGGACTAGGAATAATATTTTCATAGCTATTCAAACTGATTCTGAATCCCACGGGAAGTTGTGGATAATTCACACATCCTGGCAATCTTGGCTTCTCAGTGGTGGGAGGAAATGAACATTTATTCATAATCTTACATGTGCTAGCCACTGTATAGGCATTTTAACTTGTTCTTAATCCCCACAACCAGAGCTGACATTCATCTGGTCTGCCCCAACACAATATACTGGTTGGTATCCAGTACAATTGGTCAGAGATCATTTCTGATTGGTCTGTGCCCTGAATGACCTTTCAAGAGTTCTGTTATTACTATCTCTGTATTCACAAATGAAGAAACCGGAGTTCATGTGAATAAGTATGTCCCTGAGGGTCACACGAATGTTAAGAAGAAATAAGGATTCCAGTACAACCCATCTCTTCATATGCTTCTTTGATTTCTATCTAATCTAGTTTCTGTTTTTTACCTTGCTAAGAAAGTTGAGGTTAGGGTTGAGTATAATTTTTTTCCCCAGTACACATTCAGGAATGCCAATAGTGTCTCTCGAGTATATAAGAAGTAGTCCTCGAGGGTCCTGTTTACCAAGCAGTTCAGTGTAGCTTTTTACATATATATGAAAAGGATTCATATTTGTTTAAAATATTTTCAGCAATATTGAATGTTTCTTGAAGGCTCCCAGGACATGTCAGATGGAGAACATTTGCCAAGCGCTCATTCACAGTGAGAGGAATATTGATACATCTTCTCAACAATGACAACATGGCTGAGAAGCACTTTCTGTCTGAAATGAAAAACAAAACCAGACTTAGGGGGCACTTTGACATTCCTCCATGTGTCCCTCCAGTCCTGTCACCCATCTGATGCTTCAGTGTTCTATACAATATTCCAAACAAATGACTTCTCAGCCCATATCTGAATACTTGCCAAGGCAGAGGATTCATCTTTGGGTAGCTGCACCTGCCAGAAAGTTCTTTCTTATAGCTTGATATCATTGACCTTGATCTGGAAAAATTTCAATACCTCTTCTATGTGGTAATTGTTTAACTCTTTGTAGACAGACAGTTTCTCCTATCCTCCCATCAACCTTTGTCTTTTCCAGGAGAGGTGGCCCAAGCTCTTCAACATTTTCTATGGAAATCATATCAAGGTCCCTCATGATCCTAGCAGGTCTTTTTCTAATGCACCTGAATGTATACATTCCTCTCTGTGAAAGTACCCTGACCTAATTCAACATTCCCTATTCAGTCTGGCTATAAGAGCCCAGAGCATTTTCTTGCAAAATCTTCAGGAATACAGAACACACGTAGGTAAAAACTACTCTGAAAGCATTGCAAAGTGATACACAGTCAAATGCCAATTGACACAGTAATAGCTATAAATATTGGGCCAAGGGGTTGCCAAGGGATTCAAACCACAGAAGTCTTCTTAGCAAAGAAGACTTGTGATCAAATATACTCTATGAGATTCACAGAGAAGAGTGTGGAAAACATTTGGGAATGGGACAGCATTGGGGAGGGCATAGTACGCGGTATCCAGAGGTGAGAAAACAGATTTGTTCAACTGGGATCGAGGCTTTCTATTGAAAACTCATGGAGACTGGAAGAATTCAAAAGGAAGATTTCTTGGGGAGGAGATGAAGGCAAGAATTGAAATGCGTTCACCCTCTTCCACTTGACAGGGGGCTTACATACGTTATTTCACATGATCCTCCTACTGAATCCGTGAGGCGTAGCCATATGCATATTTTAGATGAGAACAAAAATTAACAAAAGATGGAGTCAGGAATCCAGCAAATGTTCATGGCCACAAAGCCTTGGGCCTTTGCTCTACATCCCATGGAAAAAGGAACACCTAGTATGAGTCTTCACATTCCAGAATGAACTCAAGGAAGCTGTGATCTTGTTTCTGTTTCATGACATCCGTGACAGGATGTTTTCTTGCTGGCAGTGGAGGTGGTGGGTACACAGAGTTTTAGTCTTACCAAATTCACACATGTATAAACGCTAAATGAATTAAAATTCCTAATCATCACAAATTCTGGGTGAAAATGTATGTCCGAAACTCTGTTTCCTTCCATCAACATACGGTTCCTCTTCAGATCCCAGTTCTATGAGTGAAAATATACAGCAAAATACTCCTAAAGGAGGCAATTTAGATAAATGGTAGCTTTTCTGTCTTCATTTCTCACGGGTGAATCGTGGCATTTCATGAACCACATGGATCCTATCAAATTTTCAGTTTCTTTCCACAGAATTCCAGCCACCCAGAGTCATCACACACAGGAAGGGGGAAGTGATCCTGGAGCTCAGCCAACTCCATGTGCTCTACAAACGGGAAAACTGGCTAAGACAGGCCAAGTGACTTACCCAAGGTGACAAAGCCGGTTGCCAATAGCACAACCATAGCACAAATCTAGGCTCTGGGACTCCACAACTCTCTGCCACCTCTTAGGATGAGCATAAACTAGACCAAACCTAGAGCGATACCTTTAAAATGTCACCTACGTCCAACAGAGATGTGGAAAAAATCCAGTCCTGTTCTGTTCCATTGATTTTCTTCCCCTGGACTGAGTTGCTTCTTGACTAGATTAATCAAATTGGCCGGCTTCTGAACTATTCAGACAAGACTTGGATCAGACATCCCCATCCCAAATCCGTGCTCATCCCCCTAGGACTCCATCCTGACATAGACTGAACACAAATAAGAAAGACTGGTGTGCGGACATACACATCCCGAAAAGATGAACTGAATGTTTGGCTTCCTAAGGAAGGATTTGAAGGTCCTTCCTGTTAGGATCGTTAACCCACCTCTTAATGAATCCAAAACACATACATTCATTTCTCAGAGAAATAACCATGAAATAAGAAGCCCTACAAGGCTCGACCTGTTCTGAGTGAAACTCGACTGTGCCTCCTTGGGGTATCTCTTCCTAATTTCAGAATCAGCCTGAAAACAGGAAAGTTAACAGGTCAAAATGGAAAACTCACCCTCAGAGTCACTTCTTGGGGTCTTCCTGTCCAATGCAGTCTTTTAAGTGGAAATCAGACCAAAGAAACCTTCCAATAGCCCAAAACTCTCCTACACTCTGTCATCCCAGATCACTGAGGCATACACGATGAGAATGAAAGGTACTAACTGGTTTGGGTTTTTTCTTTTTTCCTCTTTATTTTCTTTTCATTTTTTTTAATGTTTTGCATCAAAAGTAAGTTTTGGGTTTTTTTTCTTGTGTGCTTAACAGGTTTTAATTTTATAAGACACTGTGGAACCAGATACCTTAGGGAACAGTAATTAACTGGGATTATGTTTTCATTTCAGTGAATTCTAAATGAGAAGCGTAAATACTGATTTTTGTCTATCACCGAATGGGAAAACACACAGCGTCTCATTCCTTAAGTATATTCCTTTGCTTACTATGAATAATTTCCTAATGATATTTGCAATTTGCCCCTTGCTTAAGCAGGCCTTCCCCAGGACATGTAATGGATTATTCAAAATAATGGAAAAAGTTAACTTTTAATTGTGATACTTATTCCTGACAGTCTTCAGTCCACATTTTTCCCACCAATGGCTGGCCACTTCCCCAAAAAAGGGCCAAATATTCACTTAGCAAATACTTCTTGTGCATCTACTATCGGTCAAACATCATTTAGACAGCCAGTTATCATTGTAAATGCACTGTCATTTCCAAGTTAAAGTCAAGTTCATCTCAAAATGAGAACAAGGAGATGAAGGATTGGAGTTATACTTAAGTAATATACACGAAATATGAATTCGGGGACAGAAATGGACCTCGTGTGATATCTCTGCAGTGTGATGGTTCACTTTGATACAAATTTCAGTTCTATGATTCATTAGATTTTGACCTCGAGCAGCAAATTTTTCTTTAAGTCTCTCTCCTCACCTGTAAAAAGGGAATAATAATCCCTACCTTAAATGGCTCCTGTAGTTTTTAGTAAAATACTGATACTTGGAATATAGTCAATCAATAACAACCTCATCTACATGGTCATCACATACAGAAAGTGACAAGTAAACTGTGAAACATGCCAAAAATAGGCCCCAGCCAGCAGCTGTTGCACTCCTGCTTACACAATGAGAAGCCTATGTTGGCAACCTTCCTTTCTAGAACAGGTCTGTATATACAATTAAGTTAAGATGAGCTCTTTGTCTCTGACCTATATACCTGGCACTTTACACTAAAACATCACAATAAAGGCTTACTTTGGATAAATTCTATAGTATGTCGGGAAATAAGTCATTAGTTATGGATGTCCCCAAGGGTGACTTTTTTTTTTTTTGAAGTGCCATTTTATTAATTTCAAGTTCACAAGGCAATCAAACTAAGCTGGGATAATTTCTGTTGCAAGTCCCTAGGGAACCCCTTTTGATCAATAAAGGGAGAGATGTGTAGTTAATCTGTCATTGCATCTCTGTATGGGTCCCCTTGCACAATACTTCAGGTACTTGAAACAAGTCTCTTTTCTCATGTGCACTATTATTTGCATTATCTGCAAGGAGTTTGCTCTACAAAGACACAGTCCATCCTGATGCCTGTCTGAATTTTAACACAATTTTCTTAATGAAGCTCTAGTCTGGTCTCTGTACTAAGAAGAAGACAAGCAAATTCCAAAGTGATTTTCACCAATTAGAATAATTATCTCACAGGTGGCATGAAACTTTCTTGTTTGTGGTCTCTTGAAAGGAAATACATCTGTTAGTCTTGGTTGGAGGAGACTTGCACTGAGGGAAGGAATAAAATAAATACCGTTTAGCTGAGCAGTCATTGACTCTCCTAATGGAGTTGGGTGGCTAGACTTTCAGGAAGTTCATAGGTTCAGACAATTCAAATGGGTCTTTGAAAAATGGGCCAAATGACTGATGTCCAGTGTAGAATGGAAACAATGAATGTGCTAACAACAAATCACTCTTATCTACTCATTAATGTGGGTCCCCCAAGGATTTCTAAGAGTCCATATTGCCAACTTAGGTTGGGTTACTAATTCGGTTGTTATATGAATGTTACAAAAAGGCATTTATTCCAATAAGTCTCTTTTTCATGTAGTTTTAAATGAAAGCATACAAAGTCCAAGAAGCAAACCATTTCGCCACACTCTATGAAATATGACTGTAAGCCATATTCCTTCCCCCAGATTTCTCTCCACACTATCACTATCAAAGGCTTAGGTAATAAAATAACCCCAATTTCAAAACCATTTTCTTTTTCTGTGTTTCTCCCTTGAAGTTTTGTTCTCTCTTAAGAGAAAAAGAAAAAAACCTTATTTGTTGTTTTCAACTTGCCTCATTGGTGTAATGTCAGAAAGAAACAAAGGAAAATATTTTAGGATAGTATAACATTTTGAAATTTACAAGTACAGTTGACTCTTGAACAAAGTGGGGTTGGGGCACCAACCACCCACACACAGTCAAAAATCTGCCAGTAACTTTTGACTCCCCCCAAACTTAACTACTAATAACCTATTGGTCACCAGAAGCATGACTGATGACAAAAACAGTTGATTGACACACAGCTGGAATGTGATATGTATTATGCACTAGATTCTCACAATAGAGTAAGCTAGAGAAAATAAAATGTCAGTTAAAACAATCATAAGGAAGAGAAATGCATTTACAGTACTGTACTCTAGTTATCAAAAAACAAAAACAAAAAATCCTTGTGTAAATAGGCCCCTACAGTTCAAACCAGTGTTGTTGAAAGTCAACTATAATCTTACGCACAACATGTCACTTGGCATGTTCATGCACAAAGTATCTACTCAACCATTGCATTGCAAGGACTACTGTGGGACGCTGGGGATTCCAAAAAGAAAGGTGGTGTCTGTCTTCAAAGTGTTTACGGTTCACCTTTGTGGCACATAGCCTATTGTTATCCTATCCATTGTTTTACACAAGGAGGTGAAGGGCCTTGCCTGAAGTCACAGAGCTAGAAAGCACCAGCCCATGGTACTTCTTCAGCAGTACCATGTTCATTATCTTCTAGAACACTGTCTTGCTGGAGAGACTCTCTCTGCCTCTCTCTGATGGAGACCTTTTGCGTCTAGACGACACTAAACAATGATAGGAACCTGACATGCCTGCATGGTTCAGTCAGTTGTGTGCCCGACCCTTGATTTTGGCTCAGGTCATGATCTCGGGGTCATGAGATCGAGCCTCACCTCTGGTTCCACACTCCACATAGAGACTGCTTGAGATTCTCTCCCCGCATAAATAAATAAATAAACAAATAAATAAATAAAATCTTTATTTTAAAAAAGGTGGTAACTTAATAGAGATTCAGCAAAATGGAAGTTTCTTCCACAAAAAATGTTTGTCATGTTCATGCTCCAAATTTCACTCAGGCTCAAGGCACTGTAAGCTGTGTGCTATGTGTAAAAGGCTTTAAGGTTCTTTCAAGATTTGGTCCACCATGAATGTGGAGGAAAATGTAATAAAATCGTGTTTCTGCCTTAATTGTGTAGATTTTAATAGGCAGTGGGCATTATCTCACTTGCAGACGTTGACTCTTTATGTGACTTTCAAATATTTACTCACAAGGGTAAGTATGATAGCCATTGTCATATGCCCAAAAATATTTATTTTTGAGGCAGTGGGGAGAGAGGAGGAAGCAACTTGCTCTTTCATCTGACCACAGAATGATTGTCCAAGAAAAGATTCATATCTAATCAAGGGGTGAAGCGAACATCTCATTAATTTGAGTAAGACTAATAGGCACAATCTTAATTGTACTGCAAAGAAAATAGAGATAGGGTTACAGGAACAGGAAGGAAACCCCCGTGTCCTATAAGCTACTCTGTCACAGGAATGCATTAAGAAACAGGAACTTTCAAGATGGAACAATTACCTTCCCAAGTCAGGGGCTCCCAAATGCATAAGCTTTCCTATAGCTTAAGTGGGAATTCTTTTCAGGAAAAAAAAATGACCTGCTTATCAATTGTGTGGCCATTCTAAAGGCATGCTTATAGCCTCTAGTTTCTCTTATACTTGTAATTGTGGAATGTACACTTCATGCCTTTGTGCCCTTTCTGATTCTGGCCGTGAGGACTTTCAACATCTGATTCATAGCATCTCCTGTTTTCACTGCAATCTTTCTGATACAAACAAAACAAAAGAATGGAGACAGAGTAGGGGAAGGGCTATCCAAATAGACCTTCAGGATATCTTGATACTGTGTTGAAATATCTCCTGCCATGGGAACAGGTATAGATCCACCCAGAGGAGCTAGTTACCAAGAGCACTGTTCTTCTGATGGTAGCTACAGTTTTGGAAGGGTGGGGAAAGCAGATAGGACCAGGCTGAAAGGAGAATGGTGACTGCCCTTGTGGAGAACGGTGGGCAAAGTTATGCATCATCCAATATGGTGGTCACTAGCCACATGGATCAGAGTTTTCAGAATGTGGTTAGTCCAAAACAAGATGAGCTGGAACTATAAAATATACACAAGGTTCAATATCCAAACAAATGTAAGTATCTATCAGTAATTTTTATGGTGATTGTATTACATGTTAAAATGATATGTTGGTTATGTTGTTAAATAAAATATATTATTCAAATTAATTTCACCTGTTTTATGTTGCCTTTTTAATGTGACTATTAGAAAATTTAAATTGCATGTGTGGCTCACATTATAATTCTTTTGGACGTCACTGTTACAGACTATTTAACTTGGCTTATCCTTACCCATCTTAAAAACAAAAACAAAAACAAAACTAATGCATCTGAGCAGTAGAAAAAATAAGACACATTTCTCTGGAAAGTTCTATCTTGACTGAGAGGTTGCAAAGGGCAAACGGCAGAAACAAAGGTTTGACTAAGGTTTCTTACACTAGCACTCACCCATTCTTTTTTTTTTTCTCCCAAATAGAAACATCCTCTTGAGTGTTCTAAGGAAAGCTGTTGTCAAAATGGCTTCTCTTGCCCTGAATAAAAACCCCAAATCCTGAGATAAGCTCGACCCTTAGAGAATCTCTAGGTTACCTATTCAGATCCAGGACATTCCAACAACTATCTGAACTTGACTTTGGACTGTCTATCCAAAATGACTCACTAAGAGATTGAAAATGCTATTTCTAGAACTGGGAATCACTTAGTTTAGTGCTATTCTCTGTGTCGTCATTGCTATTCAATCTTTGGAGGTACGTCAAATAAATGACAGACTAATAACTCTCAAAGCATTTTTAACCCCGTTGGGATAGTTTGGAAAGGGAGTTTCTCTCTCTTGAATGTTATAGAGAAAGACATCAATGCACTTTCACTAGTAATTACTCTGGAAAATCTGTAAAATAGCTTTGGCTCTAATTAGTGACATTTGAAATGATCATCATAGTCATTTGTAGTTATCAAATTTCCATCAAAGAATAAGACTAATACAGAAATCTAAAACTCAAAAGGAACTGGTTATGCATTCACTTGATTACAGGCCACAGAAAAATCTGGCACAAAAATTTGGGGGTTTAGGGCAGTGAAACCACTCTGTAGGAAACTGTAATGGTGGATACATGTTATTGTAAATTTGTGCAAACCCGCAGAACGTACGGCAGACACCAAGAGTCAGGTGTCAAGGTGTCAGGGTAGGTTCATCAGCTACAACAAATGTACCACCTGGTGGGGGCTGCTGATAGTGTAGGGGGTTGTATATGTGCAGGGGTAGGCAGCATATGGGAAATTGCTGTGAACTTAAAATTGCTCTATAAAATAAAGCCAAGAAACTTTTTTACATTCATAAAAAATTAGGGCCTTAATCTTTTCCTCACATAACCAGAAATCTGCAAGAGGACCGTTCACAGATAAAATCACAGCTCAGGGCTGTCATTAGGGATCCAGATGCTCAATCTATAGATCTGCTCAATCACATTTAGCCTGCAGATCCTCATCCTTCTATTTGTTCCCTTGCGGTTGCAAGATGGCTGCTAAACATCCGGGAATTTCCGTTCTCTGGGCAGGAAGAGCATGAGGCAGCAGTTCCTGTCTCAGGAAAGCAAAAACCCTTCCCAGAAACCCTCAGTCTTGTCTCATTGGACAGAAGTATGTCACGTGACCAACCCCAACCCAGTTGCAAGGGACGCTGAGGAAGTGAGTGTTTTTGGCTGGACTCATTGCTATTCTGGACAAAATCAAAATTCTTTTACTAAGGAAAAGGGGGATGCGCTTTGGGTGGGCATTGGCAGTCCCTGCCACGGAGGGATCTGGAGTTTCTCTCATCACCTTAGACATAATGAAACTCAAACAACTGATAACATTGACCTTTGACAAGCATGAAAAAGCTGAAGAAAAGCATACAAACTTTCAAGAAGCTATCACGTTTATAAATCTGACCAGAGGCAAATAGGACTGAGAACTATTTGTTGACTAACCACTTGAAACCAGTTTTTGTTGATTATAATGATGTTTTTGTAAACAATAGGTACATTGGTACAACTGTATTTGAATAATAATGGGCTGCTCCCGACGGCTATCAGAATAATACTGAGCAAATAGCGTTTGACTATAAAAGGTCACCTATGAGTTTAGTGGTGAAGAAAACAATTCGGAAAACAAGAGTAAAGAGAAATAACCTTTTTGAGTCCCACTTTTCTGCAAAACTGTCTTCCAAATGGCATCTCTAACTGATTAACCACCTTATCCCAAGGAATATATAAAAAATCCCTTCCAGTATGGAGAGTAGAAAGGAGTTTGTTGAATCACTGAGAGATCACTAATATTGTCAGCCTACCAAGAGGAAATGACATCACCCATCCAGTCCCTCAACTTGGGACTTTATGAGATGTGTCCTTAGAGATGGGGTGAAATAGAGTAGAATAGAATAGAATAGAATAGAACAGAACAGAATAGAATAATAGAAGAAGACTGCATCATTTGCAATAAGGGTGGTATTGTTCTAAGAAACTTCTGGTTCAGTCATATGTGAATGTGTGTAGTGGGCACAATGTAAAACGAATTTCTGTGGGTTGTGGTCAAACAAGTTTGAAAAGCCACTATCTTAGCAGTTTCAGAACACCTAAGAGCCTCCATTAACAGATCACCAAAAAGAAAATACAGCCTTAAAAACAGCACAAGAACTCAAAACAAGAAATGCACCTAAGAAAATTAAAGTCAAATGTAGAGTAATGCCACCTCCAGACCTGTGGAGTGCATTAAAAAAAACCCACAGGAATGGCAATGATGGGTGGGGGATGAGGGGGCTATCTGTAAAAAAAAAAAAAAAAAAAAAAAAGGGTAGCAAATCTGTTTTTTTTTTTAAGATTTTATTTATTGGACAGAGAGAGAGAGATCACAAGTTGGCAGAGAGGCAGGCAGAGAGAGAGCAGGGAAGCAGACTCCCCGCTGAGTAGAGAGCCCAGTGTGGGGCTCAGTCCCAGGACCCTGAGATCATGTCATGACCTGAGCTGAAGGCAGAAGCTTAATCCACTTAGCCACCCAGGCGCCCCAAGGGTGGCAAATCTTTATCCTGTTACAGTTATTTTAGCTTGTGATGAGTTAGAAATGACATTGCACTTGGGACCAAGGGACAAGGACAAGATGGCACCCAAGAAGGGAAAGATACCAATCTGAAAGGACTTCAGCTAAAGCAGTAAGACTGATTATGACCAACCATGGATGAAAGGTGCCACGTTAGAGAGAAAGCATCAGCAGTGAAACAAGATTGTGCTTGCAAAAGTCACATGTAATTAGTTGTGTTTATAGGTCTAAATTAACAGTCCCAACCCTCTGTTGTTTTTATTATTTGCAGGTAATTACTTTTGTTGTTTTCTAAAGTCACAAGTTAAAGAACACTGTCAGTAACTTTTAATGCAAATGCCAGGTAATGGTAGGCTCGGTTTGTTTTCTGGAGTTTACTGTGGGAATGAATGCTCAGTAAACAAGGGCTCAATAACCAGCAGTGCTCCTGATAATTTTACAAATGGCACCCAAATCAGAAGAGGCCCTTGATCTGAACTCTACGTGGTTTACCTGAGCCATGTGAGTGTTTCAGAAAGGGTAATACCTGGTATCTCAAACCAATATTCTGTAAACATTTGGTTGGTATTTTTTTTTCAAGATTTTATTTATTTATTTGACAGAGAGAGAGAGAGAGAGCAAGCACAAGCAGGGGGAGCAGCTGGCAAAGGGAGAGGGAGGGGGAGAAGTAGGCTCCACACCGAACAAGGAGCCCAATGTGGGGCTCAAACCCAGGACCCTGGGATCATAACCTGAGGGGAAGACAGACACTTAACCAAATGAGCCACCCAGGCATCCCCATTTAGTCAGTATTTATTTAGGTGAGAGTGGAGCACTGTGACATCTTCTGCCTCCAAACTTGCATCCCCATTCGGCAAGTGCAAAGCTATACAGCTAACCAGATCCCTGTTGAGCCACTACCTAAGCCTTGCCCTCACCTCAAGCAGCGTCTAACCAATAGCGCATTCTCCGTGAGAAGAATTCTATCGTCTCCAGTCATCTCCAGCTGATCACATTTCCAGTGATTGTCAACTTCCTCTTTAGTTAGACCCTGGGTTCCCAGCTCAGCCTGTTCCTTGATCTCTCTCTCTCTCTGAACATTCCATCACTTGGGTAATGACCCACAACCCAGGCTTTGTGTGAGACAGGACAATTACTGATGAAGGGTAAAGAGACTGCAACATCTGATCATCAAACATCCACAAGAATGGTCCTTGCCATCATCACCATGGCAGAAGAGGGAGTGAGAAGAACCACTGTCTCTCTCTCTCACACATATCCTGCCTGATGGAATTTCTTTTCCTCTTGTTTGCTCGACCAGACCTTAGCTGCAGGAAAATCTTTGAGTTAAGTCATGATCTGTGTTAAGTCCTTTCCTTGCTGTTACTTTCCTTGAGAAGTCTATACTCCCTGAAATAAAACAAAAGCCTCTAAAAAATCTGGAGAAGTATAAAACCATTTAGGTAGATGTGTAAATGAACCTTGGGAAAAATCAGGCCTGATGCAAAGAAAGAGCCTTGTCAAATTCAAGACAATGGAGTCAGATTTGTCTAGTGTTGTGGACAGTTGCTGTCTGTGTGGTTAGCTCCCCCACCTCCTACACCCCTACATGTACCCCAGCCCTTTCTTCAGGGAACTACTCCTCCCCTGCTCTAATATAAATTTGATCAAACTGCTAATCAAATGCTCAGAGCTCCCCGCCATGAGAATGGGCCGATGACAGTAGGGGTCTATCTCTGAGATTGTTTGAACTGAAGCCTCCTGATCAAGAGGTAGATATATGTGAATTAGAGACTGTTGGTGGTTATCTCCTCTATTATGAGCAGAAAATCTATCTGAAGTAGAAAAAAATAAAAGCAAAAGGAGAGCCAAAAGGAGAAAGAAAGAGCCCACCGATGACCTTTAAGTCTTTGAATGAAGTTTCCCTGGAACCAGACTTCCCACTCTATGAGCCAATACATTCTCTTTTTGCATGAGCGAGGTGGTGTTGGGTTCCTGCCATTTACAACTGAGTTCTGACTGATGCTCCAAGGACATTTCTTCACCCTAAGCCCATTGTTTATTCTGACAGATGGATTGAAGAGTGAACCTTGTATAGGGTTATATATATCTAGGGTTTTACTGCCTGGCTTCTCCTGGCCAAGATTCAGTTACCATGTTTCTCCCTCTAGAAAGCCTTCCTTGACCTTCCTGGGAAGACAAGCATATTCTCCTTTATTTTCCCAATCTGTTTTTTGCGTGCCTCTTTCACAGCTCTTCTCCCATTGCTGACCTCTCTCATTAGACCCATGAGCCTCTGGAATCTAGAAAATGCAGGACTAGACTGTCCCTCATCTTTGCTTTGCTAGCTCCAAGGCATGGCTGGTACATGAAAGGTAGAGTAGATATTCAGTAGAGGTCTGACAGATAATGCAACTGCCATTATGAAATATTCAGAGAAAGCAATAGCTCTTCATAGAATCACCACTAAATATCTTCAGATTTAAAAATGGTAGGCTAAACACAAGTATCTCCCCGGGGAACTACACAAGTTACGGTCTGATTTTACTTCCACCTTTATGGACTCCATAGCACAAGGAAATTTCACTTTGTTGCTAATTAACTAATACATTCATTTGTTCAAGAAGTATGTACTGAGTACCTAAGATTCAACTCCTTATCTCAAAAAGCAGATTGCCACTCAAAATTGAGTTTAGTTCTGAATTCTACTGGATAAAAAATTTGGTTGACCAAATGTGATATATACGATCTAACATTTCTCTTCTTTCTTTTACACTTTTAGGCTTTCCAAATCCTTTTTAGAATCTCCAATACCAAAAACTGTGTGTATGTATATCTGTTCTCTAGGGACTTTTGCATTATAGGAAGCTGAGAAGTAGGCAAATTAAAGAAAATAATTTGCATTAGTAAATGTTGGCAAAATCATTATAAGATTGGCAACCTATGCATCTGTGGCAAGCCCTGGGACTTTTATTCCACAAGCACTGCTGACATTTTTTTATGCTTCCATTTCAAGGCAATAGATGGGAGTCTGAAGAGTATCTTCATAAAACTGTCTATACACTAGATAGTTATCGCTGGAATTTCACTATCTCCATCACATGTAACCAGACTCATCTATCTATCAACCCACTCTTCACGGTCGATCACAACAGTTAGGTGAAGAGTGAGACAAATCTACTCCAGTTCATCAGGGCAGAGATGTCAGTCTTAGTGGGGAGGAAATCCCTAGCTGTGGAGACAACATAGCTGTGTTATTTGCTTGAATGATAGACCAACAAACATTTCTGGAGATTGCAGGGCAATAATTAACCCAACGGTAAGTAGAGATCTCAGTATCTTCTAAGGATCACTCTGTTTCCTTAGCTGGAGGACAAGTGATTGGCAAAATGAACCTATGTTTTCGGAATGCAACTCTAGGTAAAGACAAAACTTCCAGGAGCTAACCAGGAGAATCAAAATCATATAATTAATTGTACGAAAGTCTATTGTCCCATGAAGCCAATAACACTCCTGTGGACAGGTAGAGCAAGTTTTGAATAATTTCTCCATACAGAGTTCACACTTCTAATTCTGTCATTATGTATGCCAGCAGTTGTCCAAGTGTGGTCTGATGAACTCCAGAGTCCCCAAGATCCTTTCGGGGAGATCAGAGGTCTTCCCTTTCCCCCACCACATGTGTGTGTGCTGAACTCAGAAGCAAACATGAGAAGCTAGATAGTTTCCTTAAAGAGATGTGTAAAAATATAAAAAAAGATCTCTCTTCTCACTAATTTTGCCCTGGAAAATAGTTATTTTTCGTAAAACATTCTTTAATATATCGTAGATTCATTGTGGTTATTTTTAATACTCCATTCTTAGTTTCTAGTCAAATAAATATCACAGATACAACACATTAAAGAAAAAAAAAAGGATTTGGGGATCCTTAGTAATTTTTAAGAGGGTTGATGAGTCTTGACACCAAAATGTTTGAGAACCCCTGATATATACATTCTAGTTAAGTTTTTCAGTGTTAGTCGACATACCCTAATGTTTCTTAAGTCTATTTTCTTTCTTTGTGATTTTATATTTCATCAGTTAGATGAGTAGTAAAAAACCATAGAGGAATCTTACTAATGTGGCAGATTAAGTCACAACAAATGAACAATGATTGAGAACCTACTGCGTGCAAAATGGTATGGAAATACACAAAGACCAAGAGAGATATTCCTTCTATTGATCCCTCCCCAGAGATATTTGAGCTACACTAAATCTACAGTATATAGTACAAAATATACTCTCACAATTGGGATTATAGAGGTGGAAGTGTTTGTCTTTGAAATCATCCAAGAGAAAGGTTGAACTTTCCTAGAGCAATTGACTCTTCGGTTGAATATTTAGAACCTGATTATTTCTCTCCGTGGTTTTGTAAAATGCATGGCTGTTTGTTCCTGACAATGGCAACCAATGCTCTTTTTAATCATAACAGAACAACCTGGAACACTGATTTCAAATTTCAAATAATATCAGCACACTTCACACGAAGTTGGCTATTACATTGTGACATTCTATTGCACATCATGCTTACAGATAGGCGTAACCAGTTGTCTTACTGTAAGGGTATTAGGAATATCAGAGAGTAGCTATGCATAAAACAAACAGGAAATATGACAAATAACACTCTGGGAACAAAATTTCAACATTAGACCTTTAAACCATGTTGTCAAATGTCTTTAGGGTTATATCCTTCTCAGGTCTGGTTTAGAGGATTTCAAATAATTCGACTAAAGCACAGTGTGTACTTGCCAATTCGTTACCACAACACCAAAAATATTGCATTAAGGAGTCTACCTAATCAGAAAACCTTTGTACCAATAGATCCTCCCAATAAGCCCTTCAAGTCTCTTTAAATATATAAAGAGACGGTTGATGATTTTTTAAAACAAATTATGGGCAATTAATAAGTTCTAACCAGTTGGTTACAACTGCCATTTTGTTTTAAATTATTAGTGAAATAAGTTCTGCCCATGCATCTGTATGGATTTGTGTATTTCATTTTGTTAAAGGAACAGTCTATCAATATTTCCCTGAGACCGCAGACTTCTCCAACATAATTACACTATTTGAAAGCATTTCAGATAGCATATTTTGGATAGAATCAAGGAAAAAGCAGGTATTACAAACTTTTCACATAAAAATGACTTACTGTTCATTAAATGTAACTATTTAACAAACATAATTCATTAGGGGAACCTGGGTGGTTCAGTGGGTTAAGTGTTCAACTCCTGAACTCAGCTCAGGTCTTGACCTCAGGGTCATGGTACAAGCCCCACATTGGGCTCAGCGCTAGATGTAGAGTCTACTTTAAAATAAATAAATAAATAAACAAATAAACAAACAAATATAATTCATTAAGTAATAAATATTTTCAACGTATTTTGTGCAACACTTGACTTGGTGGTAAAAATTTATTGGTAACTACTTTATTCATTATCTGCATTTTAATGCCACAGCTGTTAAGATGAAAAGAAATTACAATGACACAATAAGCCCCATTCATACCTCCTGGACAAGGCCACCTTTGTTATCTAAGGTGGTTTTCCATAGAAATCATGCTTAATCTTGGGAATATGGGAGGAAATTCAATTGACTCCCTTTCTTCTTCCTCCTCTTTTCCTCCTTCTCCTTCACTGTGTCTTCTTGTGTTTACCATTAAATAATATTGATGAATGAGTATGCTTTGTCTCATTATGAAACCCATAAGCTGTTCCCTGTGCTTCCCAAGTAGGAAATGGGTCCCTGTGCCACATTTACAGAGGGAAGAGAAACCCTTAGCGTTTGACCAGGCTCATTCGCAGCCAAAGACTGGCACATAAGCGAAACTCACTTCTTATGTCCAACAAAATAACCCTTACCACCCTTGCACGTTAGTGTGATGTCATAAAATATCTCATGTCATTGATGGGGGCTGTCAGAAAAGGGAAAAACAATTTTCAGTTCTGGAACACTGCCAACAGAAGGTGGGATTATGCTTGGATGAACCAATGAGGACAGCACAAACTTTTATACTTTTTGAGAACTTTGTCTCAGCTCTCAAAATGCTGAGACTTCCCCTCCTGTTTGCAAAAGCTCACCAATGAATACATAGGTAAAAATCAGTCAAGCCATTTAAACCATCTGTAGGGAAGCAAGTGAAACCATGGGATTAAATTTGTCAAAAAAATAAATTTAAAAAAGTCAAATCAAAAGTCAATAAAGTGAACACCTTTCCATTTATTCATTACAATGTCATAATAGACACAACACGTGTGACACTCCAGTCACTTGTGAAAGAAAACTTTTGTAGAACTTAGAACCCAAGCTTATTTTTCTGAAACTTTTTTTTCACAAAAAGAATTGAATCAATTTTATAAAGAGCTCAGGAAGAAAATCATTTTAGGGCCTGAATTATATATAATCTACTCTATATTATATGGGGGAAATTGTTTACTCTCCAAATCATTTAAATGAGAAATTCGATTTGTTCGCTCACATAGGAACATCTCTGAAATGTTCATGTTTAAGGTCATCAGAAACACCAATGTCATAAGCATGCTATGAAGAAAACTCAACCAGCCAAGCAGTAAATATTTACTTGAGTGCCTACTATGTGTCGTCTGTGACATGAAGCACAATGGTCGCTTAGCCCTTTTATACATGAGTTCATCCCTTCTTTGTTTAAAAAGCTTTGTCAAAACTTATTCAAAATAATAAGTCTTTAAAATGCTTTAAATCTTCAAAATGCTTTATTAGTCATAAAAATGATAAAAATCTTTGAGCTGAAATGGACCTTAAATGTCACATAGTCTACACTCTGTTTGACAAAGTAAAGTTACCCAATTATTTCCACAGATGTGTAGACCAGACGTACCTCAATGCTATTTTGCAATTATAAGATTGTAACTGAGCTGTAGAAATATCTTACTAGTACCTTCTGAGAGTCTTCAGAACAAAGTATACAGTCCCTGAAGCCCATATTTTAAAATGTGTACATAAACTCATTAGCCAGGAACCGAGTATTGAGTTACTCACATTGGATTTTCTTGGCAGCGGTGCTCAAACTTTCCGAGCAGCTCTGCCGAAATCTTGGGCACCCACCAGGTGTGTTTCCTCAGAAAGCCATCGCATCTTCCTCTCAGTTGACTAAACACACACACACACACACACACAAAAAAAAAAAAAAAAGCCAGTTTTTTACAATCAGGCAAGTAGCCTGGAATACTCAGGAGACAGGTATTTCATTATTATTATAAATTAAAGTATGAGTCTGGTATTTACAGAAAGACGTTACATAGAGAATATTTACTTCTGAGCATTGTTTAGAGTTCAAATCACAATAACCTATTTTGCCCAGAGGCAGTATTTATTCTAAAAACCTCAGTGCTTTGAAAGTCGCAAAAAAAAAAAAAATCGTTAGCAAATTTGATGAAATACAGCTTAAAAAGAGAGAATTTTGAAAATCATAGGCTTTTTTTTTAATTAGATGGTGCCAAATGACTGAATTCATTGAACTTTTCAATTAGTTATTTGGGTAGCATTTAGACATGTGCTAGTTTGATGAGGAATGCGTAATGCATATTAAAGATTCTATTAATCATTCCAGGTTTGAGATCAAGACCATTTATGCTCATGACTTTTCTCCTGCCTTCCAGGAGGAAAAAACTGAGATTCAAATAGAGTGGGGAAAGATGATAATGTTGTACCAGGAGGAGCAGATCAACAGTCTTGGGTAAATTTGCTGAAAATATTCAACAAACACAGAGGTAATATTAAAGAATCCTACCCAAATCCTGTGAGTATCTACTGCTGAATGTACTGCGTATGTTCAGGCTCTGTGCCTTTGCTTGTCCTGTTTTCTCTACTCAGAATTCTCTTTCCCACCTGGCGAGCCCTCTACTCTCCCTTCAAAGGCAACACAAATATTGCTCCTGTAAAATATTCTTTGATTCACTCAAGTCAGTGTTAATTATAAACTCCCCTGAGCACACATATTTATGATAACCTTTGCCACATTGTTCTATAATTATCTGTGCATTGTCTTCCCTCCTTTCACAGTACAATTCCCTTATTCATCTTCGTATCCTTGACTGCGGGATACGCCTCCTGCGGTAAGAAGAACCTTTCTAAATCTGTAGGGTACTGGTTTGCACACTGGGGTCCCAAGGCCAGCAGCATCACTGGATTCATCTGATACCACCTGGGAACTTAGAAGACATGCAAATTTTCAGGCTCCACCCAAACACCTCCTTGAATCAGTAATTCTGACGCAGGTAAGGAGGGGGTGAATGGGGAAGGGACAACAATGTGGGATTTTAACAATCCCCCCAGGTAATTCCAATGCCTGCCAAAATTTAGACTTTATCTCTGACAGGAAAATCCCAAGGTGGAGAAATGGAGCCTGTGAGAGGACGCTAAGCCCTTTCCCCTGACCTTAAACTTGTCCTTGGGATTCTATCTCTCCGACCCACCTGCTATCAACACGCATCTCCCTTTAAAACTCTAACCAATGGCAATTTCCATTAGTTTAGCTGACATAGGCTATGATTTTCAGAAATGTCTCTAAATTCAAAGAACAAAGACTTAAAAATGAAAAAAGGATAGGACACAAAATTTGCAAAAGCGACGAGCTCATCCAGTAGTTAACTTCAACTAAAGGCAGATACCACCCCACTCCACGTCCTGCCTGAAAAAATGGTCCATTCTCATATTCTAGAATACCATCACGACATGATATACAGCAGACTGAGATACCCCTAACACCTTAGAGAGCAAACCCAACTGGGCAACATGGGCATAGCTCCGAGGGTACAGATGTCAGGGGCCAGACTGGCCAGCTCTGAGACCTTAAGCAGATTAACAAAATTTCTTTTCCTCCCATAAAATGGAAAATAATATCATTGAACACATGGTCATCTAAGAACGAATTAAGGTCCTCTCTGGATAGAGGCTTTATAATGTATAAAGCATTAAAGCACCATATCTATGTCTATATAGGATATCGGAAACTATATTCATAATTATACTAATGGTAAGGCTGACTCACTATTAACGCTTATGTCACAAGTGTGAATCATGTTGCCAAAGATTAATTTAATCAATAAAGCTTATAAAATAGTAACAGATTTCAATTCCAGATAAATTTTCACTTCCGTAACATGTCTTATGTTTTCCTTGCTTTGTTTTTTTTTTTAAAGATTTATTTATTTTAGAGAGAGAGAGAGAAAGAGTGAGCAGGGGGAGGGCAGAGGGATCAGGAGGGAAAGAATCTCAAGTAGACTCCCCACTAAGCACAGAGCCCGATGAGGGGTTCAATCTCTCAACCCTGAGATCATGACCTGAGCCAAAACCAAGAGTTGGATATTTAACCAACAAAGCCACCCAGGCGCCCCATGTTTTCCTTAAAGTGATACCTCTTTATTGGAGAAATTTCAGAAAATATGGAAAAACAAAAAGAAAAAAGGAAATATCATTTGTGATATCCTAACCATAGTTAAGATTTTCCATTTTTATATAAATTTTTGGTATAAAATTATAATCATAGAGTGCATAGTATATTGTAGTCTGTTATATTCACACAGTGTGTATCATAAATCGTTTTTCAGTTTGGAAATATTCTCCCACAAAACTATTTCTACTAGCTACAAGTAGTCCCTCTGTATGAAGACACCAGAATTTATCCCACTAGTGTTCTTTGTAGACATTTGGGTTGTTTCTAGGGCTTCAAAAGTATGAATGTGCTATTTGTATATTTATCGTATTATCATCTCTATTTCCTGAGAATATATTCTCTGAAACAGAATCGAGAGGTCTGTGCTTATGAGCACTTTTAAGACTTTGGAATCTTAGTGCCAACTTACTTGACCAAAAAGTGGCGTAAATTCACACTCCCATCAACAGCAAACATTAGTGCTTGGTTTTCCCTATCCTTCACAATATAATGTGATAATTTCTTTAAGCTTTGCCAATTTTGCGGGGGAGCAGGGCCGTCCCATTGTTGTTTCCATTTACATTCGTTTCTTGACTACAGAAATTGGTATAACTAAATCATTGAACGCATTTTGGAGTTAATACACCTCCAAAGAAGACTTTTAAAAGTCTAAAATGGGAAAATCATGTGGGACATTGGAATTTCAGTTATCAGAGAGAAACAGGGGAAATAATGCCTATTGTCACTAAGATCAGAAAATAACTTAAATCTTATAGCTACAGATTGTAAATAATTAAATTTATATTGCTGATACACATATAAAATATAGATTATGCGGATGCCAATAGATAGAGATCTGTATCAGGCAAAGGCAAAATGCTGCAAGAGGGGTGGGGGTTGGAGGTTGCCTTTTATTACCTTCATGCACATCCAAATCCATCCTTCAGATCACGTGCTCTCTTAAAGTCCTCCTTTAGATCATTTTATGGAGGTTATGCCTCTTATAGGTATCTTTCATGCCAATTCATAAATACCCCACTCATAGGCTTATATCAGAGGAGGAACAAGAAAGAAAATAGGAGAGAAGAAATGAATAGTTGACAGTAATGGTACCATGATGGCTTTCAAACTGTCGTCATAATAGTGATTTCCTTCATTTGCATTATTACAATTTGTCCGTTCTTTTCCAAGTGGACTGTATCTTACTTGCAGCTAAAATAATGAATCCCCATAATTTTCACTGCATTTCTTGGAATTTGAGTGCCTTCCATTTCTTTTGTCTCTTCAAGACCTGCCAGAGTTTCTCTTCAAGGCTCTGCTAACAGGTGCTTGGCACTGGTGCCGAGTTCTCCCTCAGCAATCCCCTGCCCTAATTGTTAAGAAGAATTTTGTGTCTTCACAAGTGTGGTCCAGCTTAATCCTAAGAAGGAAGTTCCCCATCTTCCCTACAAGGAAGACAGTCCGCCATTATCATTTTAATGAGTGTTTACCAATCCCTTTATTGTCATTCTTGGTTTCCAAGTATAAAAGAGCAGAGGTTGACCATGTTTCCAAGAGAAATGTTCTCTACTTGTTTAATGTTTTAATAAGATCCAAAAAAAAGTATGAAAAATAAGTCTCCTTCCCAGATTAGCTACTGGATATGGCCTAGCATTGGACTGGGAATTCCACTGGGAGGAGTAATTCAAGATGGAAGATCCGTGAGGTTAAGGTTGAGAAAGAAAACCTTGGAAGTAAAAAAGAAAAGAAGTTTATCAAGATCTACTATGTGCTAAGTAACGTGCCTGTGGTTTTATGTAAATCAACCGGTAATTCAATGTTAGTTCTGTAGGGACCATAACATGAGTTATGCAATCTACATATACACACAATATATACCTAAGGGTTGTTTCTCCATAGGATGACCAAATTTTTTTAACTTTCCTTTAATTCACCTGTAGTCTCCAATTTTTATACTGTAAAATTGTAAGAACATTTTTTTTTAATATTTCTTTTTAACTACATTTCAGAAAGACATGTCTGGGTGGTAGATGGTCCCATGCAGGCACATAAGCCACTCGAAGAATTTCTAGCTCTTCTGCTCTCCTCTCCTCCACTCCATGGCCTGACATCACAGAAACTCCTTACCTCTTCCCCTCACTTAACTACCCACCACTTTGGTGCTCTCCGTGTGGCAAATGGTGGCCACCACTAACCGCCCAGAGCTATCATTGCCCTGGGTGTTCTTTCTCTTGACTTAGTCACTACTTACACTGACTATCCCTTCCCTCACTTTCTTCCCAACCTCCAACCAGTTTTATGTTTTCCTTCCCATCTCATCCTCCACTCTTGCTTTCTGATATATTTTGTAAGTCAAGGGGACCTGGGATATAACACTTTTCCTTCCAACTGAACCCCAGGAATGGTGTGAGCAAAACGGGGAACCTCCAAGAGTTTGCTCATTCTCTCACGTCACTCCTTCTCTTTCATCAGAATTTAACTCTCACCTTTGGCTCCACTCTTCCCAGTCAAAAGGCAGGGGATTTGAATCTTAAGTCCAGATTTAAGAGCCGATTAAAATCATCTTCAGGAGCCAAGAAACTTTGACTCTGGAGAACACTGTGTGAATTTAAATAATTTACTCAATAAAGGAGGCTTCTAAAGGTTTTAGGAAAGTGTCATATTTTACCTCTAATTTGCAGTGAACCTAAAGGTCAACATTTCAGCAAGGACACAGGAAAGGAAACTAGGTTGGAAAAGTTCTGCTCCGTAAGTATTATAACTCATATTAATTTTAATATTACCTCTGTGGTAAATTATAGTAATAGTAAGACCTGTTCTCCCAAGTAGATCTGAAGTACATAAACATCGGAAATCCTGATTCTCCTAATACAAACTTGGGAGCCAGATTTCTCCAATGCTACCTGACAGCATTTTAAGCATTTTTTAAAAATACATTGAAATTTTCCAAGGTGAGTCTTTTTGGGCCCTTGGAGTTCCTACTTGGGCAGATACAGAAGCTGAGACATGTACAAATAAGTACACTTTAGGACACAGCTTGCCAAATCACATCAACTAATAGGTGTGTCTGTTAGCTGATGAGTTCGACGGAGAACAGTATTGCTCAAACACAAACCCTTGCATCTTCCTTAAAACAGATTTGGCTTTAATTGGATTGTAGATCTTGTACAAGTGGCCTATCAACTCCCAACATTTACTTGGACTTACTAAAACGCCCTTATGACTAAGCAATTCTGACTGACATCTACCTACCGGAGAAGGCTGCAGAAAGGTAATGGGTAACATACCTTAGCTGTTCCACTGCATGGGAGGAAGGGCTTTTTATTCCCATTGTAGGCTGGTTTAATTCCATCTCTCAGGAAGGAGGAGCCTTCTCGAAGATAACCAATTCTTTGCGTACTGGACTTGCCACCCTTGGTGAAGAACCTGGCTGCATATAGGACAGCTCGTGTTCTGGAGAAGGACCTAGGAATGGGCTCTGCCCCAAAAGCAGTGCGAGATTTCGCCGTCTTACTTCCTGAATTCGGGGTGTGTCAGGATTCTGAGGCTGTTTTTGTCCGTGAGTATGGGTGCTCACGATAAAATAGCAAAATAATGATGCTTATAGCATTCCACTGGCTAGTCAGAATTACAGAATTTTAGAAATGAAAAGAATTTCAGATATTGTCTAGACTGATGATTTTGTTTGCAGATGAGAAACAGACATTCAAAGGCTCAGACTGACTCAGGTTCACACAATAAATGAGGGAAATCGATCCTTAGTTCTATATTAAGAAAGTGAAAGGCAGATCAGATTTAAAAATGGCCTTCCCTAAAGGAGCCCTGTTAGAGACATGTATTTTGTCATTAGTTTGGTGAAAATCAGGAAATTGCTATTTAAAAAAAAAAAAAAAAAAAAAACTAGAGTAGACTTCCCTTCAATGGACTTTTACTCCCCTTTTCATCTTTTTTTTTTTTTTTTTGTTTTTTTTTTTTTAAACCTAAATAATTTTTTAAATTTTTATTTTGAAAAATTTTAAATTTATAAAAAAAAAAAAAAAAAAAAAAAAAATAAAATTGGATTTCCTTTAATGGACTTTTACTCCCCTTTTCATCTTTTTTTTTTTTTTTTGGTTCTTATTCTATGAAACCTAAGTAATTTTTAAACTTTTCATTATGAAAAATCTTAAATGTATACAAAAACAAAAAATACTAATAAAACAAGCATCCAGTGTACACATCCAGGGTCATCACTCATCATCGATCTGTGACCCATCCTTCACCTCACTATTTCTGAAGTGGACACCAGACATTATGTCATTTCATCTGTAAACATTGCAGAGTGTGCCTACAAAAGATAAGGACTCTTTTTTTCCCCAAGATTTTATTTATTTATTTGAGAGAGAGCACAAGCAGGGAGAGGGACAGAGGGAGAGGAAAAAGCAGACTCATAGCTGAGCAGGGAACCTGATGAGGGCTCGATCCCAGGACCCTGGGATCATGACCTGAGCCAAAGGCAGGCGCTAAATGACTGAGCCACCCAAGCACCCCAAGGAGTCTTTTTTTTAATAAAGCATAACCACAATATTCATCTCACCCATAAAAATTTACCGATAATCCCTTAATACAAATAGATTTCTAAAGCTCGCATAAGTTATCCTTTGTCTTAGAACTGTCTCGGGCTCCAGTAAGTTGCTAAATGCTGTTTGACTGATTCATTCATTGAACAAAACAGGAACCCAGCATTCAAATAAACATCCGCAAAAGTTTTGTTTACATAGAGGGGAAAGGAAGCACAGATTCTGACTTTCTGAGAGGTGGTAGAGAACCAAACCTGGAGTAGAACTTCTGGAAACAGACAGAATTGGGTCTATAGGTCAGTCTCACTTCTTACTAAATATGCAAATTTCTTCATCTCCCAAAGGCTCAGTTTGGGGATCTGTAAAATGGGGATAAGGAAGCCCATCCCAAAGGGTAGGGGTGCTGAATGAGATGAGATGCTGAAGTGACAGAGCCTGTGGCAAGTCAGCCCTCAGGAAAATAGCTCTCTCTCTCAGACTTGTTCAGTAATGTGTAAATACAGAGTTGCTAATGTCCATTTGATGGAACAGATTTATCAGCTTTAATTAGCTAATGGGATATATAAGCATATGTTAAGGCTCCTTCCTCTCTTTCTGAGTTGTACAAACAGTGCTTTAAAAAGGGGAGAAGTGGGTTAAGCCTCTGCCTTTGGCTCAGGTCATGATCTCAGCGTCCTGGGATCGAGCCCCGCATCGGGCTTTCTGCTCAGTGGGGAGCCTGCTTCCTCCTCTCTCTCTGCCTGCCTCTCTGCCTACTTGTGATCTCTCTCTCTGTCAAATAAATAAAATCTTTTTAAAAAGGGGGGTGCTGGGGAGAAGTGTCGGGATGCCTGGGTGGCTCAGTCAGTTAAGCGTCAGCCTTCGGCTCAGGCTGTGATCCCAGCATCCTCGGATGGAGTCCCGCATCGGCCTCCCTGCTCAGCAGGGAGTCTGCTTCTCCCTCTGCCTGCCGCTCCCCCCCGTTTGTGTGCTTTCTCTCTCTCTCTCTTTCTCTGACAAACAAATAAATAAATAAAACCCTTTTTAGAAGGGGTGCGTAACTATTTGGGCGCAGATTCCTGAGAACTAAGAATTCAGAGAATTGTCTGGCATTGTCAGTCCAATAAACGATGTTTGATGAATGAATAATTGAACAAAAGAAAAGAAAACTGGAGACTCTCCTCACTTTCCTCCTTTATTTTAAGATAAATGTTCAGCTCTTTACAATGCACCTTTTGAGTCCATGCTCCGCGGAGGTTCCTGGGTCGAGCTCATCTCTGCGGGCCCGTTGCTAATACACGATGCACCACGAGGGTCTCACTCCCCAGGGCTTCGTCCCCTGTTGGTGGAATGCAAACCTCAACTACCAAGCTCCAATTCTGCCCCAGCACTGTTTGGGGGTCAGAGGGTCTGCGGCTTTCCTTCAGCTTTCTCGGTGACCTTTGGATCCCTTGTCTCCTGCCCCCTCGAGAGGCTTGAGGTGAAGGGTGTCTCCTCCCTGCTGTCCGTCTTCTGCACCTGGCCATGCCCTTCTACCAGTCCCGGTGTCTTCCTCTTCTCTCCCTTGCTCTGCCACTCCTCCCTTTTCCCTCTCCTTCCCTACTGCCTCCATTCCTTGACAGTCCCTCCTTCCAGCCCATTCCCTCTGGCCTCTTTTCCCATCACTCCCCTGGAACAGAGGTCTCCCAACCTGGCTTCTGCCTTGAGTCCAAAGGCAAAATCCCTGGATATCCTCCCATCCTCCCCTTATTCTTCATCTGTTTCCCTCATGGCCATTCCACCCTCTCCCAGTCTTTCTCCCCTCTGCTGGCCTCCTGCCATTCTCCCTGGCCAGGGTATCCCACTCTGCCAAGGGATCAAATGGTAACGATTCTGAAAGGTTTGGCTGAAGACCCTTTCTCTTCTTCTCCTTGGCTCTTTCCCTAAGCAAGCCAACCCCTACCAGTGGGTTGTTAACTAGCTGAATCACCGATAGGTCCACGGTTCCCAAAAATACACCTGCAGCCCAGACCCTTCTGTAGGTTCTAGACCCACACATCCAGCTGTTACCCCCATTACCTTAATGTCCCCAGCATCTGTACCCCAAATATCTAATGGTCCTCCCTGTCCCAGTGAAAATAGAAAAAAAAAAAAACCTCCAAAAGATTGCTGAAGTGGGAAAGTAAGGACCAGTTTTGGTCTTTCTCTCCCTTTCCACTCCTTCCCAGAGTCCCATCACCATCATTGCCCTTCAGGTGTGTCCCGTCCTCTTCACAGGTATTCCCTGAACTACCCACTCTCCCCACACACCCTTGCCAGCTCTCCCCACTCCAATTCATTCTCCACACTGGAAACCACAACCTGATCTTACAACTCATACATCCTCCTTAAGCCTTCCCACGTCTTCCTGTTACCCTGAGCATAAAGACCCAAAACTTCAGAATGACAGGGAGAGTGGCCTCAAAACCGACAGGCAGATTAATTCTGCAGCACCTGCGCCCCCCCCGCCCCCGTCTGGCTCCCTGAGTCTGAGCTTCCCTCAGCCTCTTCCCTGCACCAAGTTCCCTTCCCTGCGCCAAGTTCCTGTATCCTCCAAACACCCTCTTGCTTCAGCTGTACCCCCCTAAAGGTCTTTCCTAACCACAACCTACCTTCAGCTCCTAAGCAAATACTTCCAATCAAACCACAGCTTGAAGATCATTTCCTCAGGGAAGCCTTAGATGATATGATCTCCCAGAGGAGAGCCAGTGCTCATTCTAAAATATAATTGCTATCAACTCGACACGAAAATGTTTTATCTCCTTGCTGCTTTTAAACTTATCAAATGTACAAAAATATGATAGATATCTTTATGTTATGTTTTTGTTAGATAAGCGTTTATTACCCAGATACACGGGAGATAAATATATGTTACATATATATGCAATTCAACATGAATATAAGATTTGAGTTGGCTTTTTCACTGATGGTTTGAAAATTAGAATGGGCAAGAGTGTCAATTATATACCATTTGATGATTTGCCATTATTATGAATAGTAGAAATTAGATATTCCTCAAATACAAATGGTGGCTTCCAAAAATCAATTGATTCGAGCACCCCAGTTGGTACAGAAATTCTAGACCTGTCTCCCACATCCAGTTAGAGCAGTCCACAAGTAAATGAAACAAGAGTAAATGAAACAAGACTGAAGCTCTTTCCCCTGAATCCAGGCATGCAGTATTCTATAAACCCAGATGTAGAATCCCATTGGCTTGGCAACTTCTCTGTGACATGGACTTTCCCCCCCAAATGGAACCTACATGGCATTCCCCTTCCATGATGCACCAGGAGCCCAGATCTGCTCCCATTATTTTTTTTTTCATATAGAGAATTAGAATAACCAAATATCATCACTGGAAGAGACTGTAAAGAGTCTTTGATTCAACGTTATGCAGCCAGGTTTCCATAGTGCCCTAGTGATTAAAGCCAGGGAACAAGAGACCCATCACCAAGACTGAGGGCTCCTTATCTCTGCTTCATCTCTGTCTTCACTAGGAAACTCTTACTGTGATAAATTCCATTCCTAGAAGGTTCTGCCAGAGGATATGGGCTTCCTGGTAAAAGGGGCTTGAGCATGGGGGGTTGGAGTAACTGGGTGACGGGCAAGAAGAGGGCACGTGTTGGAATGAGAACTGGGTGTTCTATGCAATTGATGAATCACTGACCTCTACCTCTGAAACTAATAATACACTGTAAGTTGACTGAATTTAAATAAAATTAAAATAAATTTAAAAAATAAAAAATAATAAAGTGGTTTGAAATACCATGTGGCCAGATCAGCTATTTCATGATCAAAATGAGGAGACTGAGACCCACAGACAGAAAGTCCCAAAGTTCATTGACTGTGAAGCTGGGGGTACACCTCATCCACAGAGCCACATTCCTGAGAACCTATGCAGAACGGTCCATTTGTACCTGAAGAACAGAGCCAGCCAGGCTGTTTGCCAGAAGCACAAAGTGGGTGAGTTGTTCATCACGAAGGACAACAAGTAGGTTGAGATACAAGGTGTGTTGCGTGTTGTGAAATAAAAGTCAGGTATAAACAATTCGGGAGATGATATACGAATCTCATTTTACTGGCTGCCATTTTTCAAGATTACAAAACCCCGAACTAATTTTCTCTTCAACCTCTGTTTATACAAAGATGTACATATCTCAAGTACATAGCCTAATCTCAATAACTACAATAAATATTGCAAGAAGCAACTTACCAGATCAACAAACTATCCTTAGTACTTAGTGCTAGTAAGGTGTCCCAGATCCAAGAAAGGCAGAGGAATAGAATACCCAGAGAGATAAGGCCTTGTCACTGGTTAGTTCAATGGCCAGAGTAGAGGGTCGATAGGCACTGTGCCTATCTGGAGCTTCCATCACCTCTCTGTTCCATAGCTAACTGTTCCTTAGTCCTTGGCCAACAGATGTGATACTGGACCACCAACTACCAAGTGCTCCCTACCCATCCTTCAAGGCCAGCTCAAGCACCGCCCCAGTGTACCATCTCTGTAAGGTCCCTCCATCTGCCTTCTCCTAGGTTTTAGTAGCCACCATATTCAGTCAACGTTGATCTTAGGGTGCTTTGCAATGTTATTTAATTTAGGAGCACATGTGGTCTTCCCAATTAGATTACAAACCTCTCTGCTCCAAAGATGCCTTGTGCTTACTTGTCTCACCAGAGTCTGATAATTGTCCTACTAGTGATAAGTGCTCAATAAGTGTTTGTGATAGTGATGATGTTGGTGATGGTGATGATGATGGCAGTGGTAATGACGACAGAGGAAGAAGCATGTGTTCCTTATTATGAGAGCAGAATGGACACCATTAATAAGAGCAAACACACATAGTTGTTCTAGAGCCTACACACATTATCTTACATGATGGCTACTGTCATTTTCCCCATTTATTTCCAAGACAAGTGAAGCGCAGAAGAATTAGGTGGCTTTTTTGTGATTTCCAAGAGGCCTTAAAGAAGGTAGAAAAATGTATTTCTATTGGCAAAGACCTGTAGGAAAAGGAAATCCATCACTGAAGGCATGTCTTTAAGTCAGAGAAAGACAAATACCATAGGATTTCACTAATATGTAGAATTTAAGTACGAACCTAGGAGAAAGGAGGGAAAAATAAAATAAGATCAAAAACATGGAGGAAGCCAAAGCATAAGAGGTTCTTAACTCGAGGGAACAAACTGAATATTGCTGGAGGGTAGGTAGGTGGGGTGATGGGCAAGAAGGAGGGCACATGATGGAATGAGCATTGTGTGTCCTTTGCAACTGATGAATCTCTAAATTCTACCTCTGAAACTAATAATACACTATATCTTAACTAAATTGAATTTAAATTTTAAAAAAAGAAAAGGAAAAAAAGCCAAATAAGTACTCATGGAGAAATGAGTCTTAAGTTGAGGCAAGCATGTTCCAATAAGACAAATTTTAAGGACAATAAGCACAGAGCCACATCAAAAATCCCCACGCCTGAGATTAAATTAAATGAAATGAAATTAATATCTGAAAAGATATCCAAGTGCTGACCTGAAATACTTCAGTGAAGACCTTACTCTTTCTTAACCATTGTCTAAGGATCGTTTTTCTCTTGGAAATGACAGAAAACTCACTGCTTCAGTTAATGTCACCTAATCACTCTGAGTCCGCACTTCCCTTCTTATAGGAACACCACCCTCCCCACAAAGTCTTGGTGAAAGACTTGGAGCTGGGTGTGAGAGCGAGCAAGGAGAGAGAGATCCTTCTTAAGGAGTCTGATCTCCTGAGGCATCTTTCTGTTTGAGCACAATATTCTTCTTTGAGTGGTGAAAACTTATCCCAAGGGCTGCTGACCTTTTTAGCAAACTTTAGTGATGTCCCCATTTTTTTTTTTCTGGTCCTTCAGCATCACCATGACTAGTGGCAACAGCTAGTCTCCTAGCTTCAGACCCTCAGGTGCTCCACAGACCCATAACAGGCAGGTGCTCACTGGCTGGCGGGTGCCGAAGTCTTCATTTTTGTTCTCTGGCTGTGTCCTGGATTCTCTTGCAAACATCTGGGCCTCTTGATACAGCATATGGTTTGCACATGAGCCATTTGACAACTGTATTTTTTTTTTAAGATTTATTTTTATTTGAAAGAGGGAGCGGGAGGGAGGGGCAGAGGGAAAAGGAGAGAGAGTCTCAAGCAGAGTCCGTGCTGAGCAAGGAGCTGAATGCAGGGCTCGATCCCATGACACCGAGATCATAATGTGAGCTGAAACCAAGAGTCAGAGGACGCTTAACTGACTGAGCCACCTGGGCGCCCCCAACACCTGTATTTTAACAGCACACCACACTAGTTGAGATATTATGCTATCATTAATTCATCCAATGACTATATAAGTGCCTACCATGTACCAGCATTGAATAGAAATAGCGCCTGCCTTCTAGACACAAAGCCCAGATTTCAGTCTGACTTTATGATGTACTATCTAGAGAACCTGCTCTTCACCTTTTGCTTTTTAGTTTCTTTGCCTACAAAATAACAGCAATAAAAAAAACTGACCTCATGGGTTATTCTAGATATGAAAAGATGAGTAAAACATGGCGCCCAACTTGAAGGTGGTCACAGGGTGAGATCTCCAGCCCAGGCCTAACAAAGTTTCTCGACAATGGCTGCCCTAGAGCAAAGAGTTGCTGTGGTTGTTCCGGCAGTTCAGTTAGACAAGCACAAGGAATGGGACACTAGATAGGAAGGACAATGGTGATGTAGTCTCAGAGAACTATAGAGCTTCGAGGACCCATAGGCGTTATCTGGTCCAAGTGTCCCCACCAATTTTTATGAGGAGATAGCGCAGGTTTTACAGATGGAGACTCTAGGGTTCAAACCCTAGCTCGGACGTTTTGT
The DNA here is from genome assembly GCF_002288905.1 of Enhydra lutris kenyoni. Lineage (NCBI taxonomy): Eukaryota > Metazoa > Chordata > Mammalia > Carnivora > Mustelidae > Enhydra > Enhydra lutris. Next base: position 6,977,347 of record NW_019154145.1, on the reverse strand, counting down.
AGTTGTAATGGTGGCACATTGCATCAAGGACAACCTCTTAAAGCCTCATTATCTCCTTTCCAAAATAGGAATAGTAATGATTCCAGCACAATTGGTACATGAATTAAATAAAATAGGGTATGAAAATCCTTTGGAATGTAGCAAGATTTTTAACAAGTGACTATTATATTTATGATTTTATTATTAGTTTATCTTTTTATGATCTGAGATCTTTGTCTAGTTTTCTGAGATATAATTGACAGATTGCGTTGTATTAGTTCAATGTGTGCAGCATAACCCTCTGACAGATGCTCATTTCGGGAAATGGCCAACACAGTAGTTTGGTTGACGTCCATCACCACACATAGTCACAGATTTTTTTTTTCCCCAGTGATGAGAACTGTTAAGATCTCCTCTCTTAGCAACTCTCAAACAGACACTGCAGTATTATGAACGAGCATCACTGTGCTGTGTATTATACCCCAGGACTTATTTATTTTGTAATCGAAAGCTGAGATCTACTTATGCCTGGGTGGGGGAGGGATGAGGCATGTGGTAACCAGAGAGAGAAGTGTTGGAGCTAAGAATGAAGTGTCTGGAACAGAGAGAAATTGCCAAAATGAACTTCATTCCCCCTTGGTGCTGCAAATTTGGACAAATCCAGCAAAAGAAAGTGGCAAAAACTGGCAGAAATGGCAAAAAGAAAAAAAAAATAACCCGACTCATAACACTACTAGGAGACTCTACTGTGTTTAACTAGAAATAGAGCCTACTTTTGGGGTGAGGAGCCCCAGTGTAAGTCAGTGAAAAAAGAAAAAAAAACATAGCCAAGAAAGGCCATGCTCTGTGGCAATCGGGCAGCTGGCTGTTGCTGGAAGCAGCATCGGCATGCTCATCTTCTCACCACCCCGAGCTTTTATAATCCATTCATTCTTTCATTCGAAACTAGGTCTTAGACACCCCTTCTCTGCCTAGAGTGATGACCACAGGGGAATGCAAAACTGTACTCATCAGGAATGTGTGATGGCCCATGGAGGTTATCCGGATCTGGAAACCCAAGGGGGGCATGGAGAGGACCACCTCTCTTTACTCATCGTTCTCCTTGCTTCTCACACCAGTCAGAAGAGAGGCCAGCGCTGGGTGCAGTGAGCAGACAGCAGCAATCTCAGCGGGTCACCTCCAACTTCCTGCTCCGCCGTCTACTGTGTCTCAGAGAGGGACTTTCCTAGGTGGTACGTAACCTACATTTGTCAAACCATTATGTTCTTTTCGAACTGAAACCTGCAACAACAGAAGAAACATGGTAACACAACTCCTTTAAAGCAGTGTATGTTTTCTGTGTTTTTTTTAAACGTGCCACTGGGAATCCTTCTCCTGTAAGTTTGACTACTCTCCCACTAAGTCTCCTGTATAATTAAGTTGCCTGAGAAATGTTGGAAGCTCCACAACAAGAACACCACATCTTAATGAGTAATAAAGATTACATAACAGTCGAGATAAGCAACAACACCCACAGATCTCATGTAAATGTTAATAGTGAGTTCTTGGCCACAGTGTGAACTAATAAGGCAAGGAACGCCACACAACTGAACTTCAAAATAGTACCCCCAATGGTTACCTAAAACCACGACCGATGTCACACAAGTGTTTATTTCACTTTTTCTAATTGTTGGCTCTTCATTTTAAAGGCTGATGACTTTTTTTTTTTTCATTCACAAAACAGAGTGCTTAACTGCTTAAGAAAGCCTTGGTTGCACGGGGACCCAAACAATGGTCCGTGGGCTGACAGAGCCAAGTCTGGCTCGGGAAATCCCACAATTGTCATCCGTACCTACTACAGGGTTCTACGTGGAAAATTCTCCAGTACATCTAACCTGAACCTCCCCCTCACAGCCATACGAATGGGACATCTCTTCTGGAGAGTCAGTGGATATGAAAGCATTGACTCCTTATGGCAGTGTTCCCCAAAATGTCCTCCTCAGATGCTAGTTGCTTAAGATAATAATAGTAACAATAACAATAATAATAATGAGTTTGAGGGGGGGAAATGAATTCTATAACTAAATAAGTTCAGTAAATAGTATATTCTATAAACCTACCTTATAAACTCAAAATGTACTATTAGCATGTTAACAATTTTGAGAAGTCCAGTAGTAATGATACTGGCTTAATCTCATTTTTAAGCAGAGTCTTTTGCCCCCTTTTGTCCTTGAAACTTTTCTGTGAAATACATGGTGAAGGTTTCTGCTGGAGATCACCAATCCAATCTCTTTCTTCTATGCTCAAAGATTCTAGAAAGACAGCAACTTGCAAAATTTTTAAATGGGAGGATATAAACTCTGCCTCCAACTAAAAATCAACATTTTCTTATCGTTTGTTAATTGCAAGTCAAGCCTTTCTTGTGGAAAAGAATCCCCTCATTTCATGGACCATTCCGAAAATACAGGTGTTTTTTAAAAAATAGTTCACCTATGGGGCGGCCCGGGGGGCTGAGTCACTTTAGCATCTGACTCGGTTTCAGCTCAGGTCACGATCTCAGGGTCATGGGATGGAGCCCCGCTTTGGGCTCTGCACTGGGCTTGGAACTTGCTTAAGATTCTACCCCTCCCCCACTGTCGTGTGTGTGTGCTCTCTCTCTCTCGAACGACAAAAAAAGCTCACCATTGTTGGATGCACAAGTTCCCAGGCCACACTCAGGTCCAACCCAGCTCATGACCTCCAGTCCTGTTGTCTGAATTTATATCTGATTCCACCATTTGAATGTTCTAGAGAGGAGCTGGTGGGGGTGCCGAGGGGCAGTTGGCACATAGAAACCTCAGAGCTAAGAGAAGTTTGGAGCCATTTTGTGGATCCCATCACTTTGCAGCCATAGGGAATTGTGACCCAAAGAGAGAACTTGGCATTGTCTAAGGGTAGTTAGATAGTGACAGAGCCAGAAGCTCACCTTGGTCCCCATGTTCACTTTCCTTAGGGTTACACAAGCCTTCCCATGACCTTCAGACTAGAAAACTGGGCTCAGTGGCAGAAGCACTTGCTTACCAAACAGTTTGCAGACGCCAATGTATTGTTAATGCTGCATGGCTTTCGTCGCAGTGCAAAGGTGAAAAGATTTCCACCTCTAATTGTTTCAGAAGAACCATGGGAACATGGGGAAACGCTGGTTTTTCTCTGTCTTCTCTTCTACGCAGACCCATCAGGTTCCAGGTGATTTCTCCTGGAGTGTGCAGAAGGTTAAGAACTTGGCTGGAGATGAATAAGAAATCTAAAAGGAAAAGAGAACTGAATAGGGCAAGCTATAAAGATTTCCAACAGAAATATCCCAAGAGCTACAACTCTCTATACGGCAGCAGAATTTAGAGTTGAAATTTGATTTTTTTTTCACTTTGGACTTTTATTGTGTATCTGTTGCTTGATAAGGAAATTGCTTCTCCGCATTCACCCCTGGGGACCTTTTGATTATACTTTGTTCTTGAACATGAGCATTTTTACTTTTAACTATTGATTTCAGAACTCTCTGAACTCTGCCTTCAAGTCATTTCCTTCAACCATCTACATACGGGGGGAACTCCTACCCCTGCTCCAAAAAGGGTCACATTTCAACAGATCTTATGCCCCTCCTGGTCCGCCTGGTGCCTGACCCCCAGGAAATAAAGGAACGCGTTGCATTGAGATGGCCATTATGTATCTCCACTCATCAGAATCACGGCAGCCAGGTGGCAAGGGTACAGGATGACAAGAAAACAATCCCATCTTTTATTTCCCAGCTTCTGTCACACACGCCCCTTCTACCTGAAAACCGACCAGAAAGATCCAGTGAGAAAAGTTTTGAAAGCCTCTGCACCAAGGTGACAAGGAATCACAAAGTCCAACTGTTATTTGTCTGGAGAGGAAGGGTGTGCAGAGAACCACAAAGGACTCCAGTTGTTTTTGTGGCTTATCAAGTGAAATAAAATAAATTATCCTCACCAAGCAAATAATTCATCTTGATTGTTTAGGGCAGTTTCCCTTTAATATTTACATTGTCTGTAAGCTTGGCTTAGTTTTTTAAAAAAAAGAAGAAGAAGAAAGAGAAGAACTGTCATTTCTATTCAATTAACTGCTTCCCCCTCTGACTTTAAATCAAGGGCAGTGTCTGTTCAATTTAATTACTTTCCAAGTAACCTGCATGGCTAAAGCAGCAGCAAAGAGCCATGTGGTGCTTTATAAGGCAAGAATTCGATATAATTTAAGGATGTTCTCCTAACAGAAAATGCAATAAAGCTGATTTCCCCCCTGCTGGGTTTCTAGCCACTTGATATATAATATGTTCACAGGTCAAGATTTTAGCTCAACAGTTTAAAGCAAGTTAAATGACCAGAGTGTCATTTGCCCTCTGGAATGTCTAAGGAGGAAATTTTTGAAGGACTTGTCCCACCTGCTCTGATGACACAGGAAGAATGACCTTCTTCAAAGAAGGTGGTTATTATTATTATGCACAGATGCAGGATTTTCCAGAACTAACTGCGTGAATAATCACATCAACGTCAGTATATTCGGTTATCAGACAGCAAGACTGGGTCAAAATTACAAAGTGGGAGGGTAAACCCTGCAGGAATATAGCACAGCCAGAGCACCAAGACCTGGACTGTCAACTTGATCCAGTCACCAATGAGCTGTGGGGCACTGAGGTACTTGCATGATTTCGCCGAGTGTGTTTTGGTATTTGTAAATAAGGGCACTCCATTAAAGCCATAGAAGGACTCTTCGTGTCCAACACTCATTGAGATGATCAAATGACAGCTGGATCCCTATCAAAAAGTGGACCAACCCCATTGCCTCCAAACAGAAGAACCAACACAAGGATAACTTCGAGTAGTAAGGACCCACAAAGGATAAGTGAAGACACAGCACAGGTAGACAGGGAATTGCTTTTTTTTAAACAGCATCAAATGGCCCAGAAAAATTCTGGCTGAAAGGAGAGATGAAACGTTAAAGCATGAGGAATTGTACACTTGACGTTAATTTACAGAGGGGAATTCGGTCTCCTAAGATTCAACATATTCTGTGGTTTGATACTACTTTTATTAATGTATGATATGCGCTTTGCCCAAGTGATCTACAGACAATCTACAGATCTGTAGACATGTAAGTGTGTTCTGTCTACACTAGGTAGTACTCACTATTATAGAGAGCAAGTCAGAGTCAAAGCTCCCTTTTGTACTCTATTGGACAAAGAGAGAGCATTCTCCAGTAAATCACAAATTAATGGATAAAGTTGAAATCATGCAAGAGGTCTTTTGACTTATCTTCATACCCATGCACCCACAAAGAGAGAAAGGTGCTATCCTTTTATTCAAATCAGAATGACAAGTATTGTGACTTAAAAACGAAAAGGATCCACTGCACAGGTATAAGATTCTATAGAGATTATGCTCTTCAGACTGATGTAAATCTGAATGATCAAAAAAATGGAAGCATGTTTTGTGTAACAAATGTATATATTTGAAGTAAATTACTCAAAAAGACTTTAATCTATGGGTTCTTAGTCTTTCCAAGCCTCTGATTCTGTAAACTATCTTTTCTACATGTAGGCATATTATTGGATTGAATCTGATTCAAAGGTCAAGGAAATCATACCAAAGCCCGTTCTATGCTTTATGTCGCACTATTCTTAGTTCTCCTTTGTATAACTTGAGTAAACAAGAAAGTAAGGATGCTAGGTAGAGAAGATTCTTTGTAGGACAAATCAGTCAATACCACTGCCTTCCAATATAACCAATATAACCTTCCACAACTTCCAGTAAATAATTCAAAACACATATACATTTATCTCATACTCAACCACCGCCTGGAAAGGGATTCTATTACCTACTCCTCCAATTTTAGGCAATTTTGGAGATTAGCAAATTTCCTGCATCTTTTATACAATTATTTCCCATGAATGGTGAATAATTGTAAGGTTTGTGTATGTCTTTGCTCTAAATTCACTACATATATTCTAGGATCTGCAAACCCAGTATGTATTTTCCCCTGTCTAAATGTATTATCGAATGCCACAGGAAAACGTCAATCAATTAACCAAAATGTGGTCAGCACTGTTCTGAGTACTATCAAATTTATGATGATTGCAGGAAGCTTATTATCTCTTTGGGGACACAGGATTATCATATAAGAAAAAAATTACACACATTCTACTCATTATTGTATACATCTGTGACATAGTTTGCAAAATGTCAGAAGGAGAAAAGGATAAATACGTGTGAAAAAAGACCACATAATGTGTATTCACATCATGGAGACTTCTTATCCTATGTTAAATATGGTTGTATGTTTTCAGAGATCTCACTTATAGACTTTTCAGTGATGATTCTCCTGCTTTATGTTCTAAGTACTTTAAGACTTTTAAAGTGGATAATTAGTTACTTTGGAATGAAGGAGTCTCTCTCAATGGCTTAGTGAATAGCAACAAAGAATAAGAATATATCTGAGGGGCACCTGGGTGGCTCAGTTAAGCCTCTGCCTTTGGCTCAGGTCATGATCTCAGGGTCCTAGGATCGAGCCCCACATCAGGCTCTCTGCTCAGCGGGGAGCCTGCTTCCCCCTCTCTCTCTGCCTTCTGCACTGACTACTTGTGATCTCTCTCTCTCTCTCTGTCAAATAAATAAATAAAATCTTAAAAAAAAAAAAAAAATATATATATATATATATATATATATATATATATATATCTGAGTAAGACTTTTCTTTAGAAGGTAAGACTTTGCAATAAAGGAGTTCATTCTTTTAAATAATATACTTCCCAAATCATAGCATCTTTTATTTATTTCTTATTTTCCCCCTCCAATTTGTTTAAGATCCATCTACCAAAGTCAATGCTTAACCATCAGAGAATATGGTCTAATTGAACTGTGGTTCCAGGTAAAATGTAGCAGAAAGTGACAAGACACTGCTCTAGCTACAACAATTTTAAAAAGCCAGCAAAATTGCTAAAATTATGTTAACCAAGACACGATAAAGCTGAAAAGCAAATACAACTAATCAAATTCAACCGAAGGCAAGAGAACCCTTCCAACATGAGTAGGCAGTCAATGGCTGCTTTCTACCCTGGGAATGTTTGCCATTTCTAAGTACATGATAAGGCTTCAACGCAAGCTGAATAGTGTAAGAAAGAAAAGCTACGATGGTTTGTGGAGGTTGTAGGGAGCTGGAATGACAATTTGGAAACCTCAGGAGCCCTATAAGCACAAAGGCCATTTTCCCTTATGGTTCATTTGCCAAGTCAAAGGGCACTTGGAAGGTTAGAAACCTCCTTTAAAATAACATACTTGGGGTGCCTAGGTGGCTCAGTCAGTTAAGTGTCTGCCTTCGGCTCACATCACGATCCCAGGGTCCTGGGATCAAGCCCCAAGTTGTCTGGCTCCCTGCTCAGCAGGAAGCCTCCCACACCTCTGCCACTGCCATTGCTTGTGCACGCTTTTTCTGTCTCAAATAAATACATAAAATATTTTTTAAGCCTTAAAAAATAAAATAAATAAAAACAAAATAGCATACTGAAATACTGTAGTCTTGCAGTAGCGGGAAGACAAAGTCTGTCTCAAGGAGGGGCATCTGCTTCAAACAGACAACCATATACTCCTTAAGATATTTGCCAAATTTGGGGTGGAAACTATAAAGCAAGTTTAAAACTGCTGAAAGACAGATCAACTGCCTTGTAAGCTCTGTAGGCAGAACAGGAGAGGCAGAGACCTGCTAGGGTAGTCGTTGAACACCACAACAGAATCTCCTCCACTTGTAAACATTAGAAACCAGAGATAGACTGAATTTGACTAAAGCCCCATTCCTAATTAAGTCATCAAAGGACAAATTCTAAGTCAAAGATATAAATTTTAGTTTCTGTGCTTCTTTACATACAATGTCCAGCATAAGATAAAAAGTTACAACACGTAAGAAGAAGAGAAAAAAAAAAAACACACAGCCCTTTGAAGCAAGCAGAAAGATGACTTACAAGCTGAAATTCACAGACAAGGTCTTTAAACAACTGTTGTTAATATGTTAAACAAAATAAAAGGAAAGATGGACAGATGGTCGAAACATGGGGGATTTCAACAGAGAATTGAAATCTATACAATGGAATCAAAGCACACTGTAGAACTGAAAAATTTAAATATCTGAAAGTAAGAGTGTATGGGGTGGGTTTAACATCAAACAGGCAAGTCAGAAGCTAGGGTTAGGGAACTCAAGAAGAGGCAAATTTAATATATTCAAAATAAAATGCAGAGACGGAAAAAAACTGAACAACAAAAACATGTAAACCACACTCAAACTCATCTAACAAATATATAATTATAATCCCAGGAGAGGAAGGAATGGGGAAGAAGCAATATTTGAACAAACGATGGCTGAGAATTTCCTAAAACTGATGAAAGATGTTGATCCATAGATACAAAAGGCTCAGCAAATTCCAAAAAGGACAAATATAAAGAAAGTCACACCTGATTCAATTGATCTGGATAAGACCTGAGCATTAATACCTTCAAAAGCTTCCCAGGTAAATACCAATGTACAGCCAGTGCTGAGAACCACCGATCTGGAGAGTACCGTATTATAAGAGTAATGTAAAGTTAGTTTGGTCTTTTATGTTTTCAAGGGATCATTCAATAGAGCAAGCTCTCTAGGCTTTTTTACCTAAAAATGTCCCCTACTGGGGTATCAGGGAGCATGTCTATATTTCAATTATCATCTCTATAACTCAGCTTTTTTTTTAATTTTTTTTAATTTTTTAAAATTTTTTACTTAAATTCTAGTTATTTCACACACAGTGCAATATTGGTGTCAGGAGTAGAATTCAGTGACTCATCACTTACCTACAACACCCAGTGCTCATCACGACAAGTGTCTTCCTTAATCCCCATCACCCATCGGCCCATCCCCCACACAACCCCTCCATCATCCCTCAGTTAGTTCTCTAAGAGTCTCTTATGGTTTGTTTCAATTCCATAGTTTTTAAATGCTGGCATCAATAGCTGCTCTCTCCATAACCCATTGAGGATCATGGGGGAGAAAATGAAATGACATAGATTCCATCTGGCCAAGAAAGTTTCCATTTGCAGAAACACTATTCAGGAGGAGGTTACAAGACATATGGAGTTAAAAATCACACCATGGGCCTTGCTGCTGTAGATGCTTTGAGAGAGACGACACTGGGAGATCAAAAGGAGGTAGACTCATCCCTGGCAAAGATACTCGAAAGTCAGGCTAACCACGGCTGGTCACTTAACTGGATGGAATCGCCAGAGCAGCGGAGAGTCTGAGCCCGGGGCAGATACATGCCGGGAAGCAGACAGCAAATCCCCACGGGGCTTTAGAAGCCAAGTTTCCCTGCTGGCATCCACTTCCAGAAAAAGAACCTGGAGTTGAGAGAGAAAAGGACTGTTCTTGTCAAGTCTGAAGATAAGATTACACCGTGATTGATAACACTTTGTGGCTGATGAGAAAATTCGGTTTTCTTTAAAGCCTATTTTGCAGAATCATGATATATTATGTGTATATGTACTTTTTAAAGAAGGAACAGAAGTTGTAGCATTAAATCCAGAAGAACCCAGACCTAGAGGCATGAGGAGTATCTCCCCAAAGCAGGAGCACGTGATCAAGAGCATCGCTACACTCCGGTGACCTGCCAAATTTGTCATAGGCAAGGGCATCCACAAATACTGAATTTACCAAAATTTACAAAAGCAACCAAAATAAAGGTTAGAGTGGTCTCCTTATGGTTCCCAACTTTTAAAGGGCAAAGAATGAATTGGCACAAGACAGAGCATTTTTCTCAGTATAAGGAGGTGTAAACTATCTGCCAGGTAGAGCGAAAAAGCTCCTGACACCAGGCCTCTCCCTCCCCACCCACTGGTGTCCGAGCCAAGAATGCAGGCTCCGGACAACACCGGAAAGCTGCTAATTCACGTGGGGGAAACAGTTCTGCTTCCTAATTGCCCACATGTTCTAACAATCTCGTTAGGAACTACCGCATCTCTCCATTTGTCATGGTGCATCGATTCCACATGACAACCTCAGTTGCTGTGGGTTTGGGACTTTGTACATTTCCCCTCCCGAGACTTGTCATCCAGTTTCCTGGCTTGTGAATATCACTTCCGCTGATGCGCACACTACAGGAAATCGTGTAGTCTATCCTGACTAGGTTATGTTTTTGCTGTTTACCCTTTCACAAATCTTTGTATTATTATGTTTAATCCTGTCCTTGGGCAGCAACTTTACATTTCCCTGCAAAATTCTCAGAGTGACTCCAAGTTTGGTGGGGCTCCTGATCTGTGTAAGGCCTGAGTCTCCTTTTGCCAATTTCGGCATTCCACTGCCCCCCACTCCCTTTCTTACAAACTCATTTATCTGTAGATTAATTCAGAAGACTGTAAAAATAAGGTTTGAGTCCCAAGGATTTTACTGGTATTTATATTTTTTTCTGTTACCCCTCACTACAAAGTGAAATCTGCATGAATTCCTTTTAATACATTTCTTTTCTTGCTCATCTTACCTATAGCAGCTGGTCTCAGCCTGGATACTAGCTGCTAAATGATTACAAATACAGTAGAATTTTATCCTTTGAAAGAATTTTTTTTTGACTCACCATGTTTTTCCAATGGTCAAGACACAGCAGAAAACTTCTCTAGAATATGAGAAAACTCTGTTCACATGTCCATCTTCAGCATGAGGCATGGCACATGACTGGCCATGGTCTACACCAGATTGACTCAAGGCTGGACTCTCGGATTACAGTCCCATAGCAGCCATTGAATGTTATGTGACCTCGAACCAGACACTTGACCTTTGAGTGACTCGGGGTCATCCTATCATGATCTTTGGCCCCTATATTTATGAGTTGGTTGGTTGGGTTTTAAACCATAGAGCCATTAAGAGCTCCCTTGTCTAAGCATCATATGAAACCGATGGATTGCTAAAAGAAAGAACAGAAAGTTGGATTTTTGGTTTAAACAACAACAAATGGAAGGAAGCTTGGATTTCTTCCTGGAAAGTTGCAGCACTGAAATGAATATTTTACTACTAAACGTATGCACCCAGGATGGCAGGCATGTTCGACATGCACAATATCTTGCTTTCTGTCTTCAGAGGAAGGGAAATCAAGGGAATCAGCACTGTGGCTCCAAATGGGTGACTGTCGGTGTATAAGTATTCCTCACCATGAAGCCACCACTCCATGAAATGGAATTACCTCTTACTGACTGATTCTAGAACCTTCCAGCTCTCTTGCCTTCCCTGAACCAAAGTCACATAAATATTTAAGCAGCTTTTTCCAGAAGGGTTCAGGTAATGGCAAGGACCAGGACAGTTGTGCGATTTGTACATTGCACAAGACAGCTGACCCAGGGGAAGGTGCAGGCTGATATCCAGCTCATGTTTCACTTGCCAAGCCCTTAGCCCTGGCACTGGCTTCTGTCTGTGTGAAAGAAGAGGTATATTTTCTTTTGCACAAAGGCATAGTCTGCTTGCCAAGCAACATGCCTATAGGCCTGAGGATGTCCAGAGGTGGCACATACAAAGAGGTTTACATCAAGGTTACGTGCAGGCCAGTGGAAGCCCCAGATGACTATCCAAAAGTATGTGGTGTGTGTGCATGGGTTTGTGTCCTGAGGCAGGAGGGCCGGACTGCCACAAAAGCCACTACATGCCGGGTCTGGCTACTTCCTTCCTTCGTGGTCACAAAGGGGGCAGCTCCCCTCCCTTTGCCCCTGCTTTGCTGTCTCACTCACCTGTTCTATAGGTCACCAGAGAATATCCACTCCCTAAATCTCCTTCCCTTTCTCTCCTTTTAAGCCCACCAGACTCATTCTTCCCTTGTCCGCACCTCCCCAAGGTGTACCAATCTTCCCTAGAAACTCATCAAGTACCAACACCCCGTTCCTTCCTCACATTTTACAGATTCTAAAATCACAGGCGTATCCTGAATGACAAGGTGTTTCCTCGTTTTGACTGATACACCACAAGGTACTCAAAACTCAGCAGCTGAAAACAATAAACCATCTTCTCTCAACCAATATGTCCTCTGTGGGTACAAAATCCAGGAATGGCTTCGGCAGATCACTCATGAAGTGGTGACCAACCTGGTCAAAATCCGGCAGAGCCCACCTGGGCTCATGCACTTGGCCACCAGCAGGCCTCAGTTCCCCTCTGATGGTTGCTTTGTTGGTTAGAGGCCTCAGTTCTTCCTCATAAAGGTCTCCCACAGGCCATGTGGCAGCATGCTGTCCCCAAAGCCAGTGATCCAGGGGCAACAGAGAGCCAATGAGGGCAAACGTGCCCAAGATGGAAACTGCAGTCTTTTTTGACTCATCTTGGAAGTGATGTCACTTCTGCCACACCTTGCTCATCATACAGACCAAGAAATTGAGGGGGAATGGTGGGGACCACCCAGGACCTGTTCCTACGGCATCATGAAGGTTGGTGCCTGCAGACACAACCCTCTGGTCAACGTCCACCAGCTCTCCAGAGAAAGACATGTGCTTTCAATGTCGAGTTTGATGTTCACAATGCCCTCAAGCAGATCCTGCTTTTTGCTCTCATTTTGAAGATGAGAAAGCTGAGCTTTAGGGAGATGAAGCAATTCACCTACAGTCAAAAAACCAACAGGACACAGACTCCCCTTCAGCCTCTGCCCCACTGCAAGGTCTCACTATTTGATGTTCACAGTATTTTTCTCTGCCCTGCAATCCATGTTTTACACATTTATCACTTATGTTCCATCTCCAAGTGTTTCCAACTTACTTTCCACTGAATAAAAGAGAGAACCCCATCTACCCACCATGGCATTTAAACTCCTTGTCTTGCTGCAACTTGCCAGTGATGGTTAAGTTTATGTGTCAACTTGACTGGGACGTGGGCCTAGGAATTTGGCAAAATGTCATTCTGGATGCAAACTGCCCTCCCTAATGTGGGCACATCTTATCCATTCAGTTGGAATCCCAAGAGAACAGAAGGTTGGTGTCTGAGCAAGAGGGAGTTCTCCACCAGAAGGCCTTAGGGCTTCATCGACATGTGTGGGATCCACATACATAATGTCCTTTCAGTTCCATTTCCCTGGAGAAGCCTGGTGACTACATTGCCTTTCTAGCCCATTTTATCTTCATGGCCCCTGTCCCCATCTCCCTCATGCTCACATGCTATGTGCACACATGCATACACATCCATATTTTGACCCATCCACTCTGGGCAACTCCGCAAACAGGCTTTAATTTCCCATCTCTGTGCCTTTGTTCAAACAGCTAACTGTGACTTCTCTCCTAAATGCACTCTCTCTCCTATCCCCACCCAATCTGTCCCCCTCCTATTTTATATATATATATATTTTATATATATTATATATATATATATATATATATAATATATTATACACACACACACACACTCACATACATCCTTCACTGTAACACTTATCATTGGGTTATCTGGTATAAAAATTATCTCCAATACTAGACTAAGAGCTTGTGGACAGTGGGATTATGCCATTAAGCTCTTCCCTGCTTATCCCAGTTACCAGTACAGCACTTTGCTTGCTGGGACTCAGAAAGCTGACCTGAATTCCTCATCCATTTTCAGAAGATTTTCAGAAGATGTTCCTATCTTATATAATCACATCTCACTATACCCAGGATAAGGAAAATACACACACACACACACACACACACACACACATATGTATATAAACTATGATATATATTATATCATAGTTTATATATATATATAATAGATATATAATAGATATAATATTTATAATAAAAAATATTTTTAGCATACCCAACATAGTTAATATATATTAACTATGTAATTATATATACATAGTTAATATATAAACATAGTTAATATATATTAACTATGTTGGCTATGCTAAAAAATATAGTTAATTAATAAAAATAAAGTTAATATATATTAACTATGTTGGCTATGCTAAAAAATATTTTTAAAATAATAGAACAGCCACTCTATTTGCCACTATTCAAAAACAGAATGGCACACACTCTGGAAACTTGGTGTGCTGGTCTCATAAAATGGCATTCCTATGGAAAAACAACCAAAATTCTGGGTAAAAAGAAATGTAATCTCCTTAAAAACATCAATGAGCTGGCAAAAATTTGAACAATAACCAAGCCAGGGACTGAGTGAATTAGGGAACCAAGAGACAAGTGGAACAATGAGTCTGGCTTTTGCCCTAAAGATACGTGCCAAACTGACTGAACTTGAATTTTAGTTCTGTTTTTTTCAAGTCATGTAATAGCTTCATTTAAGAATCAAGATTTACAATAGGCCAGGAGTCATATTCTTTGCAGCCATGTGGAAATTGCAGTGTGAAATTTTGAATACTAACTTTAAAATGTGTGAGGGCATACATAGTTTCTCCAAATTCTTTCGGGGTTATGCAAACAAAACTATGAAGAATCCTGGGGAAGGTGTCTCATGGGGGTAGGGATAATAAGGAAGGCAGCGATCTTTTTTTTTTCTTTTTACCCTTTAAAAACTGGTATTTCCAGTTAAAATACCTGGAAATATGGCTTGGTTGGGGATTTTTAAACCTCTTAGCAATATTTCAACAAAAAAAGGGAGAGTGGCTAACTTTAATACGATGTCCCCAAATGCCAACACTTTCCAAGATCACTTAGCTTTTCCATTCCCTTCCTCTTCTTGGAGCCTTTGTCAATGCCAGCTGAGTTTTAATTTCCTACATCATACAGGCAGCGCTTGAAGATACTGTGGATTTGGGTTCAGGCCACAGCAGTAAAGCAAATACCACCATAGAGTGAGTCAAATGAATTTTGGGGTTTCCCAGTGCATAGGAAAGTTACGTTTACACTAGACTGTAGTCAACTAAGTATGCGATAGCATTATGTTTAAAAAAGAAGTAATGGACCCACCTTAATTAAAACGTACTTTATTGCTAAAAATGCTAACCATTTTTTGAGTTTTCAACAACTTATAATCTCTTTGCTGGTGGGGGGTCTTGCCTCTATGTTGATGGCTGCTGACTGATCAGGGTGGTGGTTGCTGAAGGTGGGGGTGGCTGTGGCCATTTCTTAAAATAAGATTAATAAAGTTTGCCACATGGTCAAACTCTTCCTTTCATGAACGATTTCTCTGGAGCGTGTGGTGCTATTTGATAGCCTTTTGCCTACAGAAGAACTTCTTTCAAAATTGAAGTCAATCTTCTCAAACCCTGCTGCTGCTTTATCGGCTGAGTTCATGTCATATTCTAAACCCTTTGTTGTCACTTCAACATTTTCATAGCATCTTCACCAGGAGTAAGTTCCATCTCAACAAGTCACTTTCTTTCCTTCTCCAGAAGACACGACTCCTCATCTCTTCATGATTATCATGAGATCGTAGCAATTCAGTCCCACCTTCAGGCTCCACTTCTCATTCTGGGTCTCTGGCTGTTTCCACCTCATTTGCAGTGACTTGCTCCACTGAGGTCTTGAACCCCTCAAAGTCATCCATGATGGAATCAACTTCTTCCAAACTCCTGTTTGTGTTGATATTTTCCTATTTGGAGAGGGGGAAAGATGAGGGAAGAGCCAGTCAGGGGAGCATCAGAATACACACAATATTTTTCAATTGAGTACACTGTCACATATGGGTACAGTCTGTGGCAGCCCAAGACAATTACAACAGTAACATGAAAGATCACCTATCACAGATCACTATAACAGATATAAAAATAATGGAAAAGCTTAAGACATTGCTCAAATTGGCCAAATGTGCCACAGAGACACGAAATGAACAAATGCTGTTGGAAAAATTACATCGATAGATTTGCTTGAGGCTCACTGCCACAAATCTTCAATTTGTTAAAAAAAAAAAAAAGCACACTATCTCAGGATCGGCAAAGCACTAAAAGAGGGAGCATAATAGAAGGAGGTATGTAATAACACCTGCCTATACTAACATGTAATACGTAATACGTAATAGAATATACACAGTCATTCGTTATTTGCAGCAACGGATTCTTCCTATCCTTGAACTTCAAAACCCACTTCTTGAATTGTATCCCGCTTTACTCTCTTCCCCAGCTACCATTTTTCCTGTGTTCTACTCAGTTATTCTTTCATATTAAAACTTGTGAGAATTCACCAGTACCAACGTTCACATTCCTTGATGCCCGTGGTTCTTTGGCCATGGGACTTGAAAGTTTCAACAATGATGAAAGTGTCTTCACAAAGGTTGCAGAATAGTTGGAAATTGGGCTGAATCAGACTGAAATCGAGCATCAGATATAAAGTCCTAACTGTAGGCTAGTTTATTCTTTATGTTGGGCTTCATTATTCTCATTCGAATTCTTGATGATTCAATGAAGTCTCCTCCTTATAAATGTTTTGTTCGATACTTAAATACGTTCTAGGTCAACTGAAACATCCAGAGTGATTGGCAGAGGATAAAGATGAGATGGCTGAGCACCACAAAGCTCCCAAAATTATTCAAAGACTCTGAAATGAGAAGAAAAGGGAAGAGGTCCAAAGAAGCTGTTGAAAAGTTTCCTCCTGGCTTACTTGTTTAGCAAGCACTTGATGGTGAACTTACTACCCTCCTTAGCGAAGACTTCAACACTTCATTTTAGTAGGATTATTCTTAAAAGTGGCATTAATATCCATCATTCAGGAAGACATCTTCTAGAAGTGCCTAGGGCATTGGACCATGCCCTTCTTTCCTGCTCCATGACACTCCTATTTCCAGAAAGTACTTTCTCAGACCAGCTAAGGGAGCACGGCGATGCCACCTTGACAAAAATATTCCATGACCTTCGAGTGACCTTTCTCTGAGACTTGGAAATGGAGGGTTTCAACTGTAGGTCAGGCAGTGGATGACTTTACCGGTGCTCCCTGAAAGACAAGGCTGATGAATGGCATTTGAACCCTGTTTCCCTAATCCTTCAGGCAGAATTAGAGGCTCTCCAGAAGGGTAATCCTGAATGATTCACGATGCCTGCTTCAGCACGGTCACACATCATATAAATACAAATTGACAGTTTGCACACACTGGCCTCACGATGGTATTTACTTAAAATCCCCTCAAGTCCACTCCCCATGGCCGCACAAGGGACAGCTCTCTATTTAAGGCTGGCGAACAAAAACGCACCAGTCTTCTCATATCCAACCACCAGATTTACAGGAACATGGGGAGCTTTTGAATATTCAGCTCTCCTTGTGTACCACCTGGCACTTACCTTCCACTGGGTTGGGCGATGGGTTTGTTAGAAGATTGCAAGGATAATCCTTTGAAGACAAACAAACAAAAAGGTAGTAAGCTGAGACCTTGGATAACCCCTTTGGCTGTCCTGCAGTTTCTAAGGAAGAAGTAAAAAAAATCGAGGCGATGGAATAACAACAGAGGAGAGAAAAAGATGGTCTACAACTAACATGCTAGGAGAGAGTTTGAGATACTCGAGAGCATGACTACACCCCTAGCTGGTGCAGGCATAATGAGAAAATCTCACAGAACCCCAAAAAACACTTACTTCCATTACTTGCCAAAAGGATTCTTGACAGATAATAATGAAAAGTCAATAAGCAAATACCAACTGTGATTGATCTGTATTTGTGTTTCCAACATGGGCAACCCCAGCTTCAGAGAAAATGTCAAAAACAGAAACACCGCTGGCTTAGAGCAATATCGAGGTCACCCACGCAGTACATTCCTGATGGCTAACTCTGGATGCAGGAGGAGAAAATACGAAGGGAAAGGGTGAAATTCGTGTAAATAAAAGCAGAACCAACTCAGAACTGCCCCAATAGCAGCTTTTACGCAGCCTCTTTTAGTGGTGAAACGCGGTATGAAATAATCTTTTTAATGGTCATGGGGAGCCTTGATTTCCTTTGTGTGTAGGCCCATTATGTGAGTACTTGAAAGGACTCCCCTTCTCTTTTCTAGCTCTCTCTGACCTTCACCCTAATGCATCTCCCTTTCTTATCCAGAGCTTGGAGCAGCACCCTTTGGAGACTAAGGGGGAAAAGAAATGCCACCCAAGCAGATCAGGAGCTGGCAAGGCTCCAGGGAAAGGACCTTCCAGGAGGGAAGTCACCTTTCTCAAGCCACCTGTCTTTATCCTTTGGGCATGACCTAGTATGCTTTTGCAGTAGGCACGATGTTGCAGTATTACTATCACTCACTGGTAACCAATTCACTTTCACAATTTGGATCACCCCGTTGGTTTATATCGCCCACCCTGAAGTTCAGAAGCTCAACAACAACAAAGTCAAGGCTGTGGAATGGTAACAGAGATGGAAAATCATGAGTTATTAACAGCACACTAAAGAGAGTCCTAGATCAAGAGTGTAAATAAAGCACCAATAATGTAGTTGGTACAGTGTCACATCAAGTCTCCACAATCTGTTTACTGTGTTCAGACAGATGCCTAAACAAGCTTCTGAGGGACACAAATAATCAAGGTAGCTCTGTTTTCTGAGTTTTTAGATGTGCATATGGCTCAATTAGTCTGAGGATACAAGTGCCCAATCAGAGGAATATAGCTTATAATAACTATACTCCCAGGAAAAGGGACCAAAGTTTTATTTATTTTGTTTTTATTATTTTATATTTATACCTTATCTGAAACATAATAATTTTACCTTTCCTACGTGAGTATTACAATTCCTAGTTCAACATAGCCAATAGATAACATATGCCAAAACCACAATATCTTTCTGTTAAAAAAAAGAAGAAGAAGAAGAAAAAGAAGAAGGAGGAGAGGAAGAAGGAGGAGGAGGAAGAGGAGGAGGAGGAGAAGGAGGGGGAGGAAGAGGGGAAAGGGGAGGAGGAGGAAAGGAAGGAAGGTGGGAAGGAAGGAAAGAAGGAAAAAGAAAAGAAAAGAAAAAAAGAAAAGGAAAGGAAAGGAAAAAAGAGAAGAAAAGAAAAGAAATCTTTAAGCAAATGAGAAGACAAGCCACAGCCTGGGAAAAAATATTTGCAGGAAAGTTAAAATTGAGCAATGAGACAAGAAACAACCTGATTTAAATGTGCGACCAAGACCTTATGAGACACCTCAGCATAGAAGACAGACAACAGACGGGCACATGGCAAGATGCCTCACATAGTATGACATCAGAGAAGTGCAAACTAAAACCACAGTGAGGTACCACTACTCACCTTCAGGATGGCCAAAATCTTAAACACTGACAACACCAAATGCTGGCAAGGATATGGAGCCACAAGAACTCTCTTTCACTGCTAAAAGATTCTATGTATTTATTTGACAGAGAGAGAGAACAAGCAGGGGAACAGCCAGCAGAAGGAGAAGCAGACTCCATGCTGAGCAGAGAGCCCGATGCAGGACTTGACCCCAGGACTCTGGGATCATGACCTGAGCTGAAGGCAAGATGTTTAACTGGCTGAGTCACCCAGGTGTCCCAAACTAAACATACTCTTAACATACCATCCAGCAATCATGTTCCTTGGTATTTACCCAAAGGAGTTGAAAACTTAGATATACACCGTAACCTACACACAGGTATCACAGCACCTTTATTCATAATTGCCAAAACTTAGAAATAAGCAGGTCCATCCAGACCATGAATTACTGTTCGATACTCAAAAGAAATGAGCTTTCAAGCCAAAAGAAAACCATATAAGAACCTTAAATGCATGTGAAAGAAACCAGTCTGAAAAGGCCACATACTGTGTGATTCCAGTTGGAAAAAACAAAACCATGGAGACAGTAAGAAGATCAGCGGTTGCCAGAGATTGGGGGTGGAGGGGAAGGAGGGGTGAATAAATGAAGTACGGATGTGTAGGGCAGTGTGTACACCCTATAGGCTACTATAAGGATGGGTACATGTCATTCTACATTCCGCCAAACCCGTAGTCTGTACAGCAAAAGCGAAACCCTACGTAAATTCTAAACTCTGGGCGATAAGATGAGTCAATGTAGGTTCATTGGTTGTAACAAATGTACCATGCTGGTGGGGCTATTGATGGGGAGGCTCTGCATGTGTGGGGGCAACAGGGGATATACAGAAAATCTCTGTACCTTCCACTCAGTCCTGCTGTGAACCTAAGACTTCTTTGCAAAACATGAAATCATAATTTTTTTAAAAAAATATGACAGCCCATGGACATTTAGATTATATTCATACAATCTGTACAGGGTGCAGTAGGAACATGTTTATCCTGGTGGCAGAGAGGTCGGCATCCTCAACGATGGAAGAAGACAGGTCTCCTGATCTAGGAAAGTGTTTGCATATTCAAGAGGTGACCAGGTTCACCTTATAGTAAAGTCACCTGCGTTTCTCAACAAAATTCATTCGACAAATATTTGAGGAGTTTCCTGTGTGTCTTCATTGTTTCTCTGAGTGTGTATTTGGTGGGTCCTCCTGTTCCGTAATGCTCACCCATCCACACACTCAAGGATGGACTTCTACAAGGTGCAAGCTCTTACTATCTCATCCCGAGCCCACTCCTCACATGGGTGAGGGGACCAAAAGCATAAGAAGGGAAGGTACCCAAGGCATCACTTCTTCAAGCTTACATGGGAAAATTTGTATTTATGCCTCAAAAACCAACTTGTAAAGTGGACCCTCAGAAAGTCTATGCAAGCCCACTGACCCTGGAGCATTTCATGGCTAATGTAATCCAGTCATCGTTAAGATCGGCCATCATTAACTCATTGACAACTGGGCCATAGCTCATCCCTGGCCAAAGATTCTAGATGATGCAGGAAGTGTCAACAGAGGGGGGACAGGAAAGGACATTTGACTGGCTGGGAAAAAGGACTTCAAAGAAAGAAAGATGAGTGAAAGATGTGTGAAAAGTGATGAAAAGAGAATATGAGTGAAAGTGAGTGACAGATGGTGTCGTGAAAATTTCAGACTATTGCCTGTGATGTTTTCCACTCTCTCCCCTTTAAGTTATAAAGTATGAGTTCAAGTTTTCGAAGGAACCCAGAGAGCCTTGAGTGCCCCTGAGGTTGTGCCAGAGACAGAAGCATGAATGGTAACATTCAGAAGGAATAAAAGTGAGAAAAACAGAAGGAAAACTGAGAACAGTGAGACCTGCAAATGTAATTGCTGGCAACTGAGACCAGAGAGCAGAAAAGCTAAACCAAGAGGCTTCCCGTGTCTTCATCTACCATGAGCAAGACAACCAATGAAAAAGGGGAGTTCGAGGAAGAGGGAATTTTAGCTTCTGTGTGTCATTTCCTGACTTTATGTTAATTTTGCATACTTTTTTTTTCCTCTAGTAGGTGTTTCTGACAAGGTAACTAACACCCTGTGTCCTAGGTCTCAGAGAGTCCTACAGGCACTGGGGAAAGAGAAGGGAGAGGGGGCAGGGGAGTTTGCAGTATTGAAAACACAGAACCAACACAAACACTAAAGTCAGTGTTTTTCTGGCTAGGACGGTGCCATGATCTTGTTCGATGATCTTGAGGCGTAGTAGACAAATTTGGCCACCTCCAACATTTTAGTAGTTTAAACCTTTGAGTTTCTTTTGGAAAAGCACCAACTCCCGCCATCCTCAAAGTGTCCATTACAACATTCTATAATTTAATTATAGTCCTTCACTCCTAGTCATTTGGGGTATTTATTTTTCAAGCAGGTAAAGCATGATATGTGAAAGAGTCAAGTAATTTGCAGTTAAATAGAAGAGTCCAAATAATTAAACAACCTTTCAAGGTGGGGCAGGGGGGTGGGGGAGATGCCACAATGGCAGCTCAAATGGTGTTTTCCTTCCTATGGATCATGGAATATGAGTCAACCCAGCCTAGATTGACCTGAATTCTGGCATAATCTCATGCATAAAAATTTGGATTTCAGCCCAATGTGTAAGTTACCCTCTTACTGCAGCTGCTGCCCCTTGGGGCTGAGAGATCTCTAATTCCCAATTGAGAGACAGCCCTGGCAGGATCCATGGCTGGTTGAAGTCACTCAGCTCTGTCACACCTGACTCAGTACTGCATGGGTGGAAGGACGAGGCTGCTGGTATACCCAGGAGAGAGGTTTGCATCCACTGGGGCTCTTTGTTGCAAGCTGCAAACCCACTCTAACTCACCTGGACAGAAAATGTATTAAAGCCTGTTAGGTAGCTTGTAGGAGCCGCCAGAGGATCAGAGAATGAGACTCAAAAGTTATCCAGCCAAGAATAGTCTCCAAGTTGCCCCTCCAAAATCCTGCAGCTACAGTTCCAGAACCCTGGACCAATGCATGCATTCTACAGAGGCCAGCTTCCCACCAGCTGCACCAGTTCCTGGGGCCTCATGTCTCTGCCATTGTCCTTTACCCCCAAACCAGCTCAGTGCCTCATCTCCAGCTGCCTGAAGCTTTTCTCTGAATCTAAGCCTCCCATGTGGCTGACTGACAGAATCTTAGATGAGAAACAGGTTCGGAGGGCAACACTAGACTCTGTCTTGGAGAGGCAGAGCTCATAATGTGGGAAGAAATCTCCCTGCTAAAAAGCAACAAGCTCTCAAGCCATGAAGAGATGTAGAGATGTGGGTGCATACAGTCTTGCAAGTTCACAGTAACATCGTGAAGGAGTGAATTTAAGGGTCCTTCCCATCCTCCAGAATGTGAGTTTACACTCATCTATTGGGCATTCTTTACTGGGAGATTGTATATTGCCACTAAAAAGGAATCTTCGTTTTGTTGTGGCTATACTAGAGCAAATAAAATAAATGCTAGCACATAGCAGGTGCTCATTAAGTATACATTGGATGAGTGAATTCATTTAACTCCTTTGTCCTCCATGTCTCTGAGGCATTAAGGTTTCAAAAATGAGCAAAATGCAGTGCCCGAATCCAGCCTGCTCGCTGCTGACCTGGATCTGCAGGGAAGGAAAGCAAGGCTGTGATCATGTGCTATGTCAGAGAACAACCTTGCAGAAAGTTCCAAAGAAGTCCCTGCTCTGGTTTGGGGAAGAGAGTTTCTGGAAGGTTGCCCTGGAGAATGAGTATGAATTAGCCAGAAAAGCAAGTTAGGGCAAGTGAGCCTGTGAGGGAGAAAAAGAAGGAGGGCTTGGAGGCCAAAGGAGCAACAGGTACAAAAGCCAAGACATAAGAAAGCCTGGGACGTGAAGTAGCTCAAAGCAGATGTCTTTGGGTTATAATCAGCCTCACTTACAAGGTCACACGGAAAGCAGGGCAGGGGGGTGGGGGGCAGGGTAAAGAAAACCAGATTGCAGTGGAAAACCAAAAACTAAGTTCTCAAAAACCCTGCCAAGGAATTTGTCATTTTTTAGAAATCAGTGATGGACAGAGTCACCTTTTCCTGTATCAACAATGGACAGTGTCACCTTTAGATCACTAAAACTCAGAGGTATTGGAACTCATGCATGGGCACAGTATGATCAAAAGCAGTTCTTCAATAAAAGACAAATAACAGGTTAAAAAAAATGGGCAAAAGATCTGGACATCTCATCAAAGAAGATGTAGATGTAGAAAATAAGGGTATGGTTGGGTAGAAAATGAGCCTGGGTGGCTCAGTTATTAAGAATCTGCCTTTGGGTCAGGTCATAATCCCAGGGACCTGGGATTGAGCCCCATGTCGGGCTCCCTGCTCTGCAGGAAGCCTGCTTCTCCTTCTCCCGTCCCCCCGCTTGTGTTCCCTATCTTACTGTGTCTCTCTCTGTCAAATAAATAAAATCTTAAAAAAAAGAAAGAAAAAAGAAAAGAAAAAAGAAAAGAAGTGTATGGGAAGATATTCCACATCATAGGTCATTGGGGAATTACAAACTAAAACAAGAATGAAATGCACTAAACACCTATTAGGATGGCTAACCACTTTTTTAAGATTTTATTTATTTATCTGAGAGAGAAAAAGAGAGAGCATGAGTCGGGGGGACGGGCAGAGGGAGAGGGAGAAGCAGACTCCCCGCTAGCAGACTCCCTGCTAAACAGGGAGCCCGATGTGGGGCTTGATCCCAGGACCCTGAGATCATGACCTGAGCTGAAGTCAGACATTTAACGGACTGAGCCACCCAGGCTCCCGTAGGAAGGCTAACCATTTTTAAACGACAGTATAAAAAGCTGACAAGGAGGTAAAGTACCAGGAACTCTCTCACTGCTGGAGGGAATACAGAAGGGTACAGCCATGCTGGAAGGCAGTCTGGCCGTTCTGTACAAAACAAACCATATACTCATGCTCTCTGGTATTGACCCTTATTAAGCTGAAAACTTATGCCCACACAAAAATGTACACATGGATGTTTATGATAGTTTTATTTATAATTGCCAACAACTGGAAGCCACGAAGATGTCCTTTCGCAGGCAAAGGAATAAATAAACTGTGGCTCATCCAGACACTGCAGTGTTATTTGGCCCTAAAAGGAGATGAGCTCTCAAGCCATGAAAAGGCATGAGGAACCTTAAATGACTATTAATTAGTGGAAGAAGCCGATCTGAAAGGGCTCCATACTGTATGATCTCAACTCTATGGCATTCCAGAAAAGCAAAGCAATGGAGACAGCAGAGAGATCGGTGGGTTTTAGGGTGTGGGAAAGAGGGAGAGATGAATGGGCAGGGCACAGAGGATCCTTAGGGCAGTGACCATGATCTGTATGATTCTATAACGGCAGATACAAGTCATGATACACTTGTCCAAACCCATAGAATGTACAACACAGAGAGCGAACCTTAATACAAACTAAGGGGGGGAAAATGGTTCACTCATTCTTTTACATTCATTCATTCAACAGCTCTGAAGACATCCATACAATCTCATAAAGTGGTGTATTTAATTCACATCCCTTTTGATAATCTGACTTTTAAATTCCAAACAAATTTCCTACGAAAGCTAACAATAAACAGAAGCCACAGTTATTTTTAGCATGTTATTTTGAACCACCACAGACCTGGCCCACCAGAGATTCTAACGTCCCCTTCTAAGGTGCTTCCCTGCCCCCACACCCACCCTCCCCAGCTCCTCTACCCCAGCCCTGCCCCAGCATAATGATCACTGTGACACAGAAAGTCTATGCCAACCGTAGAAGGACACAGAGTCTGATAAGAACTGTATGAAATGTACACACAAGAATTACTCACAGGAAAAAAAAATCACCAACTGGAACTAGGAGGTGGCATATAGGGTTGGAATTGAAGGATGGGGGGATTTGAAAAGCAGAAATGGAAGAAAGAAGAGCCATAAAAAGAAAGTGGCATAAGGGCAAACACAGCCATGAGTCATCACAGATCCCAAATGAAAAAGCTGAATTGTCTAGTCTGACCGGAACCACCTCGGTCTATCAGCACCTAGTGTGTGGTATCCTACAATTAAGTATCAACTCATTAAATATTTGTGGATGAATAAGTGAATTTTGCAAAGTCTGAAAGAAGAATACTAAATTGCTACAAGACAGCAAAGCGCCTTCAATATAGGCGGAAATGTTGGTCTTTATCCTGATGGTAACAGGAATGTATAGGCTTTGGAACAGAGATGCGACAGGAACCTATCTGTGTGCTTTGGAAAATTTATCTCCCCATTACTTAGAGGATGGAGAAAAGCTAAGAGAAGTCTCTGCAGTGATCCAGCCACAAAATAATGGAGAATTTGCACTGTCTTTTATATGTAATTGTCTGGTATCATTGTTATCCTAAGAGATTTTGATGAAAAGACATAGTGAGAAAAAATATTATTATATATAACTTAAATACATTCCTTTTTCCCATAGTTACTCATAGCTTCAACTTAGTGTAATTTGCGTTCTGATTTCAAAAATAATACATTTACTGTGGAAAATGTGCAAGGAGACCAAAAAATACTTTACCGTTCTGGAGTTATATCACATGTAGAAAATATAAACATATTTTTATGTTCTGCATTCTATAAAGACACAAACACATACACACATTTTCAGATCACTTTCCAGATACCTATTTTGAAATCTGGATTTTTTTTTTCTTTAAAAACAAAACTGCTTTAATTTTTCTTTAATTATAAAAGTGGTATATGCTTATTATAAAATAAAAAACATTACAGATATAGGGCTGATATCCAATGTCTATAAATAATGTCTCAAACTCAACACCCAAAATAACAAAATAAACCAGTCAAAAAAATGGGCAGAAGACATGAACAGACACTTCTCCAAAGAAGACATACAAATGGCCAACAGGCACATGAAAAAATGCTCAATATCACTAGCCATCAGGAAAATACAAATCAAAACCCTCATGAGATACCACCTTACACCAGTTAGAATGGCAAAAGTTAACAAAACAGGAAACAACAAATATTGGCGAGGATATGGAGAAAGGGGAACCCTCTTACAACTGTTGGTGGAAATGCAAGCTAGTACAGCCACTCTGGAAAACAGTATGGAGGTTCCTCAAAGATGTTAAAAATAGAGCTACCCTATGATCCAGCAATTGCACTACTAGGTATTTACCTCAAAGATATAGATATAGTGAAAAGAAGGGGCACATGCAGCCCTTCAATGTTCTTGAATAGCAGTAATGTCCACAATAGCCAAACTATGTAAGGAGCCAAGATGCCCTTCAACAAATGAATGGATAAAGAAAATGTGGTCCAATTGGGGAGGGTATGTGCTATGGTGAGTGCTGTGAAGTGTGTAAACCTGGCGATTCACAGACCTGTACCCCTGGGGATAAAAATACATTATATGTTTATTAAAGAAAAAAAGAAAATGTGGTCCATATATACGATGGAATATTATGCAGCCAATAGAAAGAATGAATACCTACCATTTGTATCAACATGGGTAGAACTGGAGGGGATTATGTTAAGTGAAATAAGTCAAGCAGAGAAAGACAATTATCATAAGGTTTCATTCTTATGTGGAATATAAGGAATAGCACAGAGGACCATAGGGGAAACCAGGAAAATCTGAAGGGGAGAAATCAGAAAGGGAGATGAACCATGAGAGACTGTGGACCCCGGGATACAAACTGAGGATTTCAGAGGGGAGGGGGTTACACAGGGTGTTGGGTACTGAGGAGGGCATGTGCTGTGATGAGTACTGGGTGTTACACATAACTAATGAATCATTAAACACTACATCAAAAACTAATGAAGTACTGTACAGTGGCTAACAGAATATAAAAAAATCAAAAATGGTGAAAAAGGTAAAGAAGACAAATAAAACTATCTGTAACCCTACCACTGAATGAAAACTACTACTACCAACATTTTGTTATAGTCCCTAGGTTCTCCCCCCTTTATATGAATGGATTAGACAGATAGATGATAGAGTCATAGATTTTTTTAATGTGATAATTGCTTCATTCATGCTTTGTAATCTTTTTATCTAACGATGTAAAGAAATACACATCCCCCATAAGGTTAAATATTCTTTTACAACATGATTTTTTAATGACTGCATACAGTGTTATATTGTTGTCCTTGGGTAGTGTGCTAGTTATTGCTATCATAAACAACTCTAAGATCTTGTCAATTACTCTTGCTCAAATTCAAGATTAAGTTTCCTAGGATAAACCTCAGAAGATAAAAAAATGTATTTAATCAGAGTGTTACTCTATTCTTGTTGTTCATTTAAAAACTTGTAAATTCAGTGCATATCATCTGTTAAAATGCTATATATCAGATTTATTTTTGAGACTATCTCTCTTTTCTGAATAGGCCAACCAATTCACTCTTCTTCAGAATACCAAGAAGATATTAAAGGAGGTAAAACCAAAAGCAGTGGTTGAGTATTGAGAAGCAGTAACTAAAATCTGAATTATTCATCACTACAAGACTGTTATGGACTTGGAGTTGGAACACCATCAGCCACGACCAAACCCAGGAGAGATGGAGGAGTCATTGTGGTCCCTCGGCAGCTGGGATCTTCCTGAATCTCCCCCCCGCCCCGCCCGCTACCAGCCCCGCCCTGTGTGGCTACCACATCACCTCCCTCACCAGTCAGTCAGTCATCCCTGAAACAAATGTCAGCACTGCCTCAACCTCTTTGTCTTCCGTACTTTTAGTCTTCTGATAATCTCTGCTTCTAAATTTTTACTCATTGGGGAGAAAAAGGAGTAGTAGGTGTGTATGCAAGCATGTTTGTGTATGTGTGCATGAAAGCATGAGTGTGCCCAAGCACACGTGATTACCGTGTGAACACTGCATGTCTTTCCTAGTCCAACGGGTGATAGAATTTACTAACATTTGCAGACTTTCATTCCATGTGGTGAGTCTAAAATGTTGGGTTTACAGACACAAACATGGGTTGCATAACCCGTGGTCATTTAGGATTCCTAGATACCACAGAATACAAATACTAACAAAACTATCGCACTAAGGATGCCAATTTGTATTGCTAAAAAACATTTATTTCATGAATATATGGCAATCAACTAGATATAATGTTGAAACATTTTTTGAATAGTCACCTGCAAATATTTTAAATATTCAAGAAGATGATATCAAAGCTCACTAGTCATTAGTCCTGCATCCATGCATCTAAGCCCACTGGTTTCTCCAAGTTTCTTCCGGAAGATCCTGCCGCCTGACCACGGTTTTATCCTCAAATGTCATCCTCGGGCCAAAAGCGATGAAAGAGCCAGGAGTCCCTGATGCCTTGAAAGAAGAAAGCCAGGACCTGAAAGTACCTGCGTGGACAGAGCAGGGAGGAGGGGGCGGCAAAGGGGGCAAGAAACTTGCACTCAAGTTCAAGATAACCAGTGTATTAACACCAATGAGGGAAGACCACAGGCTTCTTCAAATCTGGATGTGACTGAGATCCATCAAAGTAAAAAACCCCTATCCTCATTCTAAATGCAGAATTCTAGCATGGTTCTTAGTGCGACCACAAGTTGCATTAAACATTCCCCCCACCCCAGGAACAAAATTTACAGGGGCTGCAAAAAAAACAAAAAACAACAGAAAAAAAAATCCTCAATAATCAAGATAAAGAATATTTTGACACGATTTTTTTAAATAAAAATTGGGCCATTCATTTTTTGATTTCTATTTTTTTTAAATTTTGCATTGAAGTATTCTTTATCTCAGTTATCGGGTTTGTGCCTAGTAAGATGACAGCTTCACTCTCCTCACCAGGTTTCAGCCCTAATGGAAACCAAGCCTCAGGTGCAAGTTGAAATCTAATCTGTTCAGGGCAAAGAGGAAGGGGGAGAGAAAAGCGGACTTCTCCTCCAGTCCTGAGAATGTCTCAGGCACAGAAGCTCTGCCTTTCTTCCCAGAGGAAACTTTAGGTCTGCCCAAGTTTGCCTAATAAAAATGCAGGATGCCCAATTCAGTGTGAATTTCAGGAAAGCAAGGAATACTTTTTCAGTATAAGTATGTCCCATGCAATATCTGGGACATACTTACACTTCAAAAAACAAACAAACAAACAACTCATTATTGTTTGCCTGAAATTCAATTAAACTGGGTGTCCTATATTTTATCTGACAACCCCACCTCCACTCCACTCCCACCCCTCCCCCAGGAAACCTCCCCTAACCCCAACAAGAGCTTCTATCTACCCTGAGAGAGATGGTCACTCTGAAGGCCCATAGCAAGAACAAAAGAAACAAAAAAAAACAAACGAACTGAAAGCCAGCCCAACACAGAAAGAATGTTATTGCACATTTGCTGACAGAGACCAAGGGAGATTTCCAACATAAACAAGGAAATTTAATCTCTCATTTGCAAAAGCTTCCCCTGTGCTAATTTGTTAACTGCTCATGGAGAGACACAGAACCAAGAGCATTTGGTCCGGCTTCTTTCTTCTTCTCTTGTGTAAATCAAAGCAATCCCTGCCGCTAAGTGCAGACTGAGATAGAAACCAGAAATGGTGCGGCTGGGCCATAACCCCACAGGCTCCAAGCCCATTAAAGAACCATTCAAGTCAATCGAACTTAACTTCTGTTTCCCAACCAAACGGGCTGTTTGGTCAACCAACGTCATGAGCCACTTCAGTCAAAAGTTGTGTCTGGTGCCGTAGTTGTGAGGCTACAGTGACTTCAGATCTAAGATCAACATGGGTTAGCCTGTTAATGAGGATTTTTGTCCTTCATTCAGCCTGTTCTCCAGCTCCCAGGGAGGAGGCAAGGGTGTCCTAAGCCCCCAGAGAAAAGCCGTGCTCACACACTCTGCTATTTATGAAGGAGGCAGATGTGGGTTTTCTTCTCTTTCCATAATCGGAGAACATGTTATGTCACCTAGCTGAAGCTGAAAGAAGACAGGAATGGTTTTCATTTCAAAACACTATTTTTTCAATCAAGGCTTTTCTTTCTAGTCCCCAAATCTGGGTTGCTGTTCCACATAGTAGGGAGCCCATTTTCAGCCCCATGCATTTGATCTACTTCCTAGAGGTGTGTCTCATTGGGAGAGATTTCAGCTAAAAATCAACCAGAAAAAAGTCTCTGTATATTTCTCTTGTCTTTTTTTTTTTCTATATATCTTTCCTTTGCTACAAAATTAGATCCCCTACAATATAATCTTTTTCACATCTTTACCCTTTTATGTTGGGGGGGGGGAAGATCTCCATAGCATGGAAAGAGAAAAATAAGGATCTAAATGCTTTTCTCATGAAGATTTTGATCAATTGACTCTCAGCTAAAACTGTTCTTTAAAATAAGAAAAAATGAGAAAAAATAAGAAAAGCAAAACTTTTTCACTTCCTTTTCCAACTGGAATCAATATCCTGGATTCTAGGGTGTGAACTCGGGCAAGTCCATTCACAGTTTTGGCCTTTGTGTCTTCATTTATAAGTGGGAAGGGAGCCATCTTTATAGACACTTCCAGCTCTAAGATTCTAAGCTGAAGGTGGATTTTTAGTATTACTTTTATTTAAGAGTTTAAGAGGTTTGGCCAATATAGGAGTTATAAAGAGAATCACTACCTAGGGAATGCCAGCAGTCTTCAACTGTTTGTTGAATTAACAGGAGCTTGAATTAATACATGGGGCAAAGAGGTAGAAAGGAGAGTGACCATTGCTATCCCTCAATTGCACACTGCAAGTTCATATCTTGAAGATGAGTCTACTTGCAGAGGTTGCTTATATGTAGAACTATGCTTAGCACTCAAGAGATACTCAAGAGATAGCATCATATAAAGGTGTGGATGGTACCATAGAATTACTAGTCCAATTAGTCATCAACTTCGCTTTTAAGAGATTTAGATTAGGCCCCTCATTAAAAGTTACTCTTGAGTAAGAATGAAGTGCTGTGTTCTAAGGAGCTGGAAATATAAACCCAGCCCCATAAAAGCAATGGCCTCAGGTTGGTCCAGGTTTTTAAGAGAAAGTTTTGAACTTCTAAGCAAGAATTTTTGTTTAATTTTTAAACATATCCATGGCATTCTAACAGGAGGAGTATAATCTAGAAGAATGACCGTGAGTTGTGACTAAGTTACAAAAGTTCTCCTTGAAAAAAAAAAAAGGAAGGGAAACCCGTGCCTTCTGCAGAGCCAAAGAAACATCAACAAAATAAGAACATAACTACAGAATTGGAGAAAAGGGTTGCAAACTACGTATCTGATAATGGTAGCCAACACGTATAAGGAACTCATAGAACTCAATAGCAAAAACAAAACAAAACAAAAAACAGACAAACAAGAACCTCCAAACAACCCAATTTTTTAAATGGGCGAAGGACATGAATAGGCTTTTTTCCAAACAAAATTTTCAAATGGCCAATGGGTACATGAAGAATGTTCAGCATCACTAACCAGGAAAATGCAAATAAAAACCACAATGAGATAGCAGGCATGACTGTTTAAAGGGTTACCATCAAAGGGACAAGAGAGAACAAGTGTCAGCAAGAATGTGGAGAAAAGGAAGCCTTTGCACTGATGGGCATGTAAACTAGTGCAGCCACCATGGAAGACAGTATGGAGGTTTGTCAAAAATAAAAAACGGAGCTACTGTATTATTTAGCAATTCCACTTTGAATATTTAGCCCAAAAACAGGAAATCGATATCCCATAAAGATATCTGTGCTCATGTTCACTATAGCCTCATTCACAATAACCAAGACATTGAAAAAACCTAAGGGTCCATCAAAAGATGAATGAATAAAGAAAATGTAGATGATAGATAGATAGATAGATAGATAGATAGATAGATAGATAGATAGACAGATAGAAAATGTAGATAGATAAACACAATGAAATACTATTCAGCCATAAAAAAGAAGGAAATCTATCTATCTATCTATCTATCTATCTATCTATCTATCATCTACATTTTCTTTATGTAGAACATGGCTAGACCTTGAGGGCATTATACTAAGTGAAATAAGTCCAAGAAAGACAAAAACTGTATGATCTCACTTATAGGTAAAATCTTAAAAAAAAAAAAAAAAGCCAAGCTTACAACCTAAGTAAATATATAAATAAATACCCAAATTTACAGAAACTGATATCAAATTGGCTATTGCCAGAGGCAGAAGTGGGAGGTAAGTGAAGGTGGCCAAAAGGTACAGACTTCCAGTTATAAGATAAATAGCTTCAAGAATATGAGGTATAACATGAGGGCTACAGTTAACAGTACTGTACTGTCTATTTGTAAGTTGCTAAGAGAGTAAATTCTAAAAGTTCTCATTAAAGGAAAAAAAAATGTCTACCTACATGAGGTGATGGATGGAAACTAAACTTTGTGGTGATCATTTTGCAATATATACATATGTCAAGTCATTCTGTTGTACACCTTAAATACATACAAAACTGGGGGGAAAACAGAAATAAAAACACCTGTGCTCATAGACACAACTTGATGTTGCTATTAGGAGACTATGAATTATTTCGATAATGACATCCTGAATCAAAACACTGCCAATCAAAACTTGAGTCTCAAGCAAATGAAGAAAAAAAAATCTTCCCCACTCTATACCATCCTCAAAAAAATCAGCTTTTGACTTGATTGTGGCCAGTACAGAATCAGCAAGATTTTTTTAATGAAAGTCAAGATCTATCATCCTCCTTTTTCAAGCCTAGTTTCCGGGTAACATTTTGGGACTTCTTTTTTTTTTTTTTTTTTTTCATTTTGGGACTTCTAAAAATTAAATCCATCAAAACATAATATGTTTTTACCTTTGCATAAGTTCAAAGGAGTATGGCTTGGGTTGTGAAGGCAACTACAGAAGAAGATTGAGAAAACTGCACTTGCCAATGGCAGTTGAGTTACAATAAAAATACGGCCCACTTATGTATGCAACCACCTAAAACAATATTCACTCGTGTCAACATTCCAGATTTTGTTTCTCAAAAAAATCCTCAATCATGGTTTCCAGCTATAAATGGGTTGAAACATGCAGCTCTCTCCACTCTCTCCTGAAACCCCAATTTAAAAAAAAATAACAGTAGAGAGGTTTATTTTAAGGAATAAATCCACAGGGACAAAACAGTGGGCAAAGAGAAAAACTTTGGAGGCTAGAAAATAAAAGGAGGACGGGTGTGGGATTAGCAGTTATGAGTAAGCTCATCCT
The DNA here is from genome assembly GCF_002288905.1 of Enhydra lutris kenyoni. Taxonomy (NCBI): domain Eukaryota; kingdom Metazoa; phylum Chordata; class Mammalia; order Carnivora; family Mustelidae; genus Enhydra; species Enhydra lutris. Next base: position 6,944,007 of record NW_019154145.1, on the reverse strand, counting down.
AAACCATAGTCAGGAAATCCAAGAAACAAATTTTTACCACCCTAATCCCCAAAAGGCACAGGTGCTGCCATATCCCTGGCAGTGGGAGTGAAGATAGGGCTCCAGATAGCAAGGTGTGTCGACATTGCTTTGGAAGGGGAGCCCCATTTTGCCAAGTAACTCTCCTTTCCTCACCGTCAGAGAAATCTGAAGCTAAAACAGAAGGTCCCTCAAATGAAGTACCGAAGGCACAGTTGAAATGAGGGGTGCCACAGGAAAACAAATTGAACAAAATTCAAGTTTATTTCTGCCAATTGAGATCCTTAGCCCTTTCTCCCACTAACCCAGAACATTGACATCTGGGATTCTTCATGCAGACTAAAGACAAGAACAGTATCCTCTAGCTACATTACGAAGCCTATCAAAAAAGGAACCTTGAAAATTGGTGTGGGGTTTCCCAAACAAATGGTCCAGCCAGATTACCTTATAGAGAAGTCTACTACAGTCAACACCTCCTCCTTGTGAACACAGAGCATCCAATTAACCACGTTCAGCTTCCCACCCTTGAAGTATCAGCAGATACTCAAGGGAAAAAAGCCTTTAAAAGACAAAAATAGAACCAAAACAAACAGAGGAAAGCACCAAGGGGAAAGAAAGACCGTGCAAAAAGATGAATACGTCAAAAAATCATCATCGATATATTAGCATTTTTTCAAAAAAGGAAAATTAGGGAAAACTAGGAAAGAACTCTTGATATTATATGATATGTCAATTATTCTTCAATAAAGAAATGATACCAGAAATAGAAACTTCAGTAAGTGTTGTAAGTTAAGATCAGAAAATGCCCTGGTATATAGTACAAAAAGATGGAAAATAGAGAAGAAAAAAATGAAAGAAAATTAGATATCTGTTCTAGAATTCCAGAAAAGAAGAAAAGACTAAAGGAAGGTTAGAGTGTAATTATAAAATTAATTATTCAAGTAAATTTCCCAGAATTTAGGATCATGAGTTTCCAGATTTAAAAAGCCCCCATGCCCAGCAGAGTGGATGAAAAGGCACATCTTTGTGAAGCTTCAATCACTGGAGACAAAGAAAAGATACTAAAATATTAAGGAGAGGAAAAAAACTCACGTACAAAGGAGTGAGAATGAGAATGGACTCAGGCTTCTCAACATCAGTGTTGAAAGCTTGGAGCCAGTGGGGTAATGTCTTGACAATGCTTCAGAAAAATTTACAACTGAGAGTTTTGCACTAAGCCTGTTGATTCAGTATGCAGCTAGTCTAAGGACATTTTCAGACATCTCTGGTCTCAAATATTCATTGCCCATCGTACTTCCTAAGGAAACTACCAGAGGAGGCTCTCCAAAAATGAAGTGAGGAAAGAAAGGAAGACATGAAGACACAGGAACAAGGAAAGGGGGTTTCAGCCCCATAAAGGGGCAAATGGATCCCTAGGATGAGGTGAAGGGAGATGTCAAGGCTAGAGAGCCATCACTAAATTGGTTATCAGGAGACAACTTTGCAAAAAATAAAGAGCATACCTGACAAATCTGAGTATACTGAAGAGAGATTACAACAAGTCGCAGGAAGTTTGGATATCAGTGATAATGAAAAACAAAAAACACTGAGTGAAAACAAGACAAGCATTAACTCCAGGAAAATCGAAAGGCTTTATAAGAAAGCAAGATAAACATAGTATAACAAATATCCCATTGTGATCAGTATTTACATAGTCAAAATAACATAACTGCATTTACTACCTAATTCTATTGGTAGAATGAGGAAGGTAGGAAATAAAAATTGAAAGAGATATTAGAAAGTAGGTCAGACATAGGTTTAGGGGAAAAGAAAGTTTTCTTCTTCAAGAGTGGAAAGCAAATAGAAAATGCCTGATCTTGAATTCAAGAAAGAGCCCTAAAAACATTATTTAGAGATAATGGTGTTTAATACTAAAAAGATGGTTAAAACAATTGAAAGTGGTTTCCTGTTTAGTAAGGGGGGGTGGCCCAAGCTCTTCAGGCTGCTCTTACAAAATACTATAGACCAGGTGACTTATAAACAACAGAAATTTATGTCTCACAGTTCTGGAAGCTGGAAGTCTGAAATCAGAGTGCCAGCATGTTCTGGAAAGGCCCACTTCAAGGTTGCAGACTTCTTGTATTCTCACACGGGGAAAGGAGTCTAGGGAGCTCTCTGGGGCCTCTTTTAGAAAAGCACAAATCCCTTTCCTGGGGGCTCCATTTTCATGACCTCAATACCTCCCAATGGCCCCATCTCCTAATACCATCACATTGGGAATTAGGGCTTCAACGTCTGAATTTGGGGAGACATAAACATTCAGATCACGGCAGGGAGTACTGGGGGAGGGGCTGTCATTTTCATAATAAATCTTGTAATCTGACTCTTTAAAACTATGTCCATGTGTAACTCTGATAAAAAATAGGATCTAAATGGCACCTGGGTGGCTCAGTGGGTTAAAGCCTCTGCCTTCGGCTCAGGTCATGATCTCAGGGTCCTGGGATCGAGCCCCACATCAGGCTGTCTGCTCGGCAGGGACCCTTCTTCCCCTCTCTCTCTGTCTCTCAGCCTACTTGTAATCTCTCTCATTCTGTCAAATAAATAAATAAAATCTTTTTTAAAAAAAGATCTAAAATATTAAAACTCAGATAATCTTATTTTATATCTACATCATTTAGAGACCAAGCGCAGAATGTGTCGAGTGGAGAAAGAATAAAAAATAAAAAAAACACTAGTAGTCACAGGGAGAATACCATTGACAATTTGGTGGCAGCTCCTAGAAACATGAGCTGAAATTCCTCGAATCCACAATTGAATGAAAGCGAGTTTTAGATCATCTGTCTTTAAAACCAATATGGCCCCTTTCCAACATGTTTGACTGCCCATGTGCAACACATTAAAAGCAATAATAAAGCTAATCAGAGGAGCCTCCCACAAACATTTTTGCTACATAGACCAGACCACAACATTTTTCCTGCACCTACTAATGTCAGCAACATGTCCATGGCAAGAAGCTGTAATAACATGAAGAAGTCTACTGCTACAGTAGGGGTTGTATCTTATTAAAATGTGTGATAACCCAGAGCCATGGGGCAGACAAGAAACCACCTTTCTCTGAGAACTCTGATTGGAATTCCACTGGAAGACGTGAAGTCAGTTGTTTACTGAATTACCACAGTTAACATTTATTGAGTGCGTACCTGCGTGCCAGGAACCACTCGTTGCTTTGTGTATATTAAGTCCTCTCTTCCTCATAGCAAATTTACAGAGTAGGTATGATTTTCCTCCTCCTTTTCAAGATGAGAAAAACGGGGGCACAAGAGAGGGGAGACAACTGGCTGAAGATGGGACACCTGTAGTGCAATGGATCTAAGACAGACTAACCCTCCTTGACCCCTACTGCAAGCCAGTTTTGCCCCAAACTTGCAGACGCTGGGAAAGATGCTCCCACCTCTCTTCGTAATAGCAGACCTCCTGGGTGAATCCCCCTTAAACAAGAACCAGATCCTTAACCCTATTTATTGAGTCCTTAACACATACCAGGGATCTGCTAAGCATTTCACAGGCAATGTCTCCTTTAATCTTCCAGCAATCCGAAGAAGTAGGTAATATCTCGGCAATGTCCAGATGCGGGAAGGGAAATTCCCAGAGGATAAGAAACTTCCCTAGGTCCACGCAGAGACAGGATGCAAACTCAGTCTCATTCCAAGGCCCCCTCTGCCCTTCGGAAACACCAAAAAAGGACTGATGGCAAAAACGGTGGGACATGGTTGAAGATTCAATAGGAAAAATCTAGAAGTGCATCTAGGAGGGTGAGAATGGCAGTCCTCCCAATGTTTACAACATCATCAACAAGGTAATATCTTATTTAGTCTTCTGTTGTTGTCTACTGCCATGGTCAGGGTTGCTATTCTTGAAAGATTATCCTTTGCTTAATTTCAGTTGAGATGATTAAATTAATCCTTAAAACCTAATCATTTAAATTCAGATGATTTAATTTGCTTGAAGTTAAACTTCCAAGAAGTGACAGCGACAGAAGTGGAAGGCTGTGGGCATTAGCCGCTAGCCTTACGACCCCCAACTTCCATGCTAAAGAATACGGACTTGCCACGTACAATTTCTGATTTCCCCTTAGCAATTCCTAGGAATTGTCTATTGTGTAGTTAAGTCGACATTGACTCAAGTGTGGTCAGGGCAAATAATTCCCTTTTCCAGCATGTGCTGCAAGTAAAGGCAGGGTTACAGGGAAAATCACTGTTTTGCCCATGAACTCAAAGAAGGGAAGGGAAAGAACTGAGGGACAAGATTCCACCTGTAGTAGCCCTAATTAGTTAATGGGGAGCTGCTCACCTCCCCATCAAGGCTTCTGGGGCAATTGGTACTGTAGCACTGCCATTTTTGTCTTTGCTGAACCCGACGGAACTTTCTGCTGTGCCAGTTCATGGGTGCCCAGTACACGTGTTGCTCTCTGGCCTCCCTCTTTCTGTTACCCTCTCCTCGTGTGAGAACCTTACTTCCTACGAGGCACTGGAGGGCTTGGACCTTGCTCTCTCCTTCTCTGTGTCCTCCTGCTGCCTCCCCCTGACCCATGACTTTAACACAGCACAACCTCTGTACAGTCTGGAACCTGACAAATATTTGTTGGATTTACTTATTCTTGTGAGAGGTGGAAGGAGAATTGGATGACAGAGAATGGGGGTCCTTAAGAGTAAACTCGCGACTGAGAAACTGTTCAGAGAAGCAACATTCTACCTACTATATTCCTTCATTAGCGCTGCCGAAGAAAACGCTCTCTTTTGTAATAAGGGCACCTGAGAAGGAGGGAGGGAGTCTATGATCTTGTACGTACCAGTCAAGCTTTACGGACATTCCCATTGCCATCAGTGAACGAGAAAACCTCTGTGTTGGATATTTCCCCCACCTCTTTGGGCCACCAGAGCATTGTGGTGACCCAACGTGCAAATGTCTGGGAGCAGTTTGAGTAGTAGGAGGAATCACACCTGTGATGGTTGCGTTGGGTCCAGAATGCACAGGGCACTCCATGACTAGAAACGATTTAGCAGCCGTCATTCTTGTCCTGCTCCAAAGACAATTGGCTTGCTCCTCTTCCCTTTGGTTCAAATCAGGATAGAACTAATGCAGCATCTGCCAACCGGTGAAAAGACCTCCTGAAAACACAGAGCTGGAGATCTCAGCCAGACGTCTTAGCGGGAAACCCTTGGCGAGGCTCTGATTGGCTGCATTTGTAATCTCCATGCACCTCTGAGTAACTTCTAAATATCCCTCAGCCTCTGGAAGGGTACAAATGGGCATTTGTTCATAATCCCTTTCTCCATAGCAGAATAAATGTGGCTTTAACGATCTTTCAAGAAACCCTATTGCTTTAGGATTTTAGAATATTTGGTGGTTTGCCACATCAGTTCACCTCCCCATACTTATTATATTAGGAACTGAAGGGAAAATTATCCTCTTGTTCTTTTCTTTCCCCCCAACCGCCCTCTCTGGATCAATTTCATCTATCAAAACAAACAAGCAAACAGGTATGCCGTTGGAGGCCATGATGCTGAAGGGCCAGGTATGGTGAACGATGAGCCATTTCCAACACCTGTTACCATCAGCTCAGATCCCAAAAGCCAGAAGCATCATCAGGCTGGAGGCCGATTTGAGTGTTTTGCCCCCAGCCAACTACGCATGCTCACTAGGACCTGTTTGCTCAAATCCTGATCCCTCAACTCAGGGCCCCTGAGCTATGAAAGAGCCCGCAGGGTAGCCCCGTGATTCATTTAAAAATGAAGGCCCAGGCCTGGGGTGCCTTTCTGAGTCTGGACTCTGGTGAAAGGCTGCTGGTAAGCTCAGAAAGGGTTCACTTCTCATGGAAATGGTAGCTCCTCTTTCGAAAGGACATTGGAAAATTCGACTTGCTGGTTTCCTAGGTTACAACCGAACATCAGGCGAAAGTTGAGGGTCTGGAGGAGATGTCGATACGTCATGCTTCTGCCAGCACCCAAGTAGGTTCAAACCAACATGGCCACCCGCAGGTTCTCTGGATGGAGGCTCCATGCACCCATGGGAATGTGCCCCAAAGGTGACCACGCCACCAGCCAAATGAAATTCTGCACTGGCTTCCCATCCTCACAATCCCTCCATGCCACACACTTAGGACAGACCTCAGGGGTCAAGGGATGGGGGCAAATTCCCCATAAGCCAATACCTGTGTTCTCTTACGATCATGAAACCCATCCTGATATTAACATGATCTGGAGGAGAGTCACCTATTAAAATGGCCTCTTGCAGCATTCCTTCCAAAAACAAAGTCTCAAGAGAAGACGTTACCCACGCATTTCTATTCTTCTTTTTTTTAATGACCTTTCCTATGCAAAGAGATTTGAAAATAGCTAAATCACAGTGGTAGAAGGATGTTGTCACAGCAAATGATGGAACCTGCCTTTCTGAAGGTTTTCCCAAAAAAAAGTGTCTGTAGTCACTGTTCGGAAAGGGCTTCACAGAGAGACTGGCTGGGACCTTGTCCGCAGACTGTGGGCAAACCTGGGTCTCAGCTTCCCCAGCAGCTGAGAGTGATCTCACCGATCCCTTCCAGCTTGAACCTTCTGGAGCGCGCAGGAACTCTTGTGTTTCGTTTATGTGGAATGACCACCCAAAGGATGCTGCAGGCCTGAGATCCCACAAAGCTTAGAGATCTCTGCTGCTCCATCTCAAACCACTCCTGGGAACAAAATGGAAACAGGTGCATAAAAAAATAATCAACTTGGCTCTGATCCGAAACAAGAGAAAGTTAGGCAGAGTGGGGGCGGGGGCAGGGGGCATTTTTTCAGAACTTGTTTGCCCATCCCTGGTTGCAACACCCATTTGCTTCTGCCTTAAAGCGTTGCAACACTCCACCCCTGAAACTGACCTAGTTTGTGTCTGTTTCTTTAAGAAAGCACCTCCCGTGCACAGGTGGCCCTCACTTGGGCCAGGTACAGTGAGTGGGGAATCTGCGTCTAAAAACTGGGATGGACTCTTTCTATCATTTGGTAACAGGCTCCAGGCGAGACGAAGGAAAGGTGATATTGCTCTCCAAAAACCTCAGGTAACCGAAGGAGAGGCTGGGCTCCCCCCAGTCCCAGCTGATTCCTGATTCAAGAAGCAACTTGCCTGCCTGTCTTCTACTTGCCCCTTGGCCCCTGCCCCACAAGCCCTGGGACCCTAGAAGCACCTAGAAGCACCCAGGCCCTGCTGTGACCCAGTCCCATCACATGGATCCTCTATCCCTCCGCCCCTTGGCCTCTGAGTTCAGGCACCGACCTGGGAGGGAGACAACCAGACTCCCCCATAGAAGTCGAGCTTAGTTTTAATTCTGGGGAAATAGGGTGAGCTCTGGCTTTGGGACTTGGGCTCCCCTCTTGCAAACCACACCTCCTAAAGAGCTCTTTGGAGTAGGATTGCTCTTCTCTCTTGCCCACCTGTCACTTGTCCCAGCCCTTCCTCTTCCCTTCCAGGGGCTTTCTCCAGCTCACACTGGGACCCAAAGAGCAGCGGCAGCCTGCCCCTCCGTGGACGTGCTCTCCCAGCATCCTGGCCTCCAGGACACACCCGGCCTCCCACACCTCCCTGCCAGAGCTGACCTGCTTTCCCACCCACCCCAACTCCCCAGTGAGAACTTGGCTTGGGTTGCCCTCCAGTGTTCTCCCACTCACAGACTCCCCTTCTCCTGCCTCTTCCCCACCCCGGCCTCTCTCCTTCTTCACTTCCACTCAGTGGCACCCATCTGGGTTCCCTCTGACCCAAGACTTCAGGGTCAGCTTTGGTACAGCAACTGGCAAAACCCCAGCGCCGTCAGCTCCCACTCAAAGGGGGATCTGCCTTAATGGAGTTCCCATACTCGCTCTGGAGGGACAGGGTCCCGAGCCCTGCCCTCTCATCCACCATTTCAGAAAATCCAATTCTTCCTAAGGAGTCTGTGGTATCTTCAGTTTGGGAGGAGATAAGGCTCTCTCAACAGTGACCAGTGAGTCACCAAATAATGATTTCATTATTCACCCTATAAATGGTATCAAGCAAATCAGAGCTTAGCACTGAATCCGACCTCAGAGCTCACCAGGTTGGGATCAATGAGACATTCTCATGGCCTTCAACTATTCCCCTCCCTACCTGGAGAATCTTCTTTCATCTTCTGCTTCCCTGAGAGGGCTGCCCAGACCCTTTAAAGTGGCCACCTCCAGGAGAACAAAGAACAGAGTTCGGATTTCTCTGCCTTTCCGTCACCAAGATCTAACACAGCAATGGCTGGGGCTCATTGCACCTGTTTGCTGAGTTTCAAAGGGAAGCGTTAGGGAAATGCGGATGCTGGGAGCGAGTCCCCTTGGCGGTGTATCTCGGGATGAGGTCTTGTGTCCACCAGGGCCCACATCTCCTGCAGGCCCAGCACAAAAATCCAGATTCCTCAGCTCCGTTCACCACCTGCTGACTCGGTGTCGGGGTGGATCTGGGAATCTGCACTTTTTCACGAGTCTTCCACACACTGGAGTTACGAGCTGCCAATTCAACTCTATTTTAACTGCCTCAAGACATTTCTATGGAGGAGAGAAGGTGACTTTTGATTGAAGGAGGACTATGCGTGTTTGTGTCTTTAGCAACAATAGACATCTGTGTACATCAAGGACCCCACTAACTCAGGACCTTGATCCTCTCTGCTCACCTGCCCAGCCTTTGTAAATTGGTCACCCAGAGGCAAATAAAAAGGCATCTCCCATCACATCTTCCATTTGTTTTCTACCTGAGGCCCCAGCAAGAGCCCAGTGGAGTCCCTGGCCCACGCTGAGGTGGGAGGACAGTGCCCCATACTGGGCCACATGGCTCCCGTCTTCCATGTCATGTAAAGGGTAAGAAAAAGGGTGCTGTAGGACCCGAACTAGTTCACTCCACGTTAACGATCTATTGATTGTCATGCTTTCCGTGGGACAGACCATTTGGTCCACTTTTATTTACCCAAAGAGGACTAGTCCATTCAGGAAAATCAGACAACGTGGGAAGGCCCACAGAGCCAGCCTAGGAAGGGTGCTTGGTGGCAAGGGATAGACATCTCTGAGACTCATACTGGAAAGTGACTCATAGATCCACCTGCACAAGCATGGAACTCGCCCGCAAAACATTTCGTGGTGAGAATGGGAAGTGCTACAAGGGCCACACAGACACCCAGGAGGGACCACGACTTTCCCGTGTGGCTCTGTCTCAGTGGGGGAGGTACATGAAAAGAGGTGAAAAGAGATGGATTGAAGCTTCAGGACCTAATTTAACCATTTATTTAACCGTTGTAGTAGACGACACACATTTCCCTCTTTTATGACTGGATCTTCCTTGGCACAAACTTGTCCCTGATGTAGTAGGTTATAAGCCCAAAGGTAGAAATCCCCTAGAACTTCTGGAAAATCATTAAAAAGGCAGAATTATAGAAAGGCGAGGCTTAGGAGGGGCAGGGGAAGTAGGGATGAAAGAAGGTGTGTGTGTGTGTGTGTGTGTGTCTGTCTGTCTGTCTGTCCGTGTGTTCTTTTAGTGGATAGGTGCTATTTCAGACTCTTTCACATAGAAATATAACAAAGGAACCCAAAGCTCGGAGTCACACCGTGCCCATCTGTCGACAGGCTATTCAATTAACTTATTGTTACCAGTGAAACGCCAGCTCAGTGTGTCTGGAGAAAGAGGAAGTCCCAGGTGCTAAAATGACAGCCTTTAAGCTGTTGGCAAACCTGAGAAGGCAAGTTGTTCCTTCCGAGGCACGTTGACTCTCTCCTCTTCCTCTGGTTCTCTTCCTTCCCCCTACCTCTCCCTTCCTCATCTTTTCTCCCCCTGAGGCGTGCTTCTTTCCTGTTCTTCTCTCTGTTCCTTCCCCCACCCGGGGGATGTCTGCCGGGGCAGAGAAAGGCCCTGCTCTCAATTTGAATCAAGCCCTTATTCTTAGAGGGAGAGGCTCTGATGGAGGAGAAATGGGCTCAGTTCTCAGAACTGGGTGAAGCTTCTATTGACCTAAACAGAGCCAAGGTAGGGGAGAGGGGGAAGACCGTTTTGCCACCTCAGATGAACTTCAAACTCTTCCCCACCCTTCCCTCACTCAGAGAGCTCTTATTTTCACTCCCCTCCCTCTCACTGACTTGTCTTCCACTCTGAAAGTCATTTCTTGGTTTCACTCTTAAGGGGCAAAGAAGCTGAAAAGATGGGGCCACTCAGCTAAAAAGACCCACAGTCCAAACGACAAAGGTGCACACATCCCAGGGACTCTCGTGTGTACTAGGCTTGGGGGGATGCCACGACCACAGGGACACAGCCAAGGACCTCCTGCCTCACGGCCGTGGCCAATGCAAATTCAAGGCTGTGTTCAAGATGGCTGCATTTATCCTCATCTTTTCAGGATCTAAGCCCACTGGCAACTGCTCAGAGGGGGAAATTAATGGCCCTCCAATGAGCAACGTTAACGTGATATACATGGATATATTCTAAGCATTATATCTAATTATAGGGAGTGAATCACAAATTTAAGCATCTTAAATATAGGCATAAAAAGAAATAATTAACCCTCAAACAGGAAGCTGCTGAGCTATCAGATTGCATCGTTTGAGAACCAAGAAAAGCAAGTCAGCACACTGTAAGCCTGAGAAAAGCAAAGGTTAATCCTCTGATAGGGTTTCAGTGTTCTGCTCATTTCTACAGATACACTGCAGAAGGCCCTCAAGTAGATGAAGCAGCTGGGCATGGGAGCACGAAAGTGTCACCATAGGATCAGCCCCTCTCTTTAGAAAGTGACGTTCCTCAGAAGGTAGATCCAGCCTGAACCCTTCCCACTGGGGCGCTGATGACATGTTGGCCATTTGTCATCACCAGGAAGTTTCAACCCTGCAAGCTCACCAGCTCCATGGTCTTAGAAGGAAATTTCGTTCATGCTTTGGGTGCCCTTGGCTCAGTTAAGAAAGCCTCCTTGGTTCTTCTCTACATAATCACAACATTGCTTAGTCTTAGATCAGAAGCTCCTAGCAATAAGAGGTCATGGTCTCATCCCAGTAAGTCCCATTGTTTTCCGTACCAGCCCAGACCTACATTGAGACTAACATGACCTTCACAGATGACAGTGAAAATGGATCTCATGGTCCTCCACGAAGGACACCAAGTCACGACCCAGAAGCTGTGGCTTCCAGGTGGTGACGGGAGCAGCATCCCTAGTTCAAGTCAGAGCCCCTGTTGCCCCTTCCCAAGAGTGGGAATCCGAGCCCTCGGCTCCCACTGCATCTTGGTGTGGGGGTCACCAAGGACTGGATGGAAACACGATTTCCTCACCGAGACAGGACAGGGCAAGGTTACCCTCATCATAAACATTGGTCACCCCATGGCCAGTCCACATGCAGTCTTCTTGTGCTGCCCCAGAAGGCCGCCGTCCCCTCCTCGCAGCTGTAACAGCGGAGCCCCCCAGGTGTCATAAAAACTTTAAGCAGAACAAAGGAGCTGACACTGAGTCTGAAGCCAGGAAAGATGTTCCCACATAAGCGACAAGCCCAGTCCAGGCTGCGTGGCTCTTCATCTCCTATAAGGAAGAGTTCCAGTCCCAAAGCCCGACGGTCCGTGACCTAGTGGGGGTCAGAAGACTGTGTGCTCCGGACAGCCTTCCCAACAACATGACCTTGGAAGAACCACTTCATCTGGCTCCATCTCGGGTTCCTGGTCTAGAAAATCGGGTAACAGTGGTGATCCTTCTTCTCCACACGGGGCTATGATCAGGTTCACATGGGACTGTTCCCTGAGAAGAGCTTTGAAAAATTGTAAGCCCCTGTGGAACATGAGCATGTGACGAATAACCCAAGAATGTTCTCTACAACCAGCACAACTTTTTAACCCTTTGGAAGTAAATTGTTAACACCCTAGAGTGAACCCTTTGTGTCCATCCCAAATGAAAATAAATTTCTGGGCACTTTTTGCCACCTGTGGGTCCTTTGACATCATAATTTGGCAGTAAGAATTCTGTCCTTAGCTGCAATAATAGCATCTTGAATTTTTGTTCACCTGATGTATTTCTCTTTCACTAAGAGCACCCAGGTCATGGCTTCTCTTCCTCTCCAGACTTATTTTGACAATTATCTTCCCAGTACCAGGTGCCATGACGGCTGATGCTGTCCTTAACAGTTCAAGCTTCATTTACCCATGTATCCATTTGCTTTCTAAAAGTTCTTACATCTGGGGTGCCTGGGTGGTTCAATCGGTTAAGCGTCTGCCTTCCGTTCAGGTCATGATCTTAGGATCCTGGGATCGAGCCCTATGTGGGCCTCTCTGCTCAGCAGGGAGCTTCTCCCTCTGCCTCTGCCCCAACCCACCTCGCTTGTGCTCTCTCGCTCACATGTGCGTGCTCTCTCTTTCTCAAATACATAAATAAAAATAAATAAAAGTGCTTACACTGAATGAATTTTTGTCATTTTAGCAGCATTTTTAAAAAATGGTTAATGCGGGGCGCCTGGGTGGCTCAGTGGGTTAAAGCCTCTGCTTTCGGCTCAGGTCATGGTCTCAGGGTCCTGAGATCGAGCCCCACATCGGGCTCTCTGCTCAGCAGGGAGCCTGCTTCCTCCTCTCTCTCTCTCTGCCTGCCTCTCTGCCTACTTGTGATCTGTCTGTCAAATAAATAAATAAATAAATCTTTAAAAAAATAATAAAAAAATTTTAAAAAAAATAAAAAATGGTTAATGTTATGGTGATTTGGAAAGAGCAGGTTTCAAAATTATATGTAGTAACAATCCCCTTTAACACACACAGACACACCCCACACAGACATACACACGTCCTACACACACATACCCTAAAGATAGGAAATATACCATACATCAAAATATTGAAGTTATATCTAGGCAGTGAGAACAAATTTTAATTTACTTTTTGTGCCTATCTCTATTTTCTATTGTTTCTAAAATAAGCACACATTTCTTTTGGAAAAAGGAAGGAAATTCATTTTAAAATGCCGTTTTGGGGTGCCTGGGTGGCTCAGTCATTTAAGTGTCTGCCTTCAGCTCAGGTCATGATCCCAAGGTTCTGGAATCGAGCCCTGTGTCGGGCTTCCCACTCAGTAGGGAGTCTGCCTCTCCTTTTCTCTCAGCCCCTCCCCACCATTCATGCTGTCTCTTTCAAATAAATAAATAAAATTTTATTTAAAAAATGGTGTTTCGGGGCTCCTGGGTGGCCCAGTAGGTTAAGCCTCTGCCTTTGGCTCGGGTCATGATCCCAGGGTCCTGGGATCGAGCCCCGCATCGGGCTCTCTGCTCGGCAGGGAGCCTGCTTCCCCCTCTCTGCCTGCTTGTGATCCCTCTGTCACATAAATAAGAAAAATCTTAAAAAAAAAAAAAGATTCTCTAAAAAAAAGAAATCTTTAAAAAATAATTAATTAAAATTAAATTAAATTAAAAAATAAAAAATGGTGTTTCATTCCTTCTATGCAAAGAAACGTGTGCTAAATAAATCAAGGACAAAGTATCCTCCTCAAATGGAAATCACCTTCATCATGGCTCTCGTAATTGGGGGAGGAATGAAGCAACCAATGAATTTTTTGCCATAGTAAGAAAGTGTACATCGACCCAATGTATATATACATATTCATATAACTGAGTGACAGAGTTTAAGGAAGAATGCGTACCTCTAGTCCACGTGATGCATTCTGATATTTTATGTTCTATGCTATTTACCATCCACAGTCGGAAACAAACTGACCTATTACAAATTTCTTGTTTTACAAAATCAGAAGCCTGACCATCAAGTTCAAGATTACTTTCAGGAACAGAGCACCAAGTCATCCTAAAGGATATCCTTTGGTGAGATGGTTTCTCCACCTGTCACCTGAGGCCTCTCAGGAATTACACTTTGGTTCTCTGATCCAGATCTAGATATTTTCAATGCCCAAAGCAGCCGCTACCAAAAATAATTTTCCGATTGTTAAATTTTGGTGAGAAAGTTTGTACCAAATTCTTGATTTTAGACATGACAATGGTGTAAGAAGTTCTCCCTCTTAGAAATGAGGGTAAACTCGTTTGAGTTTGGAAACCAGTATAAATTTTCACGGGGAACAAGCATTGAAAATGGACCCCAACCCAGTTATAATCTAGTATATTACATGGGAGCATCCTACGGCTTCTATCCTTATCATCTTCTTGTCTTTTAATTAATAAGAGAATTGAGTGTAAAAATATTAATAATCTTCTTCTTCAAAATGGTCAGATCAAAGATACCACCTAAGTTATGATGAGCTAGGGGAAATCCACTATTTACAAGACTGATACGTTTTCCAGTAGAAAGTTTCCCTTCTGGGGAATGACACCCAAGTACAAAGACAGGGGTGAAGGTAGGCAGTAGTGATTGAACAGCATGCAGAGAGACCACCCTTTGAGGATTCTGTCTCCACACCTTGCTCCCCGCCAATCAAGATGGACACTCACACACAGATGTGACCAATGAACACTGACAAATTCTTGTGGTGCCTTCCCCATGGCCAGATAGATGGACTTCTAAGCAGCGTGACTGGAAGTCATGGTCAGAATGCTTTCTAGAATGAGTCTGCCACTGAGAGTGTGGTTGTGGCCTAATGTCCCTGAGCTGAGGTTTCTGGAGTTTCCATCCGTGGTCTGGGCTGCAATGGTCTGATTAAGCTTCACATCTGCTAAGGGTTTGAGGTGGAGGAAAAGGGGAACTGCAATAACTCTCACCTCATCAATTCTGACCACATCCTCCCTCTCCAATTACCCCCAAGAGGAGAGAACAGGAGTAGAATAAAAGAAATAAAACAGAAGGGAGAAAAAGGAAGAGACAGGGAAGGGAAGGGGGGGTGGGGAAGCTCAAAGGAAGCCCTAGACAGGTTTCTCCTCTCAGAATCAGAAGCTCAGGGCCCAAGTTCCAAAGAATGAGAGCTTTGCTTCATTTTTGCTTCCTTTTTTCCCTTTCTTCCCCAATCTATCTACCCACTATGAAATTCTATTTTTTTTAAGATTTATTTATTTATTTGAGAAAGAGAGACCCCTGACGTGGGGCTCAAACCCAGGACCTGGAGACCATGACCTGAGCCAAAACCAAGAGTCAGATGTTCAACTAACTGGGCCACCCCCCAGCTACGAAATTTTAAATGACAATCACCAGTGAATATTGTTCATTAAATAAGTGTCTGAACATTCAAAATGGAGTCTTTATCAGCAATACTGTTACGTGAAACTATGTTTTGTGTGCATGGGATCCTGGTGCACCTGCTATAACGGTGGCATATTTGAAAATCAAAGCTTTCAAATAATATAAAAAATTCTCAGAAAATTAAAAGCAGAACCACCATATGATCCAGCAATTCCACTTTAAGGAAAATATCCAACGGAAATGAAAACACAAACTCAGAAAGATATCTGCACCCCCATGTTCACAGCAACATTATTCATAATAACCAAGACACAAGTGTCCATCAATGGAAGAACAAAAAGAGAAATGAGATATATAGGGCACCTGGGTGGCTCAGTGGGTTAAAGCCTCTGCCTTCAGCTCAGGTCATGATCTCAGGGTCCTGGGATCAAGCCCCACATCGGGCTCTCTGCTCAACAGGGAGCCTGCTTCCTCCTCTCTCTCTGTCTGCCTCTCTGCCTACTTGTGATCTCTGTCAAATAAATAAATAAAATCTTTTTTTTTAAAAAAGCGAGATATAGATAGGTAGTTGATAGATAGATAGAGATGTAGAGATAGAGATATATCTATGTAGATATATATACAATGGAATATTATTCAGCCATTTTAAAAAGCTAGGAAATCCTACCTTGAAGGCATTATGCTAAATGAAACAAGGCAGACAGAGAAAGACACATACCATACGATCTCATGTACATGTGGAATCTTGAACTAACAAACTCACAGAAAAAGAGATCAGACTTATGTTCCCAGAGGCAGGGAGTTGGGAGGTTGGGGGAATTAGGAGGAAGGTGGTCAAAAGGTGCCAACTTCCAGTTATAAGATAAAAAAGTCCTGGGAATGGAATGTACAAGATGGCGGCTACTGCTAGCACTGCTGTGTGCTATACCAGGAAGATGTGATGAGAATAGATCCTAAGAGCTCTCAGCAAAAGGAGAACATTTTTTTTCCTTACTCTTTTCTTCTTTCTCTTATGTATGAGAAGATGGATGTGAGCCTAGCCTGTCATCGTGATAATTTCACAACATAAGTAAGTCAGATGATCATGCTGCACACTGTAAACTTATACAGTCATGCATGTCAATTATTTCTTAATAAAACTGGAGGTGGGGATTTTAAATAATAACTTTTCTTTAGTTTCCCAAATCATAAGACCACTCTGTTGCATCTATTATCTTTCAAATAAAGTTTATGTCTAAGTGCATGATACATCTCAGTGGTCCCAGAACCCAGGAGCAGATGGGGCACCGTGATGGCTCAGTGGATTGAGCAGCCAACTCCTGATTTGGCCTCAGGTCATGATCTCAGGGTCATGGGATCAAGCCCCAAGTCGGGCTCCTCACTCAGCATGGAGTCTACTTGTCCGTCTCCCTCTGCTCCTCTCCCCGCTCACTTCCTCTCCCTCTCTCTCTTTCTAGAATAAATAAATAAAATCTTAAAAAAAAAAAAAAGAAAGAAAAGAAACGACAGGTAGAGAGGAAGAAACAAGAGCAAGTCCAGGAGAAAAGTTGTAGTTAAACAGAACACTATTCCCTCCCCCAGTGCTCAGGCCTTTCAAAGTGTGTCACCACCTCCCCGACCAACAGGTACACATTATACCCACAGTGGGGCACAGATTCTCGGAATTATCGCTGCTATCCCATCACAACTTCCTTTTTTGTATTTCAGGAAATATCTGACAGGGAAATTTGCGTAACTTGCCTAAGGCCACCCGGGGGGCTGAGCCGGACACACAACTTAGGCATCCTCCTGGCTCCCTTCGAATCCTGCCTCTGACAGTCAGCCGGTGTCAGCCATTCTGATGCCACTCAAAGTCATGTAGAGCCACCTGCATGGTGAAAATAAAAACAACCTGCTCAGAAAAGAAAACCTCAACGAACCAGTGTACTTCATCTCTCTCTGTCCAAACACCTATTTTGACTGCCTTGAGTCAGTCCAATGGACTGATCTTTTTTTTCAACTCATGAAACTCAACAGCCTAACTTTTTGGGCACTATAGAGACAAATTCATTCTGAGTCATTGGAAAGGGAGTCATAGGACAATACTCCAAGTGGCAGATGACCAGAACGTTCCAGTTTCAAGAGATCGTTATAGCTGGACCCTAGCTTAGCTGCCAATACGTTACATGACTGAAAAACAGAAACGGGGTCTATAATCGGTTTTAGGGGAATATCCTGGAAAGGGAGATCTATAAGCAATTGCAAAGAGAACATTGATATGTGTTAGCTTCATTCGCTCACACATTTACTCGCTTACTCTTGCTGCACGCCTACCGAGTGCCAGAAACTGAATGGGGTGCTGATTAGTATTCAAAAATAAGGGCGCCTGGGTGGCTCAGTCAGTTAAGTGTCTGCCTTCAGCTCAGGGCATGATCCCAGGGTCCTGGGACCGAGCCCCCACAGCGGGCTTCCTGTTCAGCAGGAAGACTTCCTCTCCTTCTGCCCAATGTTCCCCCTGCTTGTGCTCTCTCTCTCTCTCCCTAACAAATAAATAAATAAAATCTTTTTTAAAAATAAAAAACAAATAAAAATAAATAAATACAGTCCCTGCCAGCATAGATTCCCAATATAAAGTGAGAGATCAATGTGAATTAGGCGGGATACCATAAGGGATATGTAGAGGTTTTTAAAGCATCCATATGCGTTGAGGAATTGCAGACAGCCCGACCCCAACAGTGAGCTGGTGAGACTCCAGGGGGAGGTCGAGCCTGGTCAGGAAACCCAGGTAGGACATTATGAGCCCGGGAACAAAGGCATGGAGACCCATGCCTTGTTGTGGGCAACCCAAGGGACTGAGGCCACATAAAGAATAAGCCAAGCTGGGGACCTAACTGCAAATTCCAACTTCACTTATGGGTCAAAAGGTGGGGCAAAGGAGGGTAATGAGAGTAACATCAGAGTTTTGGGTAGAAAAAAGTGGCGTTGGGGGAAGGAGGCAGGGGAGGGCAACTGCATTCATTTTATTTATTTATTTTATTTTTATTTACTTTTGTTTATTGCCGTGTATGAAGGAACCCCTTACGAGCCTTACGTAAGTTACCTACTTTCATCTTGGTGACAATCCTACCAGTTGGGTACTTTATCCCTTCTTCACAACTGCAGCGATTTCCATAGAGCTTTACCCATAGAGGAAGGACATTCCCCCACACTCCATCACCTTAATCCTCACATTCCTACGCAGTAAGTAGGACAGGAATCCTTATTTTATGGAAGAAGAACCTGAGGTTTGGGAATGTAAGGAACTTTCCAAGTTCAGGGGCAGAGGCATGGTGAGTTTTCCTTTCTGTTGGTAGCCTGGTGCCCAGAACTTTACAGATCCAGACTCTGACTTCCTCCCCAGCTTGAGTTTGCCTGTTACCCACGTGACTAGCTATCAATCTGGTTATCTGAAACCCAGACGACGGAAACCCAAATTGATAGCAGCAGCTTCCAAACAGCTCATGCCAGCCTTGGGAAACTCAGCTTCCCCATTCTAGGAGCAGCAAACAATGAGTACCCCCACACAGACCTCTTGGAGATGCACTATTTTGCCCTATGAACTTGAGAGAACGTGTTGTCAGGTCCACACCGCCCAAGTGATTCGACACAGCCCAAAGAGCCTACCAAATTCTGTAAGGAGTATATTGTAGATCAGCCTGGGAAAAACCCATATTAGGATTGCCCAAGTCTCAACAAAACTTTGAAAAAAAAAAGCAAGTCTCGCTTGGCAACTGTAGGAAGACCACACCTTATGCTACACATACCTGGGCTTCTTCATTCTTGCACAAGGGAGTGCAATAAAACATTTCAAGATAAAGCTCCTTGGACTCCGAGCACTGTTTTAAAAGTTCCCTGCCAAAGGAGGCCCTGAATTTTTCCCAAAGCATTAATTTAGTACCCATAGCCAACAAGACTGTGGTTTCATAAACTACAGCCTACTGTCAACAGAAATCTCAGGAACATGGATTTCCACGAAGTATCTCAGCCATGTGGGTTTTCCCCCTTGAAATCCACCCCCACCCACCCACTCACCCAAAGAAAGTACTACCACAGGTCCAAGGAGCATAAAGATGTGAGGAACCACAGGACACCGTTCCATCCATCTCCGTCTCTCAACCGAATCACTTCCTGGTTAGGGAGATCTCTTTTCTCAGAGATCTCCCAAACCCAAAAGTAGCCTTAGCTATTTATTCTCCTCTGACATGCAATTCACTCAAATCCCAACAGTATCCAAGTCCAAGGTCATCCTATAAACAACTCTCCTGAAAAATAAACACCACATACGGCAACAGGCCAAATACGACCAAAAATTCAGTATAAATCTACTACGGGGGGAAAGGCAAAACAAACTCTGACATTCCTGTTTCTCGACATAGCTTTACCAAAAAAGACTATCCACCTTAAGTCAAAAGAGCCTCACAATTGAACCTAAAATACCCATGAGTCCACTCCTAGCCCACTGCGTACTTGTAAAATGAAGCCAATCATTTAGCCTCCTTGAGGTCCCATTTCCTCATGTGTAAATAGGAATAATAATAGCTGTGTCCTATTTACTCTACGACAAGGTATGGAAGATCAGCAAGATATTCTCTGTAAAAGTGCTTTGATCTCCTCCAAGATAAGGCGCTCTGTACATTTCAAGTGCTGTCATTACCGCATTTGGGCACACATGAAACCGGAATGGCCACTGACCAATAAAGAACTGGTGATCACAAGGCAAAAACAGAGAGCACGGTGCAGCCCGAGGAGAGCAGAAACCCAAGATGAACGAGCTGAGTGGAGAGAGAAGACTCCCAGCTGGTCACCGGGAGAGCTCAGGCAGGGAAGACACATGCCTATCTGAAGAGAAAAAGTTGATGGCAAGACAACCTGACCCAATTCTTGGAAATCAGTTACCAAATCAGGAATCAAAGTAACATAAACTGGATGTTTGTTCCAAAAGCTGCTAAAACACCCAACTCCTCAAGGAAGAATTTAGGCAAAAGCTCGTAAATGGCCCCCATCCACCCTGTCTGTTCTGGGGGTTCTTCCAGAACCCACCATGATACAATTTGCATTTCCTGAATCTGAATGCTTTGTTTTTAAAAATTTCAATTTATTTGATGTATTTTTTAGACATATTTGTGCCATTTTCTGCATTTCCTTTGTATCGTTCCCTTACACTATTATATTTTCTAATATTTTCAGGCAAAGACCTTCTCCAGACAAAAACCTTTTTGACCAATGTAGCTCATTCATTTATCTACTCAACAAGCATTTACTGAATACTTACTAGACACCTGAAAGAAGCCAGCAGAATGAGTTTGATGGACAAAAGAATGCGTAACGATTTGATTCTAATAACGGTCTGTAGTTGTGTAGCATTCTATACTCCTTTTAAATAACAAAATATGGGGCACCTAGGTGGCTCAGTGGGTTAAAGCCTCTGCCTTCAGCTCAGGTCATGATCCCAGGGTCCTGGGATGAAGCCCCGCATCCGGCTCTCTGCTCATTGGGGAGCCTGCTTCCTCCTCTCTTTCTCTCTCTCTGCCTACCTCTCTGCCTATTTGTGATGTCTGTCTGTCAGATAAATAAATAAAATCTTTTTTAAAATAAACAAATAATTAGATTACAAAATATTTCCCCACTTGTTAAAAAGGGGGAAAAAAGCAATATATCTACACGGTCACATCAGAACTATCCAAAACATAGCCCAAAGAGTCAAGTGTTGATATTCTGAATGACAATTTAAAATACCTGTAATTAATGGGGCAAATACAACCAAAATTCCACCTCAATGCTTGTGTTTTTTTCATCTCTGGGCCTTCTCCGATTTTAGAATAACTTGAATGACAAAATCTCTCTTTTTTTTGGCAAAGTGTGGATAATTGTATTTATTTTGTTCTCAAGAGTCTTCCGGTGGAGCCTGAAAAGTCTCAACACCTGAACATCTACCAGTTACTCAATAAATATCTGTGGGTTGATTATTTGATGACTCATGACTCCTGCCATGGAACTAGATCACTTACTTCCAGGCTGGCAAGTGAGAGCTCAGGGTCAAGGTTTCTGTCAGTATGCCTTGGATTGTTTTCCCTGGTTCATTAACTTCCTCTTGCCCACACAGAAGTACAGCCTGCTACTTTTCTGCCTGTTTACATTCTTTTGGGCTCTCCCTGCTCTGTCTTCCCATAGCATTTTGCTATCCAAAAGAGCCAATCATCATTAACAAAATCTGGAGACTTTATTGTGTGTTTGTGCTGACAGGTGGGTTCTGAAGAGTTTATAGAAGACTAGTGTAGCTCCGGTGTCAGAGCGGTGTCCTGTAGTCACAAGAGTGGAAACCATTAAATTACTCAAAGAAGAAAATCAAAATCAGGGACATTCTGGGTACCCTCCTCTTGTCTGTATCTCTTCCCAGGTGTCCTCACACAGAACTATAGTTTAAATATCATCTATGTGGTGGTGATCTCCAAATTCAGATCTCTAACCCTGGGTTTTCCCTGAGCTCCAGACCCATACATCCAACAGAAACTTAACATTTCCACTTGGATGTCTCAAAGATACCTGGCCATCTTGTAAATGAAACCACCATTCACCCATTTGCCCAAGTGAGAAATCTAGGCATTTGCCTAGATCCCTCTCATTCATATCCAGTTCATAAGCAGTGCCTGCCCCACATCCAATCCATACACCTCTGCCAATTCATAGGCAAGTAGCAACTTAATTTCCCAAAAATCCCAATTCTTTGTCCTCTTTTCTCCCCCATGTATACCACCATTTTTCTTGCCTTGGATTACTGTAAGGACCCTGTAACTGAATGTGCTTCTTCACTATGTCTCCACTATCATGCCTTGTCTTCACAACAGCCAAAGTAAGTTTAACAACATCTATCAGGTTTTGTCAGTCTCCTGTGTCAATCCCCAGTCATTTTCCATGGCACTTCAAATTAAAATCCAAACATCCTTGGCCTACAAAACCCTCCATGATCAGTCTACTCTCCCTTCTCCATCCTCATCTCCCACTCTCTCACTGTAACCCACTGACTTGCAGCAGAATGAGTTCGATGAACAAATAAATTCCAAGCACATACACCCCAGCCTTCTAGCCTACAGGATCTTTGCACTTGTTGACCCTCTGCCTGAGATGTTCCTCCCCCAGAAGCTCTTGCACTTAACCCCTTCTCAACACTCAGATCTTAGTTCAAGTAACACCTCAGAGAGTCCTCCGTTCTTTCTGTACCAAACACAGTCCTCTTCCCCAAATATCTATCACATTACTCTCTCTCATTGTGTCATCCTGAAATCCCCTTATCTGCATATACATGTATTGCCCTGATTTTGCAGTAGAATGCCAGCTCTATCAGAACAAGAATGTTGTCATATTCACTGTAATATCCCACAGCCTAGATTAGATGCACAGCAGATAAATATTGGCTGTTGCATATTCGTGGAGAATTCCCTAGAGTGTAAATTTTACTTGAAAATGAGTAATTTAATATTCCATTTTCATATTAAAATAAAGTATGTATTTTATGTATGTATGGGTGTATTAAGGAGGAGGCTGTACAAAATGTTAAGAGAAAACATGAGACTGCAAGAAAAGTCCCTTTGCTGAGGCTGCTTTGAGCTAAGCTCCCTGACTCCCTGAGACTCAAGTTCATGATCCTCTGCTAATAAGGGTTCTCCTGAAGAAAATTCTGACAGGCATATAGCTTGGCATTTTTGTCCACAGCAACGCTCTGGCTCTTAGTTTCCGATCCCTGAACCATTTCCCAATACACTGTCAACAACCACCCACCACACACACCCAAGTCTTCAGCTGCCTAATTATTTTAAACATAGATATGGATTTTTTTTTAAAGGATTTTATTTATTTATTTTGGAGAAAGAGGAGAGAGAGAAGTCCAACGCAGGGCTCAATTCCATGACCCTGAGATCATGACTTAAGCCAAAACCAATTCAGATGCCCAACCTACTGAGCCACCCAGGCGCCCCTAGATATGGAATTTTTAAGCTAAATAATTACATGCATTGCTTCTCCCTTGACCAATAATTTATCTCAACCCTTCAAGTCAGTCTAGATTAGCCAGAATTGGATTCTACTTTGAGAAGGATGCCAGGCTTACTTGCTAGTAGAAATTCTTGTCCTTATTATAGATTTACCCAGCCTGTGAGGTATAGAAGTGACTATTGGACATAGAAGTCCCAGAAAAATATTTGCCCCTAGCAACAATCACTGAGTGTAGGACTTGAAAGCAGTCATCTTCTCCCCTAAAAATGACTTTATTTTGTTAAACAAATATGTATGTGGTGTTTATCATGAGCCCTCTGAGTCCCAAGCATACTGCAAAGACACTAGCTCATTTAGTCCTTATGACATGCTTATTTTTTTAATCCCTGTTTTTTTATAAATGGGGAAACTGAGGCATGGGGGGTTTCATAACTTGCCCAAAGTCATCCAGCCTGGAAGTGACAGAGGCAGAATTCAAACCCAAATATTATACTCCCAGAACAGTACTGGCCAGTAGATATAATTCTGGCCACATACATAATATAAAATTTTCTTGAGTCAAATTTTTTTGAAAAAGGAGAAAAGAAGCAGGTGAGATTATTTTTTGTAGTATATTTTCTTTAAAAGTAACATGTTTTATTTAATCCAGTTATACCAAGTTTTAACATTTCAACACATAATCAACATAAAGTTATTAATGAGCCATTTTGCATTCTTTTTGTTGTTCCAAGTCCAAAGTTGGGGTGCATTTTACACTTACAGCACAGCTCAATTCGGACCAGCCACATTTCAAGGGCTCAGTGGCCACAGGCAGACCCTCTCTACCACTTAGGTCAGCACTGCTGAGCATCTATATTGCTCTTCCTATGATAGTTCTCAGGAAAATGTAGAGCTTTTATCTGGGTTGTGTTACGATGTTAACTTTATGCCAGAAACTTGGTAGAAAACGTTAAGCATCACCTGCAATGCCCCAGTGAGTGCTCAGGATCCCCCACCCCCATCCTTTCTGCTTCTTTATCAGCCTCATTCGATTAGATCAATGTGTACCTTGCACAGCTTTGAGATGCGGACCCACAGCAGTAGGAAAATGGAAAGGACTTTTCTACCAAAACTGGGAGCCGGGAGCCTGGGCTCCAGGTGCAGTGCTGGAGGGCTAACCAGCTGCATCGCCTCTCTGGCCACTCACTTCTCATCTCAGCATCTCCAAGTTCTCTTAGCATCAGGATGGGACTGGTAGTGGTGAAGAAGTGATAAGAAGATGTACATCACAGCAGAAGAGGCCTGGGATCGAGTCTTGACTTTGCCGCTAGTAGCTGGCGGCCTTGGGCAGATCTCCAGCTCCTCCAATGTCAGTCTTCTGGGGGTCGTGAGGCTTGAATGAGCAGAGGCATGTCCACAACTTAGCTCAGAGCCACGGTGCCACATAGAATACACAAACACTGTCCTTGATCATGTTATTCAATGATCGTCTAGATTGTTTTTTTCTGTACCTATAAGCTAAAGGAATTGAGGCAATTAGCTAAAACTTTAAAAACAAAATAAGCTTGTCTGAAATATTTTTTTAAAATGGGAAAATGGAAAATTGAAGGTGGGAGGTAGATTGCTTTGACCTCGTGGTCTCTTTCCTTTTATAGGTATAGTACCAGCCTCTTGAAGGAAAGCATGATATCCAGAAAGTTTGAGCAAGACTATTAGACTAAAATCCCAAATAAAATAGAATAAACTCTCATATTTTCAAGTATATAAGATACAGAGTCACACATGTGTCCTATTTGTTTCCTTCAAAAACCTTCCAGCCTCTCGTGTAATACAGAAGAGAATTTGCATCTTTGTATTTCATTCTGGGTCCGTGATTTTTAAAAATTATTATATGACCTTCCTTGGTAGATCTTGGGAAAAACTGGGTTGTAATACTCAAACTCTTTAGGTGAAATATTGTATCTATTTGGTTTGTCTCTTCCCACAATCCCTGTATCTCTATGGGACTGACATTCTCCAGACTGAAGACCAGTCCAACAATCCTATCACATGGGACCAGTTGATTCAATCACTAAAACAACTAACTTAACTAAGACTTGGCCACATCCTAGCAATTAGTCCGAATTAACTTCCAAGGTTCACTGAAGTAAAACTAGAGTAAAACTCACCTGCACCCACTTACATGTATGTTACTACAGAAAAACAAAAATGACATGAGATTTTATCTCCTTTTCACTTTTTTCTGTATTAGGATTTCAGAGCAGGAGATCACCCAGGGGCAAAAGGGGACTCCTCAAGATTTTCATGGGGAATCATAGCTCTACCTTTAACCAAGTATCCTCTTGCTGGCAAGAACTTTGAAGGCAAACCCATTAGCTATCCCGCAGCTTTGTATTAAAGACTTGGGTTGAATGATACACAGTAGAAAATGCATATTTTCTGTGTTCATGACCTAGCTGGGCTCGTGCTTATGGAAACATGAGCAAGAAATGCTTGAACTGCCTTCTTAGTGAATGTTGTTCATGCAAAACACTGCAAAGGAAAGCAATCGTCTTGAGGCTGGGGCAGGCTGGAAGACACGGAGACACGGAAGTGAAGGGCAATCTGGAATGGGGAGCCATTAAGACACCCTAAAACAACCCTAGATAGCATGCAAATACCATAAAAAGACATTGTTTCCATTAAAAAATCATGCATTCCATGCCCGTATTTAATAACTGTCATTGGCTCCTTTATACTGTTTGCCTCCGGAGACCTTCTCACCATTTTGAAATCTCAGTTAGTGACCACAGAAATATTAGTCCAAGCACTGACTAGCAGTGGGGTAGGAGCTAAGGGAGCATGTTCATCTGTTGCACAGCCCCAAGGGGAGCAAGGAAAGAGCACATTTCTGCCCATTAACCAGACAAGGAAGAGGGCAAGATGGATTTGAATGAGTTCTTTCCGAGATGTTGATGATACAAACCAGACACACTTAGAAGCCCGTGAAGAGGGGACTAAAGGAGAAGCACTTCAATCAAAAGAGAGAGGAAGCAATTCAGATAACGCTGATTCCAAATGCAAAGCAAGATATTTTTTTTCTTCTCGGGGAAAAAGTCTACTGGATCCTCTTAAAATCGCTCTTCTCTTCAACAACATCTGTGGATACCGATTCAAGGTGCAAATGAAACCTTGCTCTTCCAGGGTCCCATGAAGACGAGTCATGCAACCCAGTGGCACAACACTTGGGAATAGGTTTGTGAATGCCGAGCTATATACAAACATATGCACCATATAGCAGTCAACAAAATACAACATGAGAAGCATTTCTGAACACTTTTCTACAAACAATGAAATCCAATGCTAAATTCTTTTTTTAAAAGATTTTTATTTATTTATTTAACAGAGATAACAAGTAGGCAGACGCAGGCAGAGGGGGGGGGAAGCAGGCTCCCCGCTGAACAGAGAGCCCGATGCGGGGCTCGATCCTAGGACCCTGGGATTATGACCTGAGCTGAAGGCAGATGTTTAACCCATTGAGCCACCCAGGCGCCCCCCCCCAATGCTAAATTCTTAATTCACTAATTTTGCAAACTTTTATCCATCACCATTATACTCCTTGCTGTATGGGAGGCTTTAGCAATGAAAGACATTCTTTGCCCTCAAAGAGCTTGAGGTCTAGGGCGCCTGGGTGGCTCAATCAGTTAAGCGTCTGCCTTTGGCTCAGGTCACGATCTCAGGGTCCTGGGATCGAGCCCCATGTCACATCGGGCTCGATCTCAGGGTCCTGGGATCGAGCCCCATGTCACATCGGGCTCTGTGCTTTCAGGGGAGTCTGCTTCTCCCTCTCCCTCTGCCCCTCCCCCACTTGTGCTCGTGCTCTCTCTCAATCTCTCTCTCGCTCTCGCTCTCTCTCTCAAGTAAACAAAATCTTTAAAAAAAAAAAAAAGAGATGACGGTCTCGGTGGGGCAAAGACACAATGACTGAGTTTGACAAATGCTTGGGTGCTGCTGGGGCAGATGAAAAGGGTCTTTCTTTATCCAGGTCTGGGTGGAGGCGGCAGTTTTAGGGAAGGTTTTCTGGAGGAGATGACATCCAAATCAGGCAGAGACATCGGCAAAGTCACATGATCACACAGGAGAGCGGGAGGGGCTGAAAAACAGGCCATAGGAGGAGTGATGACAGTCATTGCTGAGGACAGTGACCCAGGCCAAAGAACCACCCCCCGGGCGCCGTGGCTTCTTATGAACCTGGACGCTGTCAGGAAGACCGTGGGGAAGGACAGCGAGAGCATGACAGGGGACAGATGCGGTTATACTGGGGCTGCAGAAAACTCCCTCTGGTAGCAACGTGGAGGTAACTGTCAGGTGGACCCAGATGAGAGACAAAGAGACCTGTTAGGATGCCGTTGGAAAAATCCAGGGTAAAAAAAATGGGGAGGATTTGAACTAATGCCATGAGGATATTTCTGCTGGGAATATCAACAGGATTTTATGACCAATTAGAGGTGAACGAGGAGGAATTGTGGACAACTGCCAGGCTCTAGTTCGGGTAGCAAGGTGGCTCCCGGTGCCATTCGCCAAAATAAGGAGACACGGTTCCCTCGTTCCTCCCATGGCTCTTGCTGACCTCTGGATGACCCCACTTCTCCCAGCCTCGGCAAGCCACAGGGCAGTTCTGCCTCAGTAGCTCATTCCAGCCCACTCCTCTCTGGCAATGTGGATCCATCCATTTCTTTCTCCAGAAGGTGGGAACAAGGAAGATGTTGGAAGTGGGAGAGGCAAGTCAACCAACCCACCAGACTGTCTTCCAGGTGGATTAAACCAGCCTACAAAACTAAAGCAACACGAAACACTGACAGAAGGAAGGTTTTACTATGGAGATATTTGCCCTCATTCTGAGGATGCGAATGTTTATAGAGGTTGGATTCTAAATTCACTAATGTCTTTACAGAGATGAAGCCAAAGTTGTGTCTTTCCACTAGATATACAGGCAGGGAGTACATAATTAAAAGAAAACAGGCCATGAAATAAATGTATTTGATGAAAAGTTATATACACCTTAGAAAATATAGCATATCTCACCCAGAGAATGGTTTGGCTAGTTGAGGGTACAAACTCTTCCAAGGTTTCCACTCATCAGTTTGTTTTCTGCTAAGGAATGGTGGCCCCTTTTGTAATCATTTTGTTGAAATGTCTAGATACATTCCTACGTTCTACCCCGGTTTGGGAATTGTGCCTTTGAAGTAATGACCGTAGCGCCCACAAAGAACTCTTTCCTGACACCACCACTTCCTTCTCAGTGGGAAGGAAGGTACTAGCACCTTGCTGGAAGATACAAGCACCTCACTGGCAATGGCATTTGGAAGGATTTAATGAGTGTTTGTAGAGCACTCCCAGGCCTGAAGATGAAAGACATCCCATGAGCACAGTCTTTAATTGATGTTTGTTATTTTGAATGTTTCACTAAAGAACTTTTCTCCATATAAGTGAACTCTCATCCAGAAACTTTGAGAAGGACATAGAATTGAAGAGTCTCAAGTGTGGTATTCTACCAACACTGTTGTTTTTTCCAGCAGTAATTTCAAACACGACAATTTCCCACTCAGCCATGATTATCCTGCTAAGTTGAATATTGACTTGAGGTGTTGTGATCTCGGCTGTAGGATCACAATAGCCAAAACAACCATTTCTTTGGAAGTAAAGTCAACACATAGATAAATAAGGAAATAAGTCCAAGCTCTGGATGGGCTATATCATTTGCTTTTCAATCTATTCAGAAGCAGTGCTGAAACACTCATTTTGTTTCTCTTGTTTCTGTGCCTCTTAGGAACAAATAGGCAAGCAAGTGTTTGGATGTTGAGCTGGACATGCGGCTTAGCTTCATTTCCCAAGAAGTTGCTTTCATAAGCCAAAGGTTCAAGGAAGAATCAAGGTGTCCATTTAAGTCCTAAGATAGGCACTATTTCACTTTGCAACTCAGCCAGAAGTTATCAACCAGTACCCGACTCATTGCCCCATTTGGTCAAGTGTATACACATCCCAGGTTAGGAAGAGACTTCAGAGCTGTGGCCCATCTGGAGACTAATGTGCCTCAAGTCTAATGGAGGAGAACTGACTCCTTCTCTAATGATGTGTTTTTCCCTGATCTGAGCAATGTACTAATCTTCCCTCTCCATTCTTCCTTTTCTCCATAACGACTGATATTATTGATGATCAAAGAAGGAGATTAAGAACCCAAGCCCACCACATCCTCAGTTGAGCTAGAGTTTTGGGTTCTTAAATTGGCAGATAAGAATTAAACGGTGGGGGAGCCTGGCTGGCTCAGCCAGTGGAACATGTGACTCTTGATTTTGGGGTTGTAGGTTCAAGCACCACAGTGGGTGTAGAGATCACTTAAAAATAAAATTTTCAAAAATATATTAAAAGTAAAATAAAGGACAGCAATAATCATAGAATAAATAGTACATCTTTTCAGATTTCCTTGATGGTGCCAACAACTAAAGGAGCAGGAAAGAGTGCAACTCGGCTCCCATTATATAGGTCTTTCCAAACCTAAGCCAAACCCAACCAAGCCTTAGGCCAGCTCTCCCAGATGTGACCATTTCTAAAGAGACCTTACTTCAGGAAATGTCTCCAGGGCTTTCGTGACACTCTATGTCTTGCCTCTATCTGTCTCAAAAGAAAACATCTGAAGTTTAGTTTTGACTCATGGTAGACACATCTCCAAGTTAAAGCAAAGGGCCTGATCACCTTGTTTCCCCTCTGGTGATCCGGTCTTTTATGAAGCCCATGATGCTTAACTTGCTGATGAAGGTTCCAGAAGAACCTGGAACATGGAACATGGGCAAGGATTGGCCTGTTGTGCTAAAAACCATCGGAGGCACTTTCACACACACGGCCTCCACCTCCACTCACACCCTCCCGGCCAGAAAGCAGAACAGCCTTCGGGCCTTGCCTCTGCTAAGTTTATGCCCTTCAACCTCCCTCTGGGTTCCTTTCAACATGAGTTTGTCTTTAAGAGTGACTTGGTAGAAAGGATCAGGGCACCACATACCTTCCTCTGGCCATTGCATTCCCCCTAAAGATGGGCCCGAACCTGGAGTCAGAATTCAGCTCAAGACAGAAGGTTCTCCTGACCTGGAGGCACCATGCAGAGCATGAGAAACTGGACACAGCACTTAACGTGTCCTGGTTTGGCACAGCCATGGCACAGAAGAGGCCATGCTAGGCTGCTTGAGAAACCCAGAAATCGAGCTCCATCCTACAATTAGATTTTTTAAAATAAAATTAAATGAACGGCAGAGCAATCATCATCTGTCACAAAGGATGCCCGTGACAGTAAAAGCTTTGTTATCAGACCAGTCGGGGGAATGGCTGCTGGTCACCTAAAAATGCTGGTCTGCATGGCTTTATTCCTGTTGCCGGGGGAGCTTTCCCTCTTATCTCTTCTCTGGCTCCCCCTCTTATAAATGGATCCGGTTTGTGCGCAGGTCACCATTTAGAGTCCATGGAGATGGAGAATTAATGTTGTTTTGCCAAAAGCCGCAGGAAGTGTAGCTGCCACTCCCTGGCCTTCCCACCCTGCACGGAGTCCCTGCGCTAGTCACATTTTAGCAGGTCACCAGGGTGAAATGAACATGCTGGTTTGGGTTTTGTGTGTTGACGATTTCTAATGCTTTGGGGTTGAGGGTACTACTAAAAATAGTATTGATTTTTTAATCAAATAATCTTTTTTTAAGATTTTATTTATTTTTTTGACAGAGAGAGAGTGTGTGCACAAGCAGGGGGAGCGGCAGAGGGAGAGGGAGAAGCAGGCTCCCCACTGAGCAGAGAGCCTGATGCGGGGCTCGATCCTACGACCCTGGGATTATGACCTGAGCCAAAGGCAGAGGCTTTAACCCACTGAGCCACCCAGGTGCCCCTTATCAAATAATCTTAAAGTCGTAAGGAACTGTCCAAGGAAGAAAAATGGAAAAAGCGAGCCCCAGGAAGCAGTACGGATCAACAGTCCTCTGGGCGTCCACAAGGCTCTCCTGTCATTACTGCTTCTTACCCATACGGATTTCAGTGAGTCACTTCACTGCTTTGGCTCTCAGTTTTCTCATCTGTGAAATGAGCACATTCGACTAGGGACCCCTGAAGCTCTTTCCAATCCAGGATTCTCAACATACGTTCAAGAGACAAATCCTCCAGAATAAGTGTGGTCCTGACAGTCCACACCGTCTGAAGACCTTACAGAAGTTACCAGAGCCAAAGCCCCTGAAAAAGCAAGCTGGTTTAAGTCAATCCAGTGCCAATTCTTTGAAAAAGAGTCTCCTCTTTGACCAAATAAGAAGGCCAGAGTCAAAACTTGGCCTTGGGGCTCAGGTGGTGATCTCAGGACCCTGGGATCGAGTCCCACGTCAGACTCCTTGCTCAGTGAGGTACCTGCTTTTCCGCTGCCTACTACTCCCCCTGCTTGTTCTCGCTCTCTCGCTCTCTCTCTGTATCAAATAAACAAATAAAATCTTAAAAACAAACAAACAAAAACCTTGGCCTTGACATCTATGTGTGAAACCAAAATGTCACTTGCTGGACTCAGAAAAAAATGGAGGTGGACTTGTGAACAGGCCAGCCCTTCATGACACTCCCAGGTGACACCAACTCAGAGACCCTGCTCACCATACTAAGGGCTTCCTGCAAATTTAGAAGAGGGTACAGATGCCACCAACTCAGCCACACAGGGTCACAGCACCAGAGTGTAGGGGGAGACATTGGCTCTAAACCCAGCAGTCTTGGTTCTGAGGCCCGGTGTTTCACGGACAGTGTGATTTTGAGTAAGTTCCTTAGTCTCACTACACCTGAGCTTCCTTTTGTAGCTCATGATAAGTCCCTTTCAGAATGATGGAAAGATTAAACGACATAACACATAGGACACAATGCCCAGTGCCCGGTACATACCAGAAACTCCACAAACTGTAGCCTTCAGTGAAGGGATTGGGGATATCAGGAGCAGCTTCGACAAATGCCTAAAATATGCTGGTGGGAAACCAGCTTGCATTGGCCTGGGAGATGGACCCCAATTACCTACCTAACCTTTTCTTAGGAGGAATTTTTATTCCTCAGGGAAGACTTGGGAACAGAAGGGGGCCAGGTTCTCTTTGCCAAGGGTCTACACTGACTCTGGCTAGAGGGAAGGGAAGGACAGGGACCGAGAAGAACTTCAGGAATGAAGGGAGTTAACTCATGGAGTGACAAGGTATTCTCCACGTGCTAATAACAACAGTGAGGCAGGAAGAACCATATGCACGGAAGGCCTAGAAGAAAACAAGGATCACTATCTAGACCAGATGAGGCAGACAAGCCAGAGGACCCAAGGCTCATACTTGCCTTCAAAGTCATTTGTTTGCCTTCCTGCATAAAAGGAAGCAGAATGGGGAAAAAAAAAAGAAAGAAAGAAAGAAACACAGCAGAGAGAGGCCCAGGGACCATCGGTACCATATTGGCTGATGCTTAAGCTGCCACCACCCAACACCCAAACCAGAAACATGGTGCCCTATAAGGGTCTTTTTGCTGATAGTGTCGACCTTCATGAACAGCCTATTCTATCTCGGGTCAAGCAACAGCCCAAAGAGAGGAGCAAAATGCAGAAAGGAAGGTCATGGTCAGTGGGCCTCCTGTTGAGTCTTCAGGAGCCCCAGACAGGGTCCCACTGAAGACTCACCCTTTAATGAGTTCAAGGGCTTCCCCTTTGGGAACTCAAAGGAAAGAAAAGCCTGAAGAGCAAATGTTCTCTATACTTTGAAGCTGTCTTGTCTGTATGACTGTCTATCATTAAAGATAATGGATTAGAGGATCATATCATTAAGCTGGGAAGAGAGGTCATTATCTGTTACACCATGTCACCTTAAAGAGAATGCCTGGAACACGGAGCAATGACTAAAAGTAATTAGACTGGGGACTCAGTGCAGCAAACTTGCGGCCCCTGACCCCAGGCTGTGTCACAGAGCGTCAGAAAGACCCAGGGCCTGTTTCCAGTAGGAGGCAAGCAAAATGGATTTTTCTATTTTTTTCTTTTCTTTTTTTCTTTTTACAATTTTACTTGTTTATTTTAGAGAGAGAGAAAGACAGCATGAGTGGGAGGGAGAGAGAATCTGAAGCCAACTCCACTCTGAGTGGGGAGCCCGATGCAGGGCTAGATCCCAGGACCCCAAGATCATGACCTGAGCCAAAACCAAGAGCCAGACGCTTCACCAACTGCACCACCCAGGCACCCCCCAAAATAGATTTTTCTATCACCAAAACCATAAGAATAGGAGTCAGGCACTCCCAACGAGGTAGAAAATCTGCCATGAGACCTGGAAAAGATGCTCACTTCTTGGGACCCTGGTGGCTTCATCCAAACAATGATGAGGCTGGGCCAAAGTGGCTTTTTGGATTCCAAAGTTAGTGGAGGCCAAGGCCATGGGCTGTGGGGTCCTAGACCTGGACCTGGATCAAGTGCTATCTCCATCCCCTAACAGTTGCATAACCTTGGCAATCTTCTATAAAACGAGATGACAAAAATATCTACCTCCTAGGACTCTACACCCCTAGGGAGGGGTGGGGGAATAAATATGTTAACACCCTGAACACTGAGTACAAGTACCAAGGTGAGAGAAAGGAGAGAGGGTCCCTGTCCTCAATGGGTTTCCAATCTCTAAGTGGAACTGAACAAGCATGTTGGGTAGAAATAAATTTCCACTGAAGGAAGAAGATAGGTTTGTGCACGTCTGTGACTTGGGTCAACACATTTCATGATGAGAGCAGACACTTAACCAACAACAGCTGTAATATCCTCGGAAAACCTGCCGTTAATAGCTCCATGGAAACATGTACCCGAGCATCCCTCAAATAAGTAGGTCAGAATTTGTACAGACATGAACGCATCAGTGCTGAGCATTTAAGAAAGGCAAAGTCTGCGGGGACAGGGGCCAGACGGCGCCAGCTTGAAGACAGCAAGAAAGACAAATAGGAAAGACGAGAAGAAAGTACTCTGAACAAGATGAATAGAATTGAGGGCAAGAAAGTGGCATTGGGAGATAAGGGAATGGAAGAGCCCTCGCCCGGCTGGGGTTGAAGCATACGCCAAAGGAGGGCAGATCAGGCTTCATTTCTAGAACCAGCTCTGGAGGATGGAGGCCTATGTCAGGGAACATTCTGCGGGGCAGAGATGAACCAGTAACACTGGCCCTAAGCAGCACTCTTCCCGTAGGGGGGGGCACCCTCCTGGCACAGGGCACAGCTGTCGATGAATGTTCTTGGGGCAAATGACAAGGTTCCAGAGAATCAGCTCTCAAGGGACAAAGGCATGGGCTGAAGGCTATGGAAGGGATTCTGGAAATGGATGGTGCTGAAAGTCGCACAACGTTCGAAATGTCTCCAATACCACTGAAGAACGGTCAAGATGATAATTTTCTGTTCTGTGTATTTTACCACAATAAAAAAAATGGGGGAGGGGGCCCCCCTCCCCTGGACTGGAGAGAAAGGCAGCACAGTGGGGCGGACAGAACCTCGGGAAGCTGGCGCTCTTCTCCCACACCTGCAGCAGCCACGAGCCACGGGACAGGCATGCCACAAAAGCTGCCATGGGGACGGGAGGTGGACAGGAGGTGTGGCCGTGGAAGGGGGAAAACATCTCCTCACACTCGAAACTTCTGACCTAATGGCAAAAAAACAAACTGGGAGGCAAGATACCCAAATCTCGACAATAATTCTATCAGATGAGTAAAATTATGGGTGATGTTCTTTTTTTTTTTTTCCCTCTGTATTTTTTAAATTTCTCAAAGAAACCCATACTACTCTGGTGATAAGAAACAAAGTTAGGTAAAAAAAATTTTTCAAATGTTTTTCCAAAACGAAATTTTTTTTTTCAAACTGGTGATAAGAAACAAAGGTAGGTAAAAATTTTTTCCTACCAATACAGAATTTGAGTCTTCTCCAGATTCCCAGTCAGCCTCCCCATCAGTGCCAAGAAGTCCGGGATAGGGGCTGCCCAGCAGGTGACAGAGAAGCCAGAGGGAAACATCTCCGCAATATCTCCTCTTTGTTACGGATGCTCGTATGCCCCCCCACCCTCCCCAGCCCCCCAGTCCCTGACTTCTGAGAGCTTCCCAGAGTTTGCAACATTTGCAAAACCATCCTAGGGCTTTGTTGTTTTGTTTTGTTTAACACCCTCAGGAATTTTCTGCCTCTGAAAAATTCTTCTTCTGTCTTTTTACCCCCTTTTTTCTTTCTTTCTTTCTTTCTTTCTTTTTTTTTTTTTTTTTGGTTGGTGTTTGTGCCTGTGACATCAAACCAGACTGTAAATTCCTTGAGGGCAGAAACTCTGTCTTGTTCCTCTTTCAAGCACCCTTGGTATGTAGCACAAAGGAAAGAGTTTCATAAACATTCCCTGAATGATAGAGGTTGACTCTCATCTACGTGGTCTCTCCCTGTCCATCCGCAGTCCATTCCTGGCCATGTGCCTGGCCCCCGCATCTCCCTCGTGTCCCTTGCCCTGGCCAGGAGGCAGCTACATTCCTTATTGTTCCAGAAATACACAGAGTACGTTCTGCTGATCTCTGTCTGACCAGCGGCCATCATGCGTCACTCACCCAGGGCCCCGGTACTCGGAGAACAGCCTCTTCCAATGTCAAGGGATGACTCCTAACCCATGGTTAGTCTCCCCAGGGCTGGCTGCCCGATGGTGTGATCCATTTAATAATAATACTTAACGCTTAAACTGCGGCTTCTACGAGCCTCTTCAAAGCCTTTTACGATCATTAGCTAATTAAGGCATAGCCCTGCCCTGGTGACTACAGTTATAATTCCCACTTTACAGATGGGGAAACTGAGGCAGGTTTTAAGGGAGCTACTGTGGGCCAGATCCTCATCTGAGCCAGGATTTGAAGTTGTAGATACCTAAATTCTGTGTGAGGCTGACATACCCCTGACCCTGCTCATTCTAAATAAAGAGGGCTCCTGGGGAAGTGAGTGGACAGGCCTCTCCATCGGACTTGTGTCCATCATGTTGGAGGCATGAGTCTGACTCTGACTCATTCATTCAATACTCTTGTAACTCTGAGCACCTGGGTGGCTCAGTGGGTTAAGCCTCTGCCTTCAGCTCAGGTCATGATCTCAGGGTCCTGGAATCGAGCCCCACATCGGCCTCTCTGCTCAGCAGGGAGCCTGCTTCCCCCTCTCTCTCTCTGCCTGCCTCTCTTCCTACTTGTGATCTCTGTCTGTCAAATAAATAAATAAAATCTTTAAAAAAAATAAATACTCTTTAACTCTCCAGGCTCCAGTTCAGCTTCCTGCTGGGATAACCAACAAGGACAGACAATGGGTCTGCCACGGGGTTTCATGTTCTTCAGGACCCTTTGCTACCACACATGGCATTCCCATTCCATGTAAATTGCATATGGCGGCTGAGGGCTCAACACTCTTACCCACTTCTGGCTTTCTCGCCAGCTTCCTCCTAGAACAAGATTTCAGAGAGAGAGAAAGAGAAATGAGACACGAGGACACTGGAAGCTGTAGGAATCCTCAGTGGGTGACAGAAATAAAAACAACTGGTCACGGTCAAGTGAAAGAAGGTAGCCTATGATTAGGGGGGATTAGGACTTCCGGTCTCAGATGTTAAGGTGCTCAGCCAGAAATCGTGACGGATTTGTTTGGCAGGAAGCTAAATGACTCTAACTCTCCCAACGAGAACCCAAGACTCTTAACTACTGAACACAGATTCCAATTACTAGCACAGAATAGAACCACGCATCTCATCCCACATGATATGTTTGCAGCTTACTCAGGAGCCCTTGATTTAGAATGGAGGTAGGGGGTATGTCAGCTCTGACACAGAACTAAGTATCTGCAACTTCGGATCCTGGCTCAGACGCTGACTCTGGCCTGCAGCAGCTCCCTTAAAACCTGCCTCAGTTTCCCCATCTATAAAGTCGGAATTGTAACTGTAGTCAATCAGGGCAGGGCTGGAAACGAATATTTGAGATTCTTATTAGAATGAGTTCCTTATCTCCAGGCCCTCAGGCCTATGGATATAGAATGAATGCCAAAGCCAAGGACAGTAAGAGTGCAGGAAAGATGTGGGGGGAGGTCCTGAAAGACACCTGAAAGGTATGGCTAGCCCATGGTCTGGAAGGACCACAGGGATGGGTCACTGGGAGGGTGTGGTGAAGGCATTCCATGCTTAGCAGGCGTGAAGTCACAGAGATAAGAAGGAGGAAAGAGTCGGGGGCCTGACCCAAGGAAAAGGACAGGAGTTGAAGAGCACTTGCGGACTTTTAAATGATAGAATTTTCTGTTGTTCTGAATCAGAGTGATCATACCTGGCTCTTTGGAGGAAGGGGGAATCTAGGATAACAGCAGGCAGCCCCAACCTAGACCTGTGAAGTATAGATCTCTTGTGTTCCAGAACAGAGAACGTTCATTTTGTGCAGCAAGAAACTCTTAAAAGTGAACACAGACCTTCCAAATACTTCCATTTAGAACCCCCTGAGAAGTCAAACCCAAGTTCATCCCATGTTCATAAGCAGCATGGCTGAAAACTCCAAACAGACAACAAATCCCAGGACAAAATTACAGTCTTCCTGTGAAGGGATGGGATAACTTGGTTCCCAAAGCAAGTGCCAGGAAAAAAATAAAATCATAAATATTCAACTCACGAATTTTCTCCTAAGGCATAAATTAGAGGCGTTCATGCAGAATCAGGAGGGGGGGGGCTTGTTTGTTTTGTTTTTATGGAATTAACTATTGGAATTAAAGTAATTAAGTGCTATTAGCTTAACAGTCTTGAGCTAGGTAGACTCACAAGGTGGATTTCAGAGCCCAATTTTTTTTTTTTTTTTTGGCCTTAAACTCGGTTTCATTTCTTGCAGAGGTAAAAGGAGCTAAGGAATTAATCCCTGGTGACTTGAAAAAGAGGAAGATATGGCCCTTTCCCAGCAAAAGGGCTCTGGCCACACGTGTATGTTTCCGATCCCTGCACGTGGCATTTCTCATCCTAAAACCCCCGAGGAAAGATAAAAGGGGGTGAGACCAGGAGTTCGATGTAATGGGACAGAGGAGGAATATAGAATAAACTGTTCCTGGGATTCTCCCACTATAGCTGTGAGCACAGCAGGAGTGGTCAGCTAGCTGTGTAAAAGTCAAAATGTTCTCTATCCTAGCTAGGGTCAGCAGGTAGCACACGGAACACCCAGTTAAACTCAGAATTTCGCATAAGCAACAAATCACCGTTTAGTGTATGTCCCAAATACCTCCAGGGACATACTTATGCTCATAGAGTACTCATTTTAATTTCCCTGAAATTCACATTAAAGTGGGCATTCCATATTTTTGTTTGCTGGATCTGGCATCCCTAACAACAGGAAGAAGCTGGCCATGTATAAAAGTGAAAAATCAGGAAAGGGGAATGGATGTAAGCACATTGTTTCGAGCTACTCCCAAGAAACAGCAAAAAGAATTTAAGTGGTTTCCTCCAGGAAACAGGAGTTGAGAACAGGGAACGTTCGGGTCAGGGATGGCTGTTTTTCTTAGGCCTTAGCAGTAGTGTTTGGATTTTCATCCATGCCCTTGTATAACCTTAACAAAAATTAAAATTTTGTTTAGAAAAGGAAGGGATTGCTGACGATTTTATTTTAAATCCCTTTTTCCATCTTCTAAAAAAACTGGTACATGGAGTCACCAAGTTTCGAGAGCATATGAGAAAAAAGGCAAAAAATTAAAATAAAAAGGGAGACACAGAATGTCTCCTGGTCCCATGGTCCTCCCCACAGTCATTACTGCCCAGCGCTTCCTCGCCCGTGGCAGGCAGACGCAGACCTCCAGACTAGAGAACCCTGCCCCTGGCCCCCTGGGTAGCTCTCAGGGCTGGCGGACAAAGGAGGTGGGAGACCGGTGGGTTCTGCTGTGATGGGAGTGAGGACTAAGGCTTGAGCTACTAACTCTTGAGCGCTTACTAAATGCCAGCCACTGCACTAAGAACCAAACTACATGACCACCTTCCAACCTTCTGGCAACTCAGAGACATTGTTCTCCTTACGTTCCGACGAGGCATTGAAGCTGACTGATCTCTACTTGCCAGGGATCACCGGGCTGGCACGTTGGGCAGCTGGGATCGGAATGCAGACTTGTCCAATCCCTAAACCCTGCACCCGACCTGTCCAATCCCCAAACCCTGCACCCCACCTGTCCAATCTCCAAAACCCTGCTACATCCTTTCGGAGGTGTGATGCTGGCGGCAAGACTCTGGCCACAGCCCCGCCTGGGACTCCAGGAGCCCAAGCTTCTCATGATGGCCTAAATCACAGGTGCCACAGAGAAGGAGCCAGCACTCTAACTCCTCCAGTTCCAGCACTGGCCCCTGTCATCATGGGACTGGAGCCCATCGGGCTTCTGACAGCCCAGAATCCCCGTGCTGTATCTCAGAGGTTTCAGAGAGCCCGCCCAGGAAGAGAGTGCACACTCTGTACCCTTTCTGCAAGGCTCTGCCCCAGACTGGGCTTCTTTCTGCCCTGCACGCCTCGGGCCTTGATACAGGGATCCAAGTGTCCTCAGAGAGCTGTCATGGGACTCTTTAAGGCCGGTTTGGAAAACATCAGAAGGCACGACATGCCATGCACCTGCTGTTTTTCCACTGGAGAGTGAGGTGCTAGGGGACAGGGCATAACCGTGGCCAGCAAGTGAGGAAGGGTTGCCCTCCCAAACCACCCATCGCACCACCTCCATGCCATTCAAAGTCAGGAGAGAAGACCTGGCCTTGTTTTGTGCCTGGGTGTTTGCAAGCTGATGCTTCTGGGACAAACAAGCCTGGGACCAACAAAGCTACAGTGACCACACGGGGATCTGAAAGCTGCCATTCCAACAAACGCCTTCTGTCCCCACTTTGATTCCTTTCAGGTCACCCCTGGGCATGATGAACCCATGCTGTTGTCTCATGAGACTGGAGTTTTAGGGAATTGATCAAAGTTCTGCTTCCTTCCTCTGCCTGGTACAAATCCGGGGTTGGAGCGAGAACACATTTCATGACCCAGCGATACGGCTGGCACTGTTCATCGTTATGATTATTATTTGCAGAAAGCCCAGCTGCGCATTCAGCAGGGTTGTAAATGCCCAGAACGTGGGGAATGCCCCCTGGTCATTTTCAGGTAAGTCAGCTCGGCTCCCCTCTGCTACCATCAGATAATGGCTCAGATGATAAGTTTCGGCTACCTGGGCTGGAGCCTCTTCCAGTATCTGATCCCAGTAAGAGATTTCTTTGATGTCTGTGATTCTCCTCGGGATAAGGGGCTTGACTACCCGCTCCTGGCCTGACTCAGTGGCGACTTCCCTCCAGCTCTTGGGAATGACTCCCCTGCCCGAGGCTTCCATACCCGGTACCTGCTTCCCAGGGACTGCAGAGAAGCTCACCTCGCCATTTTTAAAAAACAAACATCAAGAAAAGACTTTCTCTTTTTATGGGCTAAGGGCATGAGTCTCTGCCAGCCCATCGGAGTCCATTGTTGGAAGAAATCAAAGTGAAACAGTTAAGATTCTGACTGAAGCAGAGCCCTGTGGGCTCTCACTCATCTCTACTACTGAACGGGGTTTCTTGGTGGGGGTCTCACTGACCAGGTGGGCATTGGGTGGCCCAGGGGGCAAACTCAGTGCTCTGTTTCACATTGGATCAAAAATATCTGGGAGACCGCCAGCTCGGGGGCCTCATGACCCTCTTTGGACGGTGAGTGGGAGCTGGCTAGGCCTCCTGGGGAGGACGGTGATCACTGGTGGAGCTGAGCCCCAACTTGGGAAGCTCTACTTCCCCGGGCCTGTCATGCTGCCAATCGAGTCACTGAAAATCCCCAAATCGTCAGCATGAGCAGGAGCTCCAAGAAACTAGACCTTAGGGGAGTTAACCTGTTGTCTCTCGGACTGGTATTTGAGACTGGTCCACTGCACCATCATTGTCGTGGGGTGGGAAGGGCTTTATTCCAAGGTCTTAGCTTCTGGACTGGAAAAACATTCCCTTATTCGTCGAATTCACATGCACTCTGCATACACACATGCACACACCCCCAGGAAGAACTGATAGCTTGCACATGAAAACAAGATCAGATCATAGGGTCTGATGACCCGAGATGCCATAAATTGCAGAGATGGGACATCAGGAACCCGCACAGAAACCATCCTGTGGAGCTGAGCTGTCCTCTCCGCAACAGAACTGGGGGACCTCCAAACTCTGACAGGTCTGAACCCAGCACCAAAGATGGTCCCTGCCAAGGCTGATCTTCTGTCCCCGGTCCCTCCTTCCAGAATGGCACCATTCCAGACTCTGAACTTCTAAGCTACGGGGCAACTCCCATGGCCTACAAAATTCTGGACAAGGCTCTGCAAGGAAATACCACCATCCTGAGATCTGTTCCCTACTTCTCCAAACGTCCCCCCACAATCCCCCCCAAACATCTCCCTGCTCCCAGGTCTCTCCCTCCAGGCATGCTGCCCGAGAGATAGCAGATCCCCTCCCTCTTCCCCAGGGAGGGAGGGAGCCAGGCTGAAGTCCCAGCAGGTGTCTCTGCCTCGCCTTTTCTCCCAGGGCAAGAGGCAAATGCAGGTGCCTCCCGCCACTCCCTCTTTCCTCCTAGTGGGCGTGGGAGGCTAGGGAGGTGTCCCAGCCACTCCCTCCGGCCCCCCAGGGCTGGTGGTTCAGGGAGGTACTCTACTACCAACTCCTTTCTCAGAGCAGCAGGCTGGAGCCCAGGAACCAAACTGCCCCCTCCCCCACTTCTTTCCCACCAACCCTACCTCCTCCAAGCAGCTTTAAGGACTCATGGATTCTGCTTTTTACTTGATTTGAGACTCTTACTCAAACCTGCAGTCATTCACTGGTGCTGTCCCAGGCCCGAGCGGCAGCCCGGGGCAACTCCGCAGGAACGTAAGAAGTAGTCCTGGCCTGCAGGAGTTCAGAGTCGGCCCCAGGAGCCCGCAGTTTGGCCACTGAGATTCGCACACCCATCCTACTTCAAGCTCTGGCTGGATAAAATCTCTCTGTCCCTGCTCCTGCATCTCATCTGACCCCTGACGGAAGAGGACTCTGGGAGCGCGTACTTCGTCTCCCCCATATCTGATTCCCACCATGGAAAGGAGGGAGAAAGAGAATTCTTCAAGAATTAGGAAAGTTGAAGGTGGAGGGTGGTAAGGGGATCTTCTCTAGACGCTCTCCAGCCAGAGCCATAGGCCCACGATAGACACACGTGGCTGTGGGAGAGGGAGGGTACTAGAGACTGGAAGAAGCATGGAGGGTCCTTCCAGGAAGTGGCTACTGAGTCTACATCTGGCCCAGCCTTGGCCTTGCCTGCATTCGGGGCTGCTGAGTGAACCCATCACAGGACATTCTACTGCCCCCAATCCATCCCTACCCCTCCAGAGAAGGGCAGCTGCTTCACAACACATTCCCCGACCTGGTGGGGAGCTACTGGAATGTGAGGGGAGCCTCACGTTCTACGGAAATAATGAGAACCCCAAAAATCTGAACCCACCGTGTTGGCCTTCCAGAAGAGAGAAAGGCAAGCAGGAGGGAGAAGGAGCTCCAAAGAAGCCCTGCTAGAGGCCAGCAGGGACACACAGGTAGAAGAGGGACGATAGGATGGTAGGGATGACATAAATCCACCCCAGAAAGGTCCCAAGGGTTTAAACGTTATTGTAATTTTGACCAGTAATGAATAAGCATTCATTGTTCCAACCCAGGGATCAGGGACTTTTTTTCACCTTAATCACTGGGCACAAAACAGAAAGACAGAGACGTGGAAAAGAAACCAAGCAACAGGGACAGGATGGGTTGGTGCATAACATACAATGGAAAAGAAATATGGAACCCTAGAAAATGAGCAGGAGATGTGGTAAGAGATGGGAGCTCTTCCAGTGCGCATCATCTGTTGTCCTCATGCCCCTCGGAGGGCCTGCGTCCATTCTGTTCTGGACAAGGACGAGCTCAGACCCCAGTCAAGCTCCCTCCTCCTTTCTGCTAAAAATCCAGGCACTGGACGCTTGGGTCGAGGGAACATTCTCCCAGAAGCAGTCAACCAGGATTGGGGGGTTACGCCTGATGGCAATCATTCCTTTATAAGTGCCCGGCTGCGCTCCTTCTTCCGAGATCTGCAGGGAAAGCTGCGAGAATTTCTGCATCATAAAAGTGGAAGGTTCCTGGGTATTTCTCTTGTCCTAATCAGAAGCATCTTGCTCAGCCCTGTGCATTTGATTAGCAGTCTTCTATTTCTCTCGAATGTTCCATGGGCCAAGCTGAGAACTGACAAATGCACCGTTTGACAGACAGGGAAACTGAGGCACTGCAAAGGGAAGTGTTGAGTATTGGGGGTGACGGTGCCATAGCAAAGAAGGCCCCCGTCTCCAGTAGTCTGCACGAGATACAAGGTCTTTAGAGCCCAGTGCCTATGATATGATGACCTCAACTTCCCTGTTGTTCCTTCAAGGAGAATGGGAATGTCCCTGATGCTGAGTCAATCCAAACACCTTTCCAAAAGTATGTAACAAACACCACCTTCTTCTAGAAATGTGTCTTGTCTCCTTCTTTCCCATGGAATTCCTTAAGAACACTAGAACCGCAACCGGATAGAACAGGATCCCCAGATCACGTGTGTAACTGCCAAAGAGAGTCCTATCTGCCCATCCGCACAGCTCAGCAGGAGGACAAACTAAATGAGCTAGACCTAGAAGGGTGTACGGAGACTACATCCAGGCCACACTCAAAGGGCTGTGTGGCTTACCCAAGAACACGTTAGGAACTGGCTAATCTGGCCCTCGAATCCTGGTCTCCTGACCTCTAGTCAATAATGACAAGAAGGACTTAGCATTACCAAAGTTAGG
This sequence comes from Enhydra lutris kenyoni, assembly GCF_002288905.1. Lineage (NCBI taxonomy): Eukaryota > Metazoa > Chordata > Mammalia > Carnivora > Mustelidae > Enhydra > Enhydra lutris. The sequence goes on along the minus strand of NW_019154145.1, from coordinate 6,900,033 downwards.
TGGCCTCCCACCCCCGCCTCCTCCCCCCTCACCGAATTAGCCTATATACAGACACTGCCCTGAACAATTTGTTTGCTAGTTTAACCTCGCTCCTTACCACAATTTGAATTACAAATACTATCAGCAATATCACCTTTGGGGTAAAAAGACAACGGTCCCAAAATCTTAAAAAAAAAAAAAAAACTAAAGGAAAGAAAAACCATGATACCAGGGTTTATAATAATATAGAAAAGTACAGGTGGGTATGTCCTCCTTCCCCAAAATTCTACATTGTCGTATTTGTGTTGAATTTTTGGACTGATAGCCTTTGACTGCGCCGGCAAGTTGGCTATCGAAAGTAATCCTACGGGGAATCCTTTCTATTAGCCAAAGCATCTTGTGCAAGGCAAGTAATTCCTCTTGATGTTCGTAAGTCAGTTTTACTTAAACTGAAGGGTGTGTATCTGTACGGAAAGCTAATCCCCATGTTAGTCCAAGCACAGCTCGGATCCCATAAAGAACGTTACTTTGGGAGCAGCTTGGGAAGAAAGTGCTTGAGTGGGAGTGGACCCGGGAGATAATTCATACAGATCTGCTTCTTTCCTAACTTCTCCCTTCTTCATCGCCCGAGCAAAGCCTGGAGCTTTGGGCCCCGAATCAAGGTTTTGGGGGAGTTCTATGAAAGAAAAACTACCAGCAACGGTATAGACGAAGAACTTTATGTTGGAGTGAAGAATAAATAGTATCATAAGACAAATGTTGGGGCACCTGGGGGGCTCAGTCGGTTGAGCCGCTGCCTTCAGCTCGGGTCATGATCCCGGCGTCCTGGGATGGAGCCCCGTATCAGGCTCCTTGATCGCTGGGGAGCCTGCTTCTCTCTTTGCCTCTGCTTGCTGTGTGCGCTCACTCTCTCTCTCTCTCTCTCTCTCTCTGACAAATAAATAAATAAGTAAAATCTTAAAAAAAAAAAAAAAAAGACAACTGTTCACTGATTCTCAGCAACACTGGTCCAAAGGGAGGACCCGAGAGGGTATTTCTGTCTGGGACAGATGCAGAAAACAGGAAAAGAAAGAACTTGATGAAGGGCTTAAGCCCATCACCGATGCCCCATAAATATTTTTAGGTTGATTGTTAGTTGTGTTTTTTTATGGAAACTGTAAAGAAAAATGGAAGGTTCTTCAAGGGTAAACCAAGGTGGGGTCCCATCAGAGCGAGGGATTGGTTGGTTTTTCCACTTCCCCCAAAGAAGTACAGTGTGGAATCAGGGTGCGATCAAAGGACAGCTGACGTTCTGCTAGAGTTTGCCTCATGTCTTCTGACCATTAAAGCAATCCATGCTCATCGTGGAAAATCGGGAAGATAAGGCACAGAGAAGTAGGAACACCCACCGTGCCAACCACACGAGCAACCCCTGTCCATCCCGAGGCATGGTTCTGGAGCTTTCTGAAGACAGAACATCGTCTGTTTTCTGTGTAAAGGAGGCCTCTCCGAGGGCAGAACTTTTTAATCTCATGTTGTGGCTGCAAATTCCTGCCACAGAAGACCAAAATCCACGGCACAAGGCTGCTAAGCCTTGGGGGTCTGGAGAACAACATTCCCAGGGCCCCTTCCTCGCGCCCCGAGCCCGGGAGCCTGAGCCTGGCCGGAACCCCACCTGGCCCGTCTGCGATGCCAGACACCCGTCCAGGTGAGGGTGGAGCACTCGCCGACCTGACGAATGGGGAAGCACCTCCCTGGGGCACTGACGGCTCCTTAATCAAGTTCTCAGTTCAGGGAAAAAAATAGACCGAGAGGAATTTTCCACTGCCCCATTAATCACAAGAACAGCAGCCTGGGAGAAGGAAACATTATGGCAAGCATTCCAGGTCTGAGGGTCCGCCCAGCCCCACCACCGCTCGCCATTCTCTCGCTGAGTCGCCTCCCATCAGGTCCCCTTTCATGTCTGTTCGCTGGCGGGCCAAGTCTGTCGATGGCTTTCCCCTAAGACATGAGGTGGGTGGCTGGACAGTGGCCTTATCTCCCGGTGCAGCTCCCAGAGGAGAGACAACTTGAAGGCCGTCAGATGGGAGCTCCTGACCAGCTATCTCCCCACCTCGGGTTCCCAGCGGCTGATACACCCCTGAGAGTCAACTCCTTGACGTCAGCATTCTCCTGCCCCCGTGTCTCTCCTGAGACAGCTCAGAATAGTGGCGAAGAGGTCACTCCCCCGCTGACGGCCAGGGCCAACTCAAGCCGGTCACTGAGCCTCTGTGAGCCTCTGCCCCCCAACCCCACCCCGTCTGGAGCATAATAATAGTATTTCCCTCATAAAGTTGTGGTGGCAATTCCGTGAGAGAACACGTGTGCAGAATCTGGTCCAGGAACAGTGACCACTGTTGTTGACGTCCAGCAACTCGTTGGCTCCACAACGATTTAATGACCACCGGCATGCCTCTGAGGACGTGTGGTTTCTGCCTTTGAGGATGCCATCGTCCAGTGGGGAGACAAGTGTGAAAATCAACAACCATGAAGTCACACGACAAACCCTGTGAGACGCGTGTGACAACCATCTTTTCACAGACGAGCACGTGTTTCGTCCCCATCAAGCCACACGCCCCCAATGTCAGGGCGCCCATTTCACACATGATGAGGCTGAGAGGTCCAGAGGTCTCCAGCTGGTTTTGGACACTTGTGGACGTGAACCCGGGTCTTCCGAGTCCGCCCCTAGTGCTTGTGACGCATATTCGCCAGTCCCTTTTCTCCTCACCGACTGGGACCCCTCAGAGGGCCAGGAGGACTTCCTAAGGGCGACTCGAGACACGAGACGCCGAACACGGCTTTCCGTCTGACCTTGAGGGCAAACACCCAACCCAACATCGCCTTCTCCAGGGGGACGCAAAGTTCGCCGCAGATGTCCACGAGTTGTGGTTCATGCTGTGGTTGTGGCCGCTGCTCTTTGTCATGATGGAACTGCGACCCTGAATGTCGTCCTAGGACATATGGCCCTGAGACTATAAAGTGCCACCAGGCCATTGCTGCTGAAGCCTGCCCCTCAGCGCCTGACAGCGGTGATTAAACATGGCCTGTTCAAGGGGCCCTTAAGAAGCCAGACATCCTGCACAGATGAGCAGAGCGGGCCACAAACAATGAGCCAGATTTTCCTGTCTCTCAGGGGAGTTGCTCTCATCTTTCAGGAAAAAAAAAAAAAAAACAACAATTTGTGCAAAAGTCCCCTAAAGGAGGCCCAGGGGTCAGGAGAGGTAGCCCGGACAGGGGTCCACCCAGACCTGCTGTGGCCCCCGCTCCTCTGTCCAGCTGAGTGGAAAGTAATTTTGTTTCTTCTGAATTCTCAATGTCTAGCCCCCCTCATCTGCATTATTTACCCTCCTTGGTGTGGGACCCACTCGGTCTTGGGACGGATGGCCTGGCGGGCCAGCCCGCTCAGAGCCTCAGCCGGAGCTCCCCACTCTGGACCCCAGACCTCTGAGAATTGCTGCAGAAAAGCCCAGACTTCGTGGGCCCGGCCCGGCAGCTTGGGAATCCTTCGGTCACCGGGCGCTGACTCCCTGCCACAGTCCCAGCTGCCACCCCCCCACCGTCCTCCCTGCCCACAGCCTGGCCTCCTGGCCTGCTGCGGACATGGTCATCATCATGCTGGCTCTCCAGTTCCCCCCACCAGCCTCAACCAATCGGAGGCGTGACATGTGTGGGGGATCCCCTTCTCTCCCTGCTCTGCAACCTCTGAATCTCTTCCCATCTCTTCTCTTTTCTTCACTAGAAGATTGATTCTGCCTCTTTTTCTCAAGGCCTTTGCTGCTGACCCCTTTCTCTCCCATCTCCTGTAGGATTTTTGCCATGTGGCCTCCTCGTCATGCATCTGGAATCTTGTCTTTTCTTGAATTTCTCCTTCCCTTCTGCTCCGCAGCCTGATTGCACTTTCAACTTCTTAGCTCCCATCTTTTCCTGGTCAGATATCTCCAGGGAGGAGTCTGCGGGTCTTAGGCCTGTTCCACCTCCTCATCTTTTTTACCCCTAACAGTCCTACAGCCCCCACAGCCATCTAGAGAACTCGTTTTCCAGGTCAGCGTCATTACCGGACTCAAAAGCTAGTGGCCTCTTCACAGTTCTTAACCCTTGATTTCTGCAAAACCTGGCTTTTCTTCTCCTTCTCCTTCCCCTTCTTCCTCTTCCTCTTCTTTTTGGAGAGAGAGGGAGAAAGTGTGCAGAAGCCGGGGCCGGGCTGGGACTCCTCTAAGAGTCAGTGAGGTGTTTGGGAGGCACAGCCGGTGAAACAGTAGGTCCGTTTTCACTGACACCTGGTGTAGGCTCCCTTGACCTCAGCCCACCTCATCTAACCCATTCCTAAGCTCTACTGATTGTTTTCCTTCAGAATTCCTTTCCCATCAACCCACCTTTCGAGATATGACTCTGATTTAGATGCCGTCTATTGCCTTCTACTTGGGAGCCCGCCATGCTTCCTGGCTGGCTTCTCTTCGGCTCATCTTTCCGTCCCCAACCCTTCCTCTACTCGCTGGCAAGTGTGTGAGTACGCTGGGACCACTTCTCTGCTGAAACACCTTTTGCCTCCATATTGAGTACTGAAGAGAGCCCCGCCTCTCTGACCTGCCATTCATAATCTGGCCCCAACTTCCCTTTTCAAATTTTATACGTCCTCTCTACTCTTAAAACCCCAGGCAACTCCAGGTGAGGGTCTCCTCTGCTCCCACCTCTATGCGGAATTCACATGCTTACATACGTACGGGTTGCCTTTGCTCTTCTCACCTCTGTGCCTGATGAAATCCTACCACCCCTCCAACCCAGCTCAGATGACACTCACTCTCCAAACGCTCCTTGATCTCACTCTTTGCAATCCACCTCACGCGACACTGCTGACTGCAAGCACCGGGCTGACGAGCAGCGCTCACTCATCTTGCTCAACTGAAATGATATGCCCATGGATTCGTCACACACACACCCCCATGCTTTCCCTCCCCCAGCTCTTTATAGCCGTCATTCCGCTGTGTGACTCTAGGGATCTGACTCTTCTGGATGCCTCCTGTAAGTGGACTTGAGCAGTCTTTCTATGATGGCTTCTTTCACTTAGCACAGCATCCTCTCTCATTCCCCTTCTCATATATTGAAGAATTGCCTTGCTTTTTAAAGCTGAGTAGTATCCCCCTGTATATGTATCCCACATTGTCCTCATTCGCACATCTGTCAATGGACATTTAAGTTGTCTTTACACCTTGGTTATCGTGAACAATGCTGCAATGAACATAGAGTGCTAATGTCTTTCCAAATCCTGAGTTCGGTTCTTTTGGAAGAAGACCCCAGAAGTGGATCAGATGATAGTTCTAGTTTCAATTTTTTGATGTACAAAAATTCCAATTTCTCTACATCTTCATCAACACGTGTTCCCTTTAGCATCGTTTTCAAAGGCATTAAACATATCAATGGCTGGACCCTTCTAGTAAAGCTACTAGCCACCATCTGTTGCATAGTCTTCTATGCCATGCCCTAGACTGAACATTCGACCTATGTTATCTCATCCCATCTGCACAGAATTCCCCATTTCACAGATGAGAGAGTGTATTTTCTACAACCTATAAATGCACAAGTCAGTGATTCGGCCTCCGTGAACTTTATTTAAGCTCCGGAACCTGGGCAGGTAACTGGGACTTCGCCTTGGTGCCTAATTGTAAGAATATGTGAGTCTGCAGAGCCACTAATTCTCTTTATGAAGAGCTACTCATTTGGAATTTGCCTCTGCTATTAATCAGCCCTAGCCACGAGTCAGTAGGATACCAGAGGCAGAAGAAGCAGTCAAACCTGTTTGTCTTAATGTGTCTGAATCATTTCTTTTTCAGTTTTGAACTTCTATGCATCTCTTGTATGACTGGATCGCCACTGAAGGCAGAGCCCAATATCTGGGACCTCGTGGGCACCTAATACCTTTATTAAAATGTTCTTTTCTTTTTTAGAATGTGATCGAATCATTGGGTATGCACCACCATAAGACATAACCAGGCAAGTGTGCCTTGTTCACATGGAAACACATCTTCCAAAAGCACAAAGGAGAAAGAACATGCTTCCTCATCCCCTCTAGGGTTTGCTCAGGTCGTGATCCCAGGGTCTTGGGATCGAGGCCTGCATTGGGATCCCCGCTCGGCGGGAAGCCTGATTCTCCCTCTCCCACTACCCCTGTTTGTGTTCCCTCTCTCTCTCTGTGTCTCTCTCTGTCAAATAAATTTTAAAATATTTTTAAAAAAGAAAGAAACGGGTTTAGATAAGAATTCAGATCGTTGAATAACGTTAAAGAAAGTCCAAGAACTCTTCCCTCCCTTTCTGTGTTCCATGAGAAGCACAAAGTCAGCACCTACACACAGAAGAGAAGCCAGTCTACAGAGAGGCCTGCGCACTCCCCTGTCCCTATCTCCCCGAGGAAGCACAGGACCTCTGAGCTCTTGCCAACTTGCTGGCCAAGCTCAGCATCAGAGAATCAGAGCGGATCTCACCAACGTTTTTTTTTTCCAGTAAATTTAGCCCTACTTAAATAGAAGGCAGCCCTGCAAAGTATCTTCTTTCCCACCCAAATACCGAGCTTCTGCTATCTGCTCTGATGGGTAGAAGGGGGCACATGGTCACTTCGAGATAATGAGTAAATCTAAACTAATTTATGTCTGGATTGGGAATAACAAGCTGGACACACAAGCAGGAAGCTGCTTGCACATCCATGGAGAAACACGTACACACACTCCCAGACAGAAGCAGCCACTCTTGTGACCTCTCTCAGTCTGACTTGAATCTGACCCTATGATCGGAGGTCAACGGCGCCATAGTGTTAAGTCGTATTAACTTTTTCTGTTTTCTGAGGATTCCCCTGATCACACGTGGGGCTGATGTTCCAACTGACACCAACATTGCCAACATTTCCCTCGAGAGGCCAAGAACATTTTATACATTGGGTTCAATAGCATGTGGCATTATAACATTTTTCAATGTTGTCCAACTACTTGGCCTTCCCTTGGTTAGACTAGCAACCCTTGGGGGTAACAATATGGGCCACAGTAGAGCTGACATCAATTTCTTATTGATTTTCCCTTCACCAAAGGACTCACCGAAGCTATAATTACCGTGACACCTCGTGGTCTTGAAGTGGGAGAACTAAAAGCATGAGGAAAGTAAGACTCTTGCCAAGTATCACATAACAGGTGAAAATTAAGGCAAAAACCAAGGATTGCTAGCATTCTGGATGCTTTGCATCACTTGCTATCATAAATCTACTCATTCCAAGAGGAAGAAGAGGGAAGTTGAAGAACCCACTCTGAGCCCTCAGCAGACACCCATTTCTCTCCATACCAATGACTTGAGTTCTTGCCTTTATATCAAACTGAAAGGGAAAAAAAAAAATGAGAACCTGAATTGTAGTTACGCTTGCTAGACTAATCCTTGAAATTCTAGGAGTTTTTTTTTTTTTTTAAAGGAATTTCAGACAGACATTTAGAAATTTGACTTTATTGAGCAATTCTTGGTGAACGGCAGCCTCCCTGTTCCTACCTTTGTAGAGCATAGTCTTTCATTATCCAACAGCTCCCTTTTCAAAGCTCGGTAGCCACCTCTTGGAAAGTAAGTCATTTTGATTTTCATTTAGTTCTGGCTCATTATAAATGCTCTCATTTATTCTACCGGTCTCTGATGAATATCACTTGAGGTATGCCAATGTTGACTTACCTATTCAATGCAATATGGAATTGTTTGGTTTCCGGGGTGCTCTGGTCTCAGGAATAATGCATAAGAGTGAATCACAGTCCCAGCCTTATCCTGGATATCACAGATAGTAACTAGGCACCTTCAGAGCCCCCCCAAAATATAATGATTGTACAAGTCTTGTTGTCTTAAACATATTTAGAAACAGAAATGCACTAAAGTGGTCCTTCCCAATAGCATCATCCCAATTCTGGGGACTCCTCAAGGGTCCCTCTCACACATGTCCACCCATCCTCCATGATTCCATCTTCCATGCTGACTCCAGAAGATTCTCCCAATCTGGAGTGTTTATCCTAAATAAATTATTTGGAATCATTTCCCAAAGCGCCGGGTTTGGGGCCACTTAGTATCTCACCCACCCCAGTCCCACCTTTGCCCATGAATGTTCTAGAAAGGCAGTTTTAAGCCCACTGCTCAAGGACGATTGGAAGGTCCCAAGCAGGCTTCTGAATGGCAGAGATAGAACAAGGGAAGTATTCCTCTACAGTCCTCGGCTCTCCCTATCCGAATGATCCCTGATTATCTAGAATACCTCTCCTGTGACCCTGTCACTACCTAATCCTTGCCAGTATTCCACTGGTAACCAAATTCTGGAAGGACTTCAGTGGTTAAAGAGATAATAATAACCTTCAACATTATAGGCTGAACTGGTGCCCAACGTAGCTCTAAGGACATTATATACAGTATTTCCTTCAACCCCCACTAAATACATAGAATATTATTCTCTAATGACAGACATAGCAACTAGCCCTAGAGAGATTAAGTAGTTTGCTTCTAGGTGACAGGGCCAAAATTTGCCTGGAGGCCATCGGCTCCAGAATCTTCTTTTTACCACTCTGCCATAGCTAGACAAAGAATGGGACAGAGAGTAGCCTGTCCCAGGGCCAACCCTGGCCTTGGCAGTCCAGTCTGCAAATCAAAGAATCTGTCTGGGCCCTTCTATCCCTGCCCATTCCCAGATCTTCATCCAATGGGTGGCTCTGGGGGGTCTGATGTCCCCCAGGCTGTCCCCTTGCCACCCAGACTCCCAGGGAAACTCACGCCTGACACACCACCTTTGGAAAGTTGGCCACACATGCTGGGTCCTCCTTCTCACCTTCATTCCTTCTTCCAAAGCAACAGCGTCTATGATCCAGGTCCTTGGGAACCATTTTCAATCACTAACCAAACCTGCTTCTTGGCCAAGCCCAGCAAGTCTGGGAATAGAAACCAAACACACCCAGAGGCGAAGTACGTAGCACCACAAGTTGAGAACAGGCTTCTGAAATTCTGTCCTTATGGTAATTCTGTTCAAACCCCGGAGGAGAAGGGGCACCATGGAAAGCCCACCATCTCCTTCCCCCAACACTCCCCAAAAGGAAGCAAGACTGGACCCATATATCACAGGAAGTCCGTGACAAGGAGGCCTGACAATCTGGGGGGCTTCTGGACTCTCATTCCTGGTTATTTACCACTTTCTTTCAATACACAGCCTTGGAATGCCCTTCCAGTCCTTGCACAAAGTCTCCCGTGTTGCATCTCCATCTTCATTTTGAACACGCCAAGGGGTACCATTTGTAAAAACAAACAAATAGAATCCCCGCTACTTTTTCCAGATCCATACATAGTTCTGACAGAGCAAGTCATACTAATTAGCATTAGCCAGTCGCTCTCAGAATCCAGGATGAAAGGCAAGAGGCTCTGTGCAGCGTACCACTATTAATAATATTATTATTATAATTATATTTTATGGCAGTTTCTCTAACCTTTACTGCTCAACACTGGTTAATTTCTTCATTATAAAAAGTGGGCTCTTTTATTGGACTGAGTGTTTTGTGATTAGTTTGGTTGCCTTTTACCAGCCACGTATAATTAAAGGCGGCAAGTCTCCAAGTGGTGCCTGAAAACCCGTTATCCACGCAAGTGTGAGGGCAAGCAAGCCATTTGAGAAGAAAATGACCACTCTTCCCAGGTCACCCGGTAAGAAAGTGTGTCCTCCTTCTGTCATGGAAGGGGGTTGTAAACCCAGAGCTTCCATGTTAGAGAAGACGCTGGGCTCCTGAAGACCACCAACAATGGGATCTAAGCACAACTCTGCCAAGAACATTGCCCCGCAGGATGCCGCCCCGAGCACCCCTCCTGTGAGCCTTTACTCCAGCCTTGACCATCGCCTGCCAGGAGGCGCCGGGCAAATGACTTCCCCTCTTGGGGAGAGAGGGTCAAGTGATTAGCCTTACCTGATGAGGGAGGAACGAAAAGATAGTAGCTCAACCCAAAGAACCAACGGAAAGCACACTCAGGGCAAAAGACCCCGAGGTGCTCAGGGAAAAAGAGCCCGAGGTCACAGGAGCGCAGAGTCCTTTCCTCAGCTCCTGATCCGGGTTGAGGAGTGCTGGCTGCTCACAGGGGAGACCAGAAGACAGTAACCCAGCTCTGGGGTCTGACCAGCTGTGAGTTTGGTTTCTCAATGAGGCTTCTCTAACGGAGCCTCTGCGTCCTCCTCTGTAAACCGGGGACTGTAAATAAAAATATCTCCACCCTCGGGGCCATTGGGATGATTGAGGAAGAAGCATGGGAAGCGCGTAGTGGGTACTCAATATGGAAGGCATTCACAGAGTCTAGAAACATAGGCAAATACATCAGTGATTTCCTGATACTAATTTCCTGACCCAATGAAATCATTGCTACATTTCTAGACTTGGAGGCCACCGTATGCGTTAGCTGATATCATTAGTCAATAAATTGCACTGTCAGGTGTTGAAAGACACCAAGAGGCCCCTTTGCCCAAAAATATTACATTATCAACAGCCCTTAGGATTCCTGTGGGACTCAAATACCTGCTTTAAGTTTTAAGGTGTTAAAGTCTTCTTTTGGGGGCACCTGGGTGGCTCAGTGGGTTAAAGCCTCTGCCTTCGGCTCAGGTCATGATCCCAGGGTCCTGGGATGGAGCCCCACATTGGGCTCTCTGCTCAGCGGGGAGCCTACTTCCCTTCCTGTCTCTCTGCCTGCCTCTCTGCCTACTTGTGATCTTTGTCTGTCAAATAAATAAGTAAAATCTTTTAAAAATAAAAAATAAAATAGTCTTCTTTTGCATGCAAAGCTCAACAAAAAAGGATGACTTTAAGCCTTTAAGAGCCATCTACACCTTAGCCGAAAAGACTGTGTCAGCTCTGACTAGCTACGAGCTCGAGCTCGGAGTCCAGAGGGAAGATTGGTTGATGTGGCCCTGGGTGGTTAATGTGGTGCTTAATGTGGACGATCCGAGGAGCTCAGCCTCTTGGTGACAGACACCCAAAAACGGTAGGTAGGCTTCAGCTCGAGCGGATGGAAGCATGTCCAAGGCAAACTTGACCTTCCTGAATCAGTTACATATTCCCTACCCATGATCCATCTCTCGGCATAACTCATGGGTCTTAAAGTCAATGCTCCACAAAATACATACTTACTCTACCTTATCAGTCTCCAGGAAAATAAGCTTTTTTTTTTTTAATGGAAGATCATAGTTGACCCCTCCCTTAGATGGCAGTCATTTTTCACAGTGACATTCTCAGGTCGGCCTCAGTGGGATTTCTACATGGTGGCCAAAAACTCCATTGCCCCTGGGAACTGACTTAGACAGGCAGAAGGGTAAGGTAATGCTCCCCTCCTACACACAGCCTAATAAGCTACGGACTGTGGAGCATTCCATTTTTTTTTATTACCTAGAAGCCTTCTCTAAACATCCCCTAGAGGTACCAGCCCATAGATTCAGCGAGGCCACGTGGCTATAGGCAGGACTGTTCATGGGCTTCTGTACCAGACATTCCGTATTTCATGTGGACGAGTTTGATCCTTTAAGCTCTGAAAACACCAGAGGGCAAACTGTCAGCACCAGGCACAAGAATCTTGCCCTGAACAAAATGACCTTTGAGTCCTTAACTGGTTTCATATTCTTCAGGCTTCTGCGGACTTCTCCCTCTTCCTCCTCTCTGATGCCGCACACACGTTTATTTGCCGGGAGGGTTGGCCCTCTCTGGCCAACAGCCACTGATTAACATCTAGTCTGTGAACTATGTAGAAATGTAATCCTTAGCAAAATGGGGAAGTTTCGAGCAAGCCCACATATTGTACTGATTTGCAAACACCAGCCCGTCCTGAGTATCTTTTCTCACTACATTACGGCCATCTGTCTTCACTGAAAATCCATGGAGACTCCAAGATCAAGCTGGGACTCTCTTGTCACATCGTCACAGACATCAAATTCAGTGGCTGATGGGTACAAAGCACAGTTCCAAGTCATCAAATGGGACATCCATGGACATAAATGGGACTTTTCTTTTTTAGGACGTGAAGTCAAGGTGACATCTTTCATTAGGGATATTTTTATCTTGATATTAAACATCTTTTTCTCCATGGTAAGGCTCAGCGGCATTTCCGTCAAGTTGAAGAGTGACACCATAGACTTCTCTTCTATACTGTTCACACTGATACACCAGCTCCCCCGCAGTCCAGGACAGGCCCTTGGGGACATGCCTTTCTGTGTCTTTGGGTAACTCAGATACACTTCTAAGAGCTTCAGTTTCCTAGGTCACAACAGAGAGGGAACACAAGCCAGCAGCGTACCTTAGAGGACCAGGGCAATGGAAAAAACGGATTGATACATGCCTCTTTCTTTCCTCCTCCCCTTTCACCTTTGTCCAGCCAGCTGGCTATGGGGGCGGACACCCCGCCAGCTCTTCTATCTGCAGTAATGGAAAGAATGGAAAGCAGAGACACCTAATCCCCAAGCTTCATCTTGAACACTGCTCTCGCTGAAAACCTCTACCTTCACCGAGCCGTTGGTGGTTAGGAAAGGAGGCCTGCATAGACGTCGCTGTCTTTCCTCCCCTTCTTTGAATGGACATGCTAAGCAGCAGAGAGTTGGGCTGGAATGGAGTCTAGAAGGAAAACCCGACGAGGTAAAGGGCTTGTCTAATCCACACGGTGGAGGGTCAGCCTCTGTCGGCCCCGGAGGGTGTGGTGTGGGCAGCACAGCTGCGCAGAGAGTCAGGCTTCCAGCCCAGCCCCTTTGGGCCACCACCAGTCACACCCAGGGGGAACCCGAGTGGCAGCTCTGGGCCCCGAGGCCATTAATGGTCTCCTCAATTGTAAGCAGGGTATTGAACACCAGAATGTGGCCCATAAGCCCGATCAACAGTCCCAGGCTGTTCTCAGGCACAGAGGTAGGAAGCCTCTAAGGGAGGGATAGAGTGCATACGTAGTTGGGTAGGATGCCCGCTTACGTGTATGATTTATTAGGGGCCGAGAGCAGGCTGTTCCCTAGATCTGTCCTGCCCCTTGCCCACCAGAGTCTCTGAAGTTCCATTCTAAAAGCACTTCCAGTGGGTGAAACACCTTCACTGATACACAGTTAAGAACACAGAACAACAGGGGTCTCGATCATTCCATTACACTCGTCATTGTGGAAAAATCCAAAGCAATGAGAAGACACAGAAAGAGGGCTTCCTCCCCGCCTTAACTGCGTAATGCAGTGCCTTCACCGCGTCTCGAGATGTTCACGTGACATGAAAAAGATCACACTCTCACCTCCCCTTGGGGTCCGAGGAATGCGAGTCGCCCTGTGAGATGACAGGTGGGGGACAAAACTGCCCCAGGCTTGGGTACGGGAATTCCTTCCTTTCTGGTATTTCTGTTACCAGTACCTTGGCATCAGAGTGGGCAGCCTCCAGTGGAACCAACTTCAGCGGATGAATGCCCGGAGCTGAGGAAGACAAGACGGTGCCCCGGGCTCTGGGTGGGTTCAATATGCAGGACAGGAAAACTTCCCTGCTTCCCGTTGCATGCCCAGCCCTGGAAGGGGAGGAGATGGAGTCCCCCAAGCCACTTCCTTCTCCAGGGGAAGGGACAGCTACTCCCTCTGATACACAAGGAATAGGAGATGTGAAGCTGGTGTGACACGAGGAAGGGCCACACGCCAAGGATGTGGGGGCCAGAGCGGGGGAGCTCCTGAAGCTAGAAAAGGCGAGAAGACAGATCCTCCCTTAGGTCCTCCAGACGTGTAAAGAGAATGAATTCGTGCCATGGTCGGTCATCACACTTGGGGCCATCTGTTACAGCAGCAACAGGAAACTAATGCGGATCTTGGCTTCGTGGAGGCATTGACCTTGACACTCACAGTAAGCATTTGCCAGGAAGCCAGACGTCAGTGTTCCGGCGGATCTATGACCAGGTGCCCAAAGAACTCCCAGCACATCCTGTCAGTCTCACACACACCCCACTCCTCCTACCTGCCCAGAACGTGGTCTGATGGACTGGCAGCCGCCATGCCTAATGAGTGATCCCACTCGCTCCTCTGAGAAAGGGACCTGTACCTGTTCAAAGCAGCATAACATAGTCATTCGTGTTTCCGACGAAACACTGAGTGTTTCTCTACCCCACAGTGTTCTGATGCACGGAAGGAGGATAATAATCTTCCCACTTAACAGAGCTTTTCTGGGACTTAAGTGTGAGGACCCACTTAGGGGTTTATGGGGTAGGAGCTTTGCAGGTATGTCACCAAAAGGCTGCCTCCCTGACTGCTTTCCCACTCCAATTTCTCGAACTGTCCAGTGTCCCTGTCCCAAGGGTTGGACCGAACACATGACCCATCCCCTCATCTTTCCAGGAGATCCCCATGGGTCCAGGCAGGTGTCAGGAGCCGTGAGGTCCTCAGAAAAAGGAACCCAACCAGTAGACTGCTGGGAAATTTGGAATTCTCTGAGGGAGGCCCAGCTTGCTGCCAGAAGGGAGCTTTGCAGACACTCGAAGCAAAAGGATGGAGTGGCTTCACGCACTTGGTTCTCAAGTTCATCCAGGGCGGGTCGGCTTACAAGCCTAGCACAGGAAGGGCTAGCACAGGAAGGGCTGGCCTATCGTAGAAAACTCAAATTTCGGACTTGGTGTTATGGGACTGTTGCTGGAGGGAATTCCAGACCACGGCAGCTGAAGCCACGGTGACTGTGGCCAGGGGCCATGGCTGGAGCCCCCAGTGTGTTCAGAGCAGCACACAGGCTCTGTTCGCTTTGGCCTGAAATGTGGGTCCCGATCCAGGGGAGAGGTCTCACCCCTGATCACAAGAGAGGTGAGGGCGGCCACTTTTTACAAGGTAGAACTTACTTCATGATCCCATCCGGTTCATGAAATGGAGTTTTAATGACCCTCAAAGAGCAAATATTCTACCCAAGCCCCTCCCATTCCCCCGCCTAGGGCCCAGCAGATTCCTTACGGCATATAAGAACCAATGAATGGGAAGACCCGACCACACGGGGCCCATTCAACAGCAACCCCCAAATCCTCAATTTCTTCCACTAATTTTCTTTAAAAAAAAAATTTTTTTGGACACTTGACAAATTTGCTCACTCATGTCTTCCCTAATTTATAGTCAGAAAAAGAAAGCAAAGGAAGGAACAAAACTTTTATTTTCTAGAACGTTTTTATGCCCCAAGGCCAAAAACAAAGAAAAACCGGATTGGTCGATTCATTCATGGCCCACCTCGTGGTTTTGGCATCCTGTGGACACCGTCCTAGTCTTTCTGCGGTGGGGTCCCCTTCAGATCCTATGAAGAATTAGATCCCCTTCCAGGAGCTGAAGGCCTTGCATGTGTCCACGCACATTCCCAAGCACGAAGCTGCCTCCTTCGGAACACACACTCCCCTCCAGGTGTTTGCACGTCTTTAGGCTGGGACTGGGGCGCAGGCCGTATGGATGGGGCTTTATAATGCCGGCCTTGTGTTCAGTCTCAGACCTGGAGGGTGGGGGGGAGCAGAGGGCGGGGAGGGAGGGGCCGTGGGCCAGCTCTCCAAATCCCCACTCCAGTGTACAGCCTGCCAAGCTGCACACAGACATGACAGGGGATTGGAAAAGTGCAGCACAAACAATGTGGCTAATGCGCCAGGATCCCCTGCAAAGAAGCTGGGGGTGCAAGGAAGGGCCCGGAGACACCAGGACCTGTCCAGAGCACCCTAAAAGGAACAGCGGCCGGGGGGACACAGATCTACTTCCTCTGCTTATCCCCTTTTGCAAGGAGGTGGGGGGGGGGCACCAGGAAAATGAAGCACTGGGCTCTGGCGATCTCCCTAGAATAGCCTGTAAGCAATTCAGGCAGAATTTCTTTAGACAATGGATGACTGAAATATGAACCTTTCTGCCAACATCAGCAGGCCAAGCAAGTCCGGTGTGTTCCACTCAAGAGGGGCCTGCCAACGCTTCAGACAGAGGAGGGGAGATCTGCAGACCGGGACACGAACTCCGGTCCTGGGTGAGCAGTCGCAACATACAAGGTCATTTGTGTTTTGCAAGATAGTACCAAGGACCAATTACCCCCGGCCCATCTGCAGTCTTATGACCTACGATCAGATCACTCTAGGCTTTTAGAAGAGCCTGCTCTAAACTCTGATGTGGGTGTGAGGACACCTTTCCTAATAAAGGGGGGGAAAAAGGGGGAAAAAAATCCAATGGAATCACAGTATTCATCTTCCCCAGTGGGTCTTACGGATCATCCCATCCAATTACACAGATCAAGAGCCGATTCCCAGAGAAATCCCACCAACGGCCTCACAGCACTCCATTCACTGGCAGATCAGCCAGAGATGAAACCCAAGCTTCCAAACTCCAGAACACTTGTGGTCCCACGTTCAAATAACCACTGAGTTTCTCTGACGTCCCAACTTACCACTCTTTTGCATTTCTGCAGAGGGAGTGGACACATCCAATCTGAGGGCATATGGACCCCGTTTGAGCAAGATGGAACACAGGAAACGAAATGTGTCCCAGAAGTTCATTTGAAAGGGCAGGAAAGGGGTCGGTATGTCGCTCAGCTGTTTCAGATAATAGTAACTTTGTTTGTGTCGTGGTGAAAACTATATATAAGATGTGATCATTCCAATATTATTATTATTATTATTATTATTATTATTTCTAATCTCGGCTTAGCCTGGAAATTGAAGGGAATTTGTCTAGAGGAGTTAATCACTGCTGTCCAGGATCACAAAAATTATTCCAGATTTTGGGGTGGATCTGAGGTTGAGGACGGAGAAGGGTGTGGAGTGAAAGACGGCATGGAGTCACAATGCTCCGAGATGTCTGAAATGTACATGGGACAAGTTGCCATCGTGAGGAAAATATGGGGGTTGGGGAGGGAAGGATGGCATATGAGTTCCTGAGTTTGAATTTGGGGACTAGATCTTTTTTTTTTTTTTTTTTGCTAAATTCAGGTCAGGCACACTGCACCTGGGAAGGCTTTGCTTCCTTCCTTCACCCAGTTCTTGACTAGACCACACTAAAATAAAGTCCTGGGATGAGGACAAACCTTGAAAAATGACTCTAAAACCAAAAGCAATTTCAGAAAATAGACACGGATCTCAGAAAGTGGGCTCTGGATGTCCCCACGTCTGCGACTAACCCAGGGGCCCAGCTGGGAGTCTCACCACCGGGCCCATCACCGGTGAAGGGGAATCACATGTAAATGTCACACAGTAAGAGTAAGACACTGGAGTCTGGGTTTCTCAATTGCCTGGTCTGTTAAAAAAAAAAAAATAGTGGTTTGAAGCGGACTTCAGTCTAGACACTCCCCAGGTATGTGCTGACTACATAATAGAAGCACTCAAAATCTAAATTCTTGGGGCACCTGGGTGGCTCAGTGGGTTAAAGCCTCTGCTTTCGGCTCAGATCATGATCCCGGGGTCCTGGGATCGAGCCCGGCATCGGGCTCTCTGCTCAGCACTGAGCCTGCTTCCTCCTCTCTCTCTCTCTGCCTCTCTGCCTACTTGTGATCTCTGTCTGTCAAATAAATAAATAAAATCTTAAAAAAAAATCTAAATTCTTACTCCATGAATTTCTACCGTCATATATAAGAGGGGTTCGTAAATAGCAAAAGCATCCCATGACTCTACCATTTATTTTTTTCTATGAGGTTGGTTTTTTAAATGTTTTAAAGAAATCATCCAGATTTGCACATAATATCACGCTAACCTCCTAGGGCTAAGCTAAGGCAACTGTCTCAAAAGTGAGGCCAAACAGGTTGAAGTTCAGGGTGCCTGGACGGCTCAGTTGGTTCAGCATCTGCCTTTGGCTCGGGTCATGATTTTGGGGTCCTGGGATCGAGTCCCAGATTGGGGGGGGGTTCCTGCTCAGTGGGGAGCCTCCTTCTCTCTCTCCCTCTGCCCCCTCCCTTTCTCTCAAATAAATAAATAAAATCTCTTTTAAAAAAAAGGGGGGAGGGTTGAAAATTAATAGGGCTAAGATTTCCTCAAAAATATTTGAGCAGTATTTTAGATCTACAATCTTGTTCTGCGTTTTCTAGATTAAACCTTCTCCTGTCTTCTGCTTAAGTGAAGTCAAAAGAAAAAACAAAAAACAAAAAAGAACAAAACCACGGAAACACGTGATAACTCTCTAACGAAGAAACTGAATCATCGTTATCATGTGTATTTTAGATCTTCTGCACCATCTTCTAGAAATATCTTAGAATGCCACATCCACGGACAGGATGACAGAACAACCCTTCTCTGAAGAAGGAGTAGGGTCTCAGATGCCAGCTTGGCCACGGTCCCTCAGACAAAATGTAATACTGAGTTTGGGATTTTTCTACGTGCACCCCCCCACCCCCACCATCATCCTGCCCCCAAGAATGTCAAGAATTTGAACTCCCTGGTCTTAAGGTGAAAGAACAGGGAATTAACTCTGTTCCCGAAGAAAGGAGGTGGCAGATCCCAAGACACGGGAGCTACACGAGAAAATCACCCAGATTCAATACGGCAACAGATGAAGAGTTCCTTCAGTGCTTCAGAAGTCACGGGAAACCGACATTCCCAGGGCAGATCATGAATCAGGAGCCAGTAAGATCTCCGTCTGCGTGTGAGTTCAGTCTCTAACTCCTTTATTTCAACATTTAGCTTTAGGTTTAAAATATTTGCTAAGAAAGCAGAGAGGCGATTTAACAGAGATTTTAAAATGTGCGCCATGGGTTACACGTTCTGTCAACAGAGTAAAAGGAAACTATACAGCATAAGTTACAAAAACGGTTATTTCGTGTGTCGCAAACATGCCAACAAACCCTCCACTGCGGTGATATTCAACAGTAGAAAAGCAGCACAGAGATGATCTCAGGCACCGGCCCAGCTCCTTGACCTCTTGCAGAGAGAAGCGCGGGGATCCATCATCCGCAGTCCGCCCGGGATCTCCGCAAGGGAATGGTCCCCCTTGCCCCTGCAAGGAGACGTGGCTGCTCGGGGCCCGCAGGACAGGGGCTACAGCTCACGAGGGGACACAGAAGGGGGCACAGAAGTTACTCCCCCCTCCCCGGCCTCCCCGCTCCCCAGGCTGCAGACTGCGCTCCAAAGATGCCTGGCTTCCCAAAGGAATAAACGTTTGCATTATCTCCTAGTGAATAACTTCCCGTTTGGGTTTTGTTTTTAAATTATCGGGAGCTACCAGATTCTCTAAGAGCCTGGCGCACCCCCCCCCCCGCTTTGATAACAATGTTATTTGGTTGTTTGAAGAAATCTGCGCTTAATTTTTACACTAGTATTCCAACAGACTGCATGGGAGGCGGTGATCACTAACACAGAACACGACAGGCGCTGACAATTGGCGGGTGGCTCTCAGGACCCCGTCTGTCCGGCCGAGGTCCCTGGCATGCACGGCGGGCGCTCATACATTTGCTTCCCTGACAGCCTGGGCTGCAGGAGGCGTGAGGGAAGAGACAGATGCCGCTGTACCCTTAGAAGCTAGTTAATAAATATCATCAAAAAACAAAATGGAAAAGAAGCCCTCCGGAGCACAGACCACCTTAGGTCAACTGAAGGTCATCTAGTTTATTCAACCAAAAAATCGAGAGAGAAGGAAAATATGAAAACAGAAAGTAGTTCTTAACACTAGCAGTAAATAAATTTGTACAACCGTTCAGTCTGTATAATAGGATGAAATAAATCTACATCTCTTCTTATTTTGGTGCTTTGAATTATACATACAAACAACAATTACAGGGACTTGTTCACAAAGCGGGGAGGCCTGAGTGAGGCTCTCGGACCCCCTCGATGGCAATGCGTGCGTGCGTGAGTGGCCACACTGACTGCCCAGAACTGACAGAATTTTCCAGACAGAGGCCCACCGCTTTGAACAAATGATTTGCCTACGACTTTTTTCTTTTTTTCTTGCTTTTTTTTTTTTCCTTTTAATCCATCCAAGGACCACGACCAGTGCAAGGAATCGACACTGGCGGTTCATCCATGAGAGGAGCAGACCTAGTTTCTTCTTAATTTCCGCACTTTATATCCCCCATGTTCCTTAAAATTCTTGGCGTCCTTCATGCCTTTCTTACAGCTACCCAGATGCGATAACGTCTTCATCTAATGTACAGTATTTTCTTACAATATAAGTTATATGCAATGTTCGGCGTGGTTTATTTTCTTTCTTTTTTTTTTTTTTTTCACAGCACTAGAGAGACCCTGATAAATAGGGAACATGAGTCTGAATGGCTTATTCACAAATGGGATCCAGATTCGGTGATCGAGAACACAGCACAGTGAGCTCTTCTGCGAAAGTGGCAAACGTCGTTTCGCTTTCTGCCTTCAGAAACATAGATCCGTGGGACTTCGGCTTCATGATACTGCTCCTGCAAAAATGCACGTGGGAGGGGCTGGAGGGACTCTCGCTGGGAGGCCTGGAAGCGTCGAGCAGCGGCTCTAACCCATGGCGGTGACCATACTGGAAGGGTGGTGAGGTCCGAAGGAGAGGCTGGACGGGGGGTGCATCGGCGTCGGAGTGGTCAGCATGTGGCTGGAGTGGCTGAAGGGGGAGATGTGGCTGAGAGAGGACATGTGTCTGGAGAGGGCGGCCGGGTTGAACGAGCTGCCCTTGGGGAAGTCCTCCAGCGTATCGTGCACCTTTTTGCACTTTTTGGATTTGCTAGACATTTTTCGGTTCCGGGTCTGGATGCCTTCCTTCTTCATGGTCAGGGGTCTGTTAATCTAAACAAAGATCAATTTTTTTTTTTTTTTTTTTACTTTTTTGGCTGGCTCCGAAAGGGCACAGGCTTTTACCCCCTTAGCACGGCTGCTCTGACGGCCCCACACTGGGGATCTGCTTTCAGGGGCCCCTTCCTCCCCCCTCCCCACTCTTTCCTGTCTCCTTCCCGGGGACCCTGTGGCCTGCAGGTTCTGCGGCCAAGTTCCAGCCGCTCTCGGTCGTGGCCGCCAAGAGATCACCGGTGAGGAGTTCCAACACAGAGGGTGTTAATTATGTTCATCTACATCAATCACTTTGGGGAAAATGTGCCTCTGGAATCTCTGTGTTCCCAAGGACCGTATGCTAGAGACCCGCCCCATACAACCTCATTTCTCCAGTAACTAAGATGTCATAACTGGTCTGATTCCATTAGAATCTCCTTCAAATACTTCATGAGAATGGAAGCAAGGAAAGAGTCTTTAAGAGGGAGGTAACATCGTGTCCCCTCGTTGGAAATCAGTGCTAGGACCAAGAAAACACTGCCAATGTGATCAGCCTCAAGAGTTGAAGTCCCTGGGCCTGGAGAGACTAGGGCTCCGGCCCTCTCCAAAGTATCGGTCTTCTGCCCGGCTTTCTTGCAGTAATGGGTGCTATGAAAATCCTCCCCTGGAAAGCATATATTCTAGGGCCGTGTTTCAATGCAGCGTGTCTCTGCAGAAAGTGGTCCCTCGCCCCCGTCACAGCAACCGAGCAATGACTGAAAGTTGCGATTTCTGCCTAGTTCTGACTCTGCACCCCGAACCAGCCAAACGGCCCACCGACCCATGGCCGAGTCCTTGCTAAGCACTCAGAGGCATGCAGAACTGAGCTGGTACAACAGCACCCTCATCCTGAAAATCAGAGAGCAGGAGTGAGCTCAGGAAAGAGACAAGCAAGGGCCTGACTCTGAAAGTCTTGAACTAGTCTTCTGCACCCGAGACGGCACAGCATCTCTCTCTCTTTTTGAGAAGCCTCTGTCTGTGTTGTTTTTAAAATGCATTTGCTAGGGGTGCAGAGGGTGGGTAGAATCAAGTGGGGGACTTTACAAAGCAAGCCTTGATCACTCCCCACAATGAGTCAGAATGGGAGGCACCCTGATGGCCGACAGCGCCCCATACGGCAAACCACGAACCTGGCCACACTTCAGGGAAATGTGGCAAACCAGCTCGAGGAGGGAATGTCAGGGTCCCGATCATTCCCGACTCCTTGGGGAAAAGCATCCTCTGCCACCCACATCCTTGAGAGTGGAGGAAGAGAAGAGGCTCTCCTGGCTCCAGGACCTACCTGTCTGCTCCCCAAGGTAGAAAAGCACAGCTGAGGAAGACAGAAGCCAGTACCCAAGAGCAAAAGGGCTGCCACCAACACTTCTGGGAACAGCAGACACACGGCTTCCTGGGGTTGGGTTGGGAGAGGTCACCGCTAAGAGGGGTACAGAACCACATGCCACAGCTGAGACCCAGTTCCCTCTTATGCCAGGAAGGTAGAAGGGCTGAAAGGTCACTGCCAAAAGAACATCTCAGGGTTCCTTCTTCAAAGTGACAATCAAGATAAAGAGGCAGCCTGCAAAGGTGATAGGAATCTACTGTCACATCAAATCTTCCCCCAAGATAATGTCTAGACACACAGCTCTTTACACGGAGATCCAGATACACACAGCCAGATATCTGAATATAATATCTAGTTACACAGATAGCCCCGAGAACCCAGATAACTAGTCTCCACACCACCTAGCTACACTGATCCGGAGATAGGTAGTTATCGAAACACCCAGATAAGAAGAAAGGAACCAACTCATAGCACACACACACAGGTCTCCAGATGGGCACAAGCAAACACGACGCAATGAGAATGTTCATCGAGGATGATCTCCCGTTGGTAGATACACCTAAACTCCCTCCTTTTGTGAAGTCTCGGTAAACCAGAGAAGACAGGAAAACCGCTCCTACTGGGGAGCAGGTCCTCTCCCAATCGCTGGAGCCCAGCCACCGAGTTTGGGAGGGAGTAAAGAACAGGGTGGGAGGGAGCAGTGAAGATCTGATGAGAAATCGACATCCTTCCGAACCTTCCTTAGATCAGACAATCGAGACCGCATCTCATCATGGCTAAGCAGTCTGAGAAATTTACGGCTGGTGAACTTCCCCGCGTTCCTGTGCTTCTGTGGGAAGCGGAACGAAACGTCTCTATGCGGCCGCGGCCGGCTCCTGACTTTGAACTGAACTCTGGGACATGCTGAGATGAGAAAGTGTTTACTTTCCCCCAGTCTCTATGGGTCCTCACGCGCCTGCCTGACCTCCTTGGAAGGCCTGGGCTGCTCTGAAGTCAGGCCCGGCTCTTCCACTCCAACAGCACGTCCGCTGGCACGAGCTAGTCGATGCTCTGAGTCATAACGCCTTCAAGTACAACGGAAATAAAATAATTTCTGCTCTGTTGGCATCGCAGGACTATCCGAGGCTCGAATGTAATCAAGTAACTTGAAAGTTCTTTGAAAACCTTAAATTACAGCCAAAAACAATCGGGAGAGGCTGCGCCGATGGCTGGGTAGCCCTAAAACGCTGATGCCCCAAGTCTTCCGGATTGTAATCACGGATCTGTTTCTCTCCACCGCAGGGAGCAAGTAAATTCCCCAAAGCGAAAATGGAACCCGGGGTTCCCTGCTGATAAACAGGTATACGCTACAGTCTGAGAATCAAGAGACAGTGACCAGGAAGACCGGTTCCCTTAGGCTGGGCATCACACAGGGACCATGGCAAGAGGGGATGACATGGAAAGCGGGGACAGGAGTGTCACGGGGTCCCTGGACACGGCAGCAACTTAGTCCCAAAAGGCAAAGAAGGATGAGTTTTCTGGGATCACCCTCAAGAAGTTCTCCTGTGACTCAAAAAATCTACCCAGAAGAGCCTCCTCCCGATTCGCGGGTATTCCTGGGTGGGTGAGCCGAGTTCCTGCCAGAGCAGCCCCCAGCAAAAAGTCTCTTCCCCGTTCAGCCCCAGACTTTGCCAAGGGCAGATTGGCAAAGGGACTCTAGCAGAACCTGAGGAAAGAGACGAGTGAGACAGAGAGACGGAGAGAGGGAGAAAGGGCCATTTTCTTCTTAGGGATGAATTAAACTTCAGGCCTCATTAGGTCAAGACCTGTCAGCTGGAGTTGTTTCAGGCAAACAAAAAAAATCTGATCTTTTTTTGTTTTGAACGTAAAGATGTTACAAAACGTACCCCGCCCGCCCATGAAAAGATTAGAAACAACACAGCTACGCTCAGGAGACGAGGTGGCGATTGTCATTCTGCAAAGATGATACAGAAAAGGACACAAGAGTTTCTCTTCCCCGGTACGAGAACCCCATTTGGCTGCTCCCTCTGGTCTCGGCTGGTGAGGACAGAGACATTGGAGGACATCGGCCAGACATTTCATGCCCCATCTTTTATACAGAAAGTCCATTTAACTTTCTCAGGTCTGGTCATGTGAGACTGTTCCCTTTGGCGACAGACCTGCCCCATCTCAGCACGGCATGGGCCGCACACACAATTCCACTCAATTCTCTCCACATCTCACCTCCCCTCCCCTGCCTGCTCTCATTCCCTCTTTTGCAAAAAAACTTCCAACTGCAGGGAAACATGGAACTATAAGGGTTTCCCAAAGGGAAGACTGGAAAGCCCCGGCGAGACCCCGCTGAGGCACTGGACCGCCGCATCATGGCATTGTCCACACCGACCTGGGGCTCAGGGTCGTCCTCCGTCCCATACTGTCCCGTCTCAGCACCGCCACGGGGGACAGGGTAGGTCCCCTCGGATGCTGCTGCTCCGAGACCTGTTATCTAGCCTAAGGGAGCACGAGCCAATGGAGAAGGGGACCCAGAGCCGGGGACCCCGTCTCACAGGCACCCCCAGAAAGGACGCAGGTCCGGTCTGGGACACTTACATTGTGAAGCTTGTAGTAGAGCCCACACGCGTTACAGACGGGGTCTCCGTTGGCATTTCTTCTCCAGAGCGTCGTGGTGGTGGTTTGACAGTTCGCACAGGACGTCCCTGCTCTCCTTGCAGCCGACTGGGAGTCGGGGGGAGGGAGAGCGAGCAAGAGGGGGGCAAAACCAAAACAATTGAGCAATGGGTTTTCAGAACCACAGAGACACACTTACAACAAGAAAAAGAAAAGAATCAGCACTGAAATCAAAACTAGCCAGTGGCCCACATGAAAGCACTCAAGATCCTCAGGAAGAAACGTGCAGCCGATTCCCTGGCATCGGAGCATGTCACTCGGTCATCCAGGGGCCGGAATCTCGCCTGCCGCTCTACGGGGCGGAATCGGGAGGCTCAGAGAGCCAACGCCACCGCCCTGAGCGAATGGTCCCCAGAGCCTCGGCCAGCACACTTGGCCGGATGTTTAACTTGAATGGGTCGCAACTCCGAATTTCCCCCAGTAGCCGGCTCTCGGTACCCCTGGGCACCGGACTCTCAGGAGGTCTTTTGCAAGGGCAGCTGCCAAGAACATCAAGGCTCAACGAGGCCGCTGGCCGTCAGGACACACTGACAGCAGAGGGAGAGCAAACCCAAACACCCAGAGCATTCGACAGCTCCCAGATAACAAATGCCTGATTCGAAAGAGATCAGGGAGCCCGCCTGGTGGGAGAGTGTCCGAACCTGTGTGCGTTGGGGGGTGGGGCGGGGGGCACGCGCCACAGGACAGGCCACTTAGGAAGCACCAAGCAGGACATCCTTCGTGAGCTAGACTCCCAGGAAATCTGCCGCAGCCCTAAACTAAGGGCCCAGCCCTTGCGGGCTTGGTACATCCTGGTGAACGCCACCCTCCTCCTTGGCTTTCAGGTCGTGAGCCCAGCTGAAAAGCAGGGAGAATTCTGCTAATCAGCAGGAACCCGCCCCCTCCCCCCATCCTGCTCTCATCTCATTTCACCTTCGTGAAATTAGGTATTTCCTATTTGCCGTTCACAGAGCCCAAGAGTGGTAGGTCAGATGTCAGGCTCAGCCTGAATTTTAATTATTTGATTGTGTCACTGACTTCATTTCCTTTAAGAGGGAGATTTTTCTTTCACTTTTTGATGCACTTCAAGTTACGAGAGTGCTGTTCTCTCCGTCCACACTTTAAGGGGGAGAAAGAGGTAAATTCAAGCACTTTCCGAAGAAAAGGAAGTTGGGTCCCTTTTAATGTATACCTCTATGAACACCTCCCCTCTCTCCCCAACCTGTAAAGACAATTTTAACTGCTAAAGAAGAATTCCCCGACTCTGGGCTCAAATATTATTATCAAAGGTGAGAGGAGGAGCCAGAAGTCAGCTATGTGTGATCTAGAAAATTCCACCATGTTTATAAAAGTCTGAGATCAAACTAGAGGGATCGTCGTATGCTTTTCTGTCAATATTTCATCAAGCCAAAAGTTAGGCCACCCACCCGAAGCTGCCAGACACGGGCAACCTCGTGGCCGTTCTGAACGAAGCTGATTCCCTTCCCTTCAAACCAAACCACTAAACTGTGCCACTGATAGTCTCCTGACTCCTGCAAGCTTGAAGGGCTAAGCTGTGGCTTTTATTTATTAGACTGGGGGTGGTATTCTGTATTCTCTGTGTTCTAAAAAAAACTGGGCGGTTAAAACAGCTCTTCTCTGTCATCATTGACAAAGTCCTACTTTCTGGCTGTCCATCTTGGAAACCGCTCCCCAGAGCCCAGGGGCGCCCCCTCTGACCCCCACACGCCTGTGCCTACCTGCCTTCGGAACCCTGGAGCAGAGGCCAGACTAACTTTCCCTTGTATGCACTTGGGAGGAGAACGATACCAAGAATCAGTGCTTGAAGATTCTGACAACGATGTTATCCTGTCATTATTATTATCTTCCTGCGCTTTTCTATTGAAAACAGATACTGAGATAGAGTTGGTTAATATCTACGTGGCCCATGGATTTCCCAGCTCAGCAACTTCAAACGCGCGCTACAAGCGCATAATGCCAGCCGGTAAAAGTCAAGCTCCAAAAAAGGGGGTCCCCGGTGCAGCCCTTCTCAGTATATTGACAGTAACGTAAATACGAGCGGCCTCGGAGTATATCTCCGGTCTACAGACTCGATGCAAATTTACACAACCTCTCCAAGCCACACTGTTTGGATCACGAGCAGGAGACAGAGCACATTCATAAAGCAAGCTCGACACGGCTAGCTGTCAGGCGGACGAAAACCCTGGCAAGACTCGGAAAAAAATATTCTAGGGATCTCCTCTCCGGTCATGTCTTTGGTTTCCTGCATGAGTTTCTTGAGGGTAGACAGGCATCTTCTGGAGGGGCGGGCTACACTGTGGGCTGGGTGGTCTGCAGCAAATGAGCCAATGGGCCCAGGCAAAATAGCCAGGTGGGGAGGGAGGGGTGGCAGGAAGGAAGAGGAAATACAGGGAAGAGACAAAGAAAGTTCCAGGTACTCAGAAAGCAAACATATCTAAGGGCTAAATAATAGTAATAGTAATAATAATAATAATAAACAACTATCCTGAATGTGTTTTGAGCAGCTCTCTGGAGCCTATGAATTCTGTGGAACTAAAAATATAAAACTGCCCAGGACAGATGAGTAAGAAAGAAAAGACAGCTGAAAATGTGACAGCCAATGAACTCTGAATTCAAAGCAATATTACTCAGAGTTTTCGAGATTTCTTATGAAAGGTAGATGAAGACAGACTTACATAAAATGCAAGTAGAGCCCTCCTATGCAGTCTGCCCAGACAGAAGAAACCCCAAGAAAATGTCAAATACACACTTGCTCATCAACCAGCCCATTGTCTGAGGCTTTACACCCTCTTTTCTCTCTCTCTTTTTTTTTTAACCTTAAAAAAAAGCCCAATTATAAGGATGGTACCAAGACATATTTTAACAAGAAAGTTTTTGTTGTCAGTTCTGTTTCTTTGCCTCTTTCTTTCTTTCTTTCTTTCTTATTTTTTTTTTTTTTTTTTTTTACGAAGGCCAGTTTTGGGTGATTCAGAACATTCTTTTGTGGTGCGATCATATTCATTCTGGGCTAACACCTCCAGCCATTTCTTTTCTTTCTTTTTTTTTTTTTCAAACACTTGTTCTGATATGTTCAAACATCTTGATGTTTAGGTTGGGGAAGCTGAGTTGTTGTTTATGAGTTATCTCCAGTGCTCAGATATCCGGCAGCTTTTTCCTAGGAAGTTAGCTTTGCACATGAGAGAAAGGAAAAAAAAATACCCAAGTGCAGGGGGACCAGAGGGGGAGGTTGAGAGCGCTGGAGAAGGGGGCAAAGATCAGAAGGAATAAAGCCGGGGAGACCGAGGATGGCCAGAAATTAAAGTCACGTGGGCATTTCCATCCCTAGAAAGTTTTTCCTTCTTCTGAAAAGGATGTGAAAGGTGTTGAGTTGCACTCAAATCTGATGGAGATGACAAATAATTCTTTAAAAAGAATCCAGAGGATTTGTTTCCGTCCCCCCCCTTCCCCCCTCCCAATCTGATGGATGCAGCTTTATCCACTAATCTGCATGGGGAAATTCCCCTCCTCTCTTCTCTACTTGGTGAATGTCATCAGCACAAAAAGCATTTTGATCTCGTAACTGTGGTTAGGGTTATCTTTTGCCAAAAGCCTGCTTTTATTTGCCTGTTGTACACACTTGCTTTTCAGTCCGAGCCTGAGGTTCCAAAGACAAGTTCACAAATGGACTTCTCCTTCTAGTCTTCCTTATAAATTGCTCAAGTACTCCTAGCGGTCAAGATGTTTGAGAAAGAAAGAAGGAGGGGATTAAAACCATCACCCTCCCCATAGTGACTCGAGGGGCAAATAGGACCAAGCGTTACATGAGACCAAGAGGCAAGACAGGAATCCCACAGTTCTCCCCAAAGGCCTGAGCTGTGGAAAATCCTCAATCCTTAAGACCAGGAAAGAAGAAAAACTCAGCTAGACTCAGTGGCTGCTGCTAGTGAACCTCAGCTAATTGGCCCCATCAATCTTAAAACATGGGCACACGAGACCCCTCCGTGGCACTGAGCCTTGCTCACTTCCTCGGGGGCCTGCCGCTGAGGGACATGTTCTAGACGGTTCCTGGTACCTGCATCTGCACACATTTCTCCGATTATCAATGAATCTGAGCTCACTTACTCTGGTCCGCTCTCTATTTGCAAACACATTAGAGGTTCGATAACCAAAAAGCCAGCACCCTTAAAAATTTGTTAAGTGACTTAGGAAATGTGAAGGGGAAAAAGGAGAGAGAGTGAGCTTTTCTGTAGCTCTAATTTGAGAAAAGAAAAGGGGGGAGGGGGGAAGGATCCCAAGCAAGCTGACATGATTTTGAGCTGTCCTGCCAATTTCCTGCAGAACGCTCTCCTTCCTGAAGAGAGGAAATTAAAAACACACAATGGTTCATGGTGGATCTGTGTTTCTGGAGAACTCACCAGCCTTCGCTTGGGCTTGATAAGGGGTCGGTTCTGTCCGTTCATTTTGTGGTAGAGCCCGCAGGCGTTGCACAGGTAATGCCCGGTGCCATCCCGCCGCCACAGGGGGGTTGAGGTGGCCCCACAGTTCACGCACTCCCTGCCTTCTGGAAACAAGACCACACAGCAGTCACTTAGGGAAGGAACACTGACGGCACTCAGAAGGAGGGAATGAGAGTAAAACTGGGACCTTTTTTTTCCCCCTCTCTGCTCCCCCTATTGGGGAACTTTCCCACCCCCCACACCCCCCACCTCCCTTAAGGTGGTGCCCAAGTGGGGAAGAGCCACCCTCTGGCCCTGTCATAGCTTAACCATTCCTGCAAGCCCAGCTCCCGCCCCAAGAAGTAGCTCATGAATAAACAGCAGCACAACCTTGCTCGGGGCGGCCTGACTTGACGGGGAAGATCAAGTACACCCAGGGAAGAAAGAAGGCAGATTGCAACTTGAAATAGTTCCCTGAGAAAAGGCTAAGCCCTGGACTGTGGCAAAGCAAAACATTCCCCTCCGGGGCCCTCAAGGGAAAACGAAGGTGTCCCCACCACCGTGGGGTCTGTCTATAGAGATGGATTAAATCCTGCCGATCAGGATGGGGAGAGAGGAAAGAGGAATGAATGCACGGCTGGATAGACCAACAGATAACAAATCGATGAACAGACTGGTCAATGGGCTGATTGATCTGAAGACCCAAGGTTTTAGATTTGACTTCCAATAAAACCGGAAATGTCCCTGGCTGGCAAATAAAGACGAAGACCCAGCGGGGCCCCACTCATCCCCCCACCACATTTTCTCTCTCTCTAGAAAAGGCCAAGGTCTTCTATGACTTGCCAGCCACTGTGACAGACACTGAAGGCAAAGTAGGACCCCAACTGGACCGAGCCTGGAGGTGTTGGAGGGAAATAGGCTTGGAAATGTTGGCGGGAGGGAAGAACAGGCCAATTAAAAAGGGGGGGGCGACCTCTCAAGTCAGCGGGCTCATTAACCAAGGCTTTCCTGCAGTTGCTCTTTTTCCAAAAAAACAAACAAACAAAATAAACAAAAAACCGGCCAGGCCGGTTCAGTCCGGGGGCAGGAGAATGACCCAGACCCAACTCCGGAGGGAAAAGCTCCTGGAGAGAATCCCTCAAAATACCATTTTAGCACCACGGGGGATTTTGGCTCACTGATTTCTTTCCAAATTCTGCGGGAGAAGGGAAGGGAGGACAGTTTCTGGGAGAGCCTGCCCAGCTCTTGGGGGGCCTTCCCCTCCAGGCGGGCCTGTACCGGCATCTCTGCCAACCCAGCCAGACTGGGAGGAGCTCCCTCCCCTCAGCCCCCACCCCTGCTCCCCACCCCAGACCCTTGCAGGAGCCAGGAGCTCCCAAGAGGAGGAGTCGGGGAGAGGGTTTCACTTTCTCTGGGGGTGCTAGCTGGGAGGTTTGGGAGGCTGGTAGGGGACAAAGATGAGCCCCTAAGGGTTGTTTCGTTTTATGAGATTAATCAGCTAATTCTAAACTACCCAGAAGACAGAATGGAGGAAGAGAACGGGGCAGGCTGTTTGGGAATCTGGAGGACTCCCTACAGCGGGAGCACAAGGCTGGTGTGGGGACCTGTCTGGCTTTTGGAAATCCTAGGCCAAGTATGAAGGATGTGGGGGGTTCACACCTATAAGCTTGGGTTTTTTTGTTTTTCTCCTCCAGGGACAGGTTCTGGGGAAGGAAAAAGACGTTTAGAAATGGAGGACTTTGTCTGACATTGGAGTTCATAATGGTGCTGACTAGTTTTTGTCCATTTTCCTTTTAAAAATAAAAAAAAAAAAAAAGATTGTAAAGAGTTATATCTAAGTATACAGATATACGTATTTTTTCCCCACCAATTCTAGAAAGCTGTTCAACCCAGGGTCCACAGAGAGCCTGCCACGAGCCACTGAGCCACTGGCGTTCTCCCCAAACTCGGGCGCTACTGAGCCCGGTACCACGTTCAGGTTCGGGTACCCAACAGGATCTAACTGTCCTTGAAAAGTCTTGGGACCATATTACATCGATGCTGGAGTCGGAAGCCTACTGCCTTGGTGGCGGGCCGAGGGGGAGGCAGGGGGGAAGGAGGAAAGGGCGAGTGGGCGAGAAGGTGCCTCCTGCTGCCTAGCCAAGGGGGTGGGCAGGCCCCCCCTCCCCGCAGTCCCAGTGCCCCACGCAGGCACCGGGTCAGCCCCTT
This sequence comes from Enhydra lutris kenyoni, assembly GCF_002288905.1. Lineage (NCBI taxonomy): Eukaryota > Metazoa > Chordata > Mammalia > Carnivora > Mustelidae > Enhydra > Enhydra lutris. The sequence goes on along the minus strand of NW_019154145.1, from coordinate 6,868,710 downwards.
CTGGGGGCAATGACATCGGCCTGTGCTGGCCCTGGGGAGCGGCAGGCCTACTCCCCATCCGGCCAAGATAGAGTCCTCTCAGGTCCCTTGTCATTCTGTCCCTTTCCTGCGGGGCAGGGAGGGCTGGGGCGAGGTTTCGCTGGCCCCCTCCTCCCTCCCCTCCCCTCCCGGAGCCCCAGCTCCGGGTGGAGTCCCCGCTGCGGCCTGCCCGCAGCCCTGCTCCTAGGCACCGGGGGCTGGGGGATCTCCCGGCCTGACGCGATTAGTCTGATTTCCTCTCCTTTGTCAGCCAGTGGGGAGGATGACAGCTTCCTTTTCTGGGGGACCTTCAAGACTAGCAACAGTTGCCTCTTCAGCCAGGCTCCGCACACTAGAGCAATTTTCTGTCTTGATTCACTCCGCAAGTTTGCGATTGCCTTGTCTGGCTTTTTCTTATTTTTTTTTTCTTTCTTGTCTCATTGTTGCCTCTAGTCTGTGACTTCAGCAAACAACCAATTTTCCTAATGGAGGCCCTGACTCTCCTGGTTTCTTTCCCTCTGCTCGCTCACTGCCTGGTGTGAGCTGCTCAGACAGACACCTCTCTCTCTTAGGTGACAAGAACCACAGAGCTGTGAGGCCTCTTGACATTCGACAGCCATTTTCAAACACACCCCCAGCCCCCTGGTCTCCAGCTGAAATTCTGAGACCTGGGCTGGCTTGGAAGGAGTCGGAGCTGGGCCCGAGTCTACGAAGGGGAAGGTGGGGGGAGATGCCCACAGTCAGAGGAGTCTTGTGGGGGAGCCAAGAAAGGGCCCTTCGCTAAAAGCCTTTGTCTTTTGTTTGTAGAGGGAGACCCAGCACTGACAGCCTTGGCGTTAGGAAAGCACGAGGTACCCTAACCACTGCTTCAACCGTTCCTCCAAAATGCAACAACCCTCTCTTCTCCCGTTTCCACCTTCAGCAAATGCATTTGCACAGAGTTCAAAAAAAAAAAAAGAAAGAAAGAAAGAAAGAAAAAAAAAAGCAACCACTAAACCCCAGAGAACTCCCTGAAGAACTGCTGCCATTTCCACCCTCTCTACCTAGAAAGGTCTAGAAACCCTCCTCCCCACTCCCACACTCCCAAAAGTCCCAGCTCCCTGGCTGCCCAGGTGTGCAGCCTTGGGGTTTCTGACTGTGAGAAAGGAATAAGAAGGAGGAGGTAAAAAAAGCCATATTGCAATGTCTTCTCTCCTCTCCCCACCTACCAAGATAATAATAATAATATATAAAAAGTTAAAAAAAAAAAAGTACAATAGGCCCATAGGTGTTCCTGGTTCCGGTTTAGGGTAAGTGCAGCTCTTCCTCCCACCCGCCCCAAATGTTCAGGGGCTTGAGGAAAGAGTGAAAGTTCAGAAAAGACCAGCCTAAGGCCAAAGGTGTGCCCCCAGTGGGGAGAGAAACCAGAGGCTCTGGAAAAGTCGTTCTGTCCCTTCCCCCACTCAAACCACCACCCCAGCCTCAGATACCACGATCTTCCCCCCCCCAAAAAAAACTCTGCGCTACCAGAAAAGAGAACTTTTAAAAAAAAAAAAAATCCCATCGCTAGCTCGAAATGCGAAATGCGTCGGTTTGCTCTCTTTGCTATCAGTCCTCAAGCTCTGATCTAATCCCCGCTTTTCTGAGCCAAGGTGAACCCCACTTCTCCGGAACCCTCCACTCCAGGCCCAAGCCCAGCCCCCCGGTGAGGCAGCCGGGCCACTTTCCTCTGCCTGTTCTCCCTTCCTCTTGCTTTCTCTTTGACTCCACCAGCGAGCCTACCTCCCTCTCCCTCTGCCGACTTTCATGTACTGAACATGCAGGTCTGAGTTTTTCTGTCAGCCTAACCGCATCCGGACTCTATTAAAGTTCCTGGCGCGGGATAAACAATGCAACTGTCGCGTGCGGCAGTCTGAAAATAATTGGATTAGCTCAAACATATCAACTAAATAGAGACAGTCCTGCCCAGGCAGTCGGAGTGAATGTCACCCTGGAAAAAAACCCTGAAAACTGATCTCATGGTCACTGGGCTCCCGGAGCACCCCCTCGGAAGTTTTTCAAACCTGGGTTTTTGCTAGCCCGGGTTTCAAGACGGCTCGTCCCACCCAGAAAAGACAAGAGATTTTCACCACTTCTTTGTATATAGGATCTCTATAGATAGAGGGCAGAGGTGACATGCTGGAATGAGCCAGGACAGACAGACCCACTTCGAAATGGACCCACCCAAGGAGACAGAACAATCTTTGAAAAATAATCTTTTAAACTATAGCTAAACCTCATCTGAGAGAAGAATCCCAAGGTCTCCCGACTCCTTTGATTAGAAGCAACACTGGCGATGGATTATTTTATTTTGAAAGCTAAAATATTTTGTGTGGGTTGGGTGTTGCCTCTTTTTTTTTTTTTTAAAGCGCGTGTCTACAGCCAGAGATTAAAGACACCCCGCTCTTTTAGACAGGGGGTGCTTTTCTGAGAGAGGATGGGCAGAGGACGCGGAGACCCACACCTAGGGAACGTAGTCCTGTCCTTCCTACCTCCGCTGGCTTCAGATCAGTCGAGGAAGAGGTCCTGAGACGCCTTCCTGCCCTGGGCCTGTGTTGCCACCACAGGTGACTGGCCCCCTGGGCTTTTGATTTTCATTCCAGTTTCCCCTGGACACAGCCCACCTCCCTTAGGGTGACAGCCCCCTCTTCCACGCAAAGAACACGTGTGCTGCTTTTGCCAGGGTCCTGCTTTTCACACACATCCCCCCAAATATACACAGGCTTTATTTACCCATGTCTGTGTAAAGGGCTGTCCTCTGTTGCCTGCATGACCCCCACGGAGCTGAGCCCAGAAGAACAGGCAGAAGGCCACAGAGGCCAGGGGGGTCAAAGGAGGGACCCGTTTGTTTAGGTTTAAGGAGGTTTCGTTTTAGCATTAAACACTAAAGATTTATTCCCTGGGCTTTCCATTTGGTCTTGGAAACTGACTAAAGGTTACTGGTAGAACCCAAAGGTCCCCAGGCAGGCAGGACAGGGTAATTTGTTTTTGTTTGTCTTTTTCCTTCCCCAGTTCATGGAGGGGGGGGGGCGGTAAATTAGATCCCACTTCCCCTCGGCTCTGAGGACTGGAATGAGATAGGACACACCTCATTCTTTCGCCCTGCTGGAAGAAAGAGAAGAAATCAAATCTCGGAAGGGTCTGGAACACCAGCCAGCTCCCCTGAGGGGCCAGCCTTCGGCTCCCTCCTCCCTGCCCTGGATTTAGGAGAAGGGAGAGGTGAGAAGAGGAGAAAAGGCTCCGGAGTTTGGGGGGATGGGGGTGGCGGCGGAGAAGGTTCCTACCTGTGCTGGATCTCGCCTTGGGCCTCGACTTGCATCCGAAGCCCGTGGGGGAGCCCCCCAGCAGGCTGCTGGGCGGGAAGAGTCCGGAGCTGTATTCAGGGACGTAGGGCGGGTACGTGGTGATGGGGTGATGCGCCGAGGAGGCCGCCCCTCCCAGGGTGGTCATGCTGCCCCGCGAGTGCGTGGACTCGAGCTTCATGCTGTCGGGCAGCGGCACCTGGTACTTGATGCACTCTTTCTCGTCCTGCCGGGCCGAGCCGGCCGAGCCCGGGGTGGACAGGGACGGGTCCGGGGAGACGTCCTTCGGCGGGGGGGGCGGGAAGGTGAAGAGGTGCGGGCTGGAGTGGCCCGCCGACAGCGAAGAGGACGAGGCCGGGGGGTAGACGGACAGCGGCCCCGGGGAGCCGTGGTGGATGGACGTCTTGGAGAAGGGGCTGAGGTTCCAGGGCGAAGCGGTGTGGTGGCTGCCCAGAGCCTTGCCGCCATCCAGCCAGGGCAGGGATCCGTGCAGCAGGGGCGGGCGGCACACCTGGCTCCCTGCGCGGGAAAGGGGTTGGGGGGAGACAGGACAGAGAAATGCCCGTGAGAGCCGCTTAGTGAGAGCCGCTTCGGAGGCCCTCAGACACACCTGGGGGTCCTCCTCCTGCCTGGCCAGACCCAAACTCACCTTGGACCCCAGAGCAGGCCCACTCCTTCCCCCAGGCTGGCCCGAGCACCTTGGCCAGCACGCACTTTACACCCGTATCTCCTACACGAAGGTCCCATCAAATCCAGCAGGATTAGGGGCCTGTGTCTGACACCCAAGAGATGCTTGGAGGGAGTGGAGAGAGCCCCTGGGCATATCTGGTCTCTCTAGATACCCTTTCTAAGCGGCATCCCAGAGGTCCCTTTCTGGAACTTGACTTGATTTATTGGTTTCCTTCAATGGCCCAGAGTCCCCCACCCCAGACCTGATCCCAGCCAGGCTGATAAGAGTGGGCTGTGAATAATGAGGCCTGATGGGCGAGCCTGGCCAAACCACCGCTCCACACCGGGAAAAGACATGGACCCGGAGAGAGGCCCCACTCCCAAGGCCCAGGGCAGGAAGGAGGGTGCTCACAGGGAAGGGAGGAGAGGGGGCATTTTGGGGTTACTTTCCAGTAACCCTGCTTCAGCGCTTGCTCATAACTTGCAAGGCCCGAACTGGGATTTGCAAGGACCTTTTCATCACCCAGACTGTTGGAGGAAGTTTCCAAGGCTAGATCCTGCCTTTTCACCCTCCCAAATCCTACAGAAGGAAAATAAAGTAAACCCCAAATTTGCCCTCAAAGTTGGGATGCCACCAGTGCCACTGGAGAATTTTCACCTGAGCCCCTGCAACACAAAATCCCTGTTGACATGTATCTTTCACTCCCCAGAGCATTCAAAAGACACAGTTTTCGGATGGCCATGACTCAGGCACGTCCACTCACCCTGAGAGGGGCCCATGCAGACTTTAAGTGCAAATCCACACACTTATTGATCTTTTAATCCACTACTTGCCTCAGCATCTGACATTCTATTTAACCATGAAGAACAATACTGAAACTAAAATCTTGAGAGAGGAAGGGGAGGGGAGGGGGAAGGAGAGCTCTCTGAACGCCAAGGGTCAAGATTCAATGTTATGCAGGAAGTAGTATAGTAAATAATATTAAGTCTGCATCTACCGCATTTCCACTTAACTGCTGATCTGCACAGAAGGAGGGCAAAGAGCGCCCCATCCGCAGAAACAATTGTTTAAAACCTGGTGACAGCAGGGCGGAGGACGCCTGCCGCGAGGGGCTCTGTCACCCGCGTCGCCAATGCAGGCTCTAAGTAGGGGGACCAAGGAAGACCTCAGTCGCCCAGACTAGGAGAGACTCCCATTTTCTCTGCCTGAGATTGTGCCTCTGTTTCTTCTTTAGGAACTCACTTACGCTGGAAATCTTAGAGCTTTTCCCCCCCTAACTGCACAAGGCTAGAGTTCTTAACCTTTTAGAAAGCGGCGAAACTATTCAAAGGTGAAAGAGAAAGGAAAAAAAGAAAAGAAAAGACAACTTTTCTTTCTTATGTGGGAATCGCTCCCACATAAGAAAGAAACCCCGTTGGATCCTAAATCTTCTTTGGGAGCCTCAGGGGACTGTGGTAGGCCAGAGGAGAGAGTAAGGCAAGGTTTGGGGGGAGCAGGGAATGCGGCAACCTAAAAGCCAAGACGCAGGAAAATTCTATGCAGCCGGGAATCTCCCGTTTAACACAGTAGCCTCCCCACCCAAACCCCTTCAAGTACCAGAATGTCACTCCTCAGAGCCAAGGGGTACCAGACCTGCCCAGGAACCAAATGCACTAGCTTCGGAGAAAGGTCAAAAGAAAAGAAAGGAAAAGAAAAGAAAAGAAAAGAAACAGGGATGCGGATTAAATTTCTCTCGGGCCTTTCTGAACATGTGCCCAAAAAAGAAACTGAGGCACGCTGGCAGTAGCCCCCCACCCCACCCCGAGAAAGAACTCCAGGATAACTGGGGGAGCGAAGCCCTTTCCGAAGGACCCAAGCCCGAGCCGGGCTCGGCCGGCGCCGCCTGCGGGCCCACGGAGCCGCAGCCGCAGAAGCAGAGGCTCGGCTCCCGGAGCCCCGGAGCCCTGGAGCCGGAGGCGCCCCCGCCCCCCGAACCTGCGGCGGCGCGGGGAGAGAGGGCTGCAGTCGGGCGCCTGCCAGGTGAGCGCCAGGCCCCGGGCACAGCCGCCGCGGAGACGCCTGCTGCGACTTTTTGAAAAACACACTCTCGCGGCGACTGAGGCTGCTTCCTCGCCCATTTCCGGGCCCCAATTTTTTTTTAATTGTAGCAGGAACGGCACTTGGGGGCTTTCGTTGGGTCTCCCCACCCCTTCGTCCCTCCCCGCCTCCCCGACCCGGCGGGGAGCGGCGGCGGCTGGGCGGGGGGTCCCGGCGCCCCGGGCGGACTCACCGTGGTGGGTCGGAGGGTACCTCTGCACCGTGGCCCTCACTGAGTTTCCGTAGTAGGAAGGAACGTGGTTGCCTTGACCGTCGATGTTAAAAAGTACATCCACCTCCTCGGGCAGGGGGTACTGCGCCGGGTCCATGTAGGAGTGGCCGAGGCCCGGGTGGTGCGTGTCCGGGTGCTGCCCGTTGAGGACCGCGGGGTGGTGGTGGCTCACCCAGCGCGGCTGGTCCGCCGTCACCTCCATGGCCCCGGCTGCGCTCGCGCCCTCTCGCCAGGCCCGGAACCCGCGCGCGGAGAGGGAGGGCGGTCGGGCTGGAGGATCGGGGGGGCTCCGAGGCTCTGCAGGTGCTCCTGCCGTCCGAGGGGCGGGGGTCGGTTAATGATTTGTTTTCAGTGGGGGAATGGGAACGCTGGGAAGGAAAAGTAAGCAAAGGAGATTTAAAAAAAAAAAAATCTGTAAGCAGTAGTTAAGAGAAGAAGGGGAAGAAAAAAGAAATTCCAAAAAATAGGTACGGAAGGATAAAGGGGGACCAAGTCCTAAAAGGGGGGAGGGCGAGCGAAGGTGGCTGGAATTCTGCAAGGGAGTCTCTTCTGCACCGGGGCTCCCTCAGCGGCTCCGAGGCTGAGGCTCTCCTCGGGTCACCTGCGAAGGAGAGAGGGGGAGACCTGGATGAGCTCCTGAGTACTTGAGCACCTGAGTTTATGAAGTGGCACCACCTCCCCGCGAGCCGCCCGGCCCCGCGCCCGCGCACCCAGGACACGCGCACACACGCGCACACGCGCACGCCTCCTCCCGAGCGAGGCCAACCGGGACGCGGCCGCCCAGGGAACGACTCCCAGGTCCATCCCCGGCAGCCGGGCCTTCCCTCCCGAGGGCCCTGCACCGGCTGAGCGGTTGCAGCTCGGCCGACAGCTCCCCCCCAGCCCCCGGGGACAGCGATCCCGGGACCTGCCTTCCAGGCCTCCAGCAACTCTCCAAAAGAGGAGGGCTAAGTTGAAAGTGTTTTAAAGCCCTCCCAAATGGAGCAAGGGAAAAAAAAAAAAAAGCCAAACTTAAAAAAAAAAAAAAAAGTTGCCAGTACCAACCTGGTAGCGAGGAGCAGAGAGGAGGAGGAGGTGGCGTGCGACCTGGGAGAGCAGAAACTGCTCGGTCAGATTGCGTGGCTCGCTCTGTCGCGCGCGCTCTCCGTCTCTCTCTCTCTTTTCCTCTCTCTCCCTCTCTCAGTATTTTTTTTTTTTTTTTACAGGGAATGCATTCTTTCTGAAAGTATCAAGACGGCGCCAGGCAGCTCAGTGTTCGCAGACAGCTGTGGCGCGACGCAACTTAAGGAGGTTCTAGTGTCATCCGCGCCGAGGGGGAGGAGCCTGGCGCTGGCGAGGAGGGGACAGGATCACCAGCACAAGGAAACTGCAACCCAAACCCGCTCCAGGACCTCACCCCCCTGCACCCCTCCGCCCCTGCTCCCGCCCCTCCGCTGACCGGAAGGGGGGCGCCGCGGAGGGCGGCCGGGGCGGAGGGGCGGCGGGGCTGGTGGGCGAGGCCCGCAGGGTTCGGGGCGGAGGGGGCGGGCAGGAGGGAATTCGCGCTCTGGCCCTTTAAATGTGGCTCCCGCTCCTGCCAATTCATTCCGGCCCTGGTGCTGATTCCGCGCCGGGGAGACCGGCCTGCCCCATTCATAAAGTCCATTTCTACAGGCGGCCTTTCTGTCTCAGACTTTCAACGACCACCAGCACAAGGAAACTGTTTTTAGACTCAGTCCAGGGTATTGGGGAGGTTATTGATTTGGGGCTATGTGCATATAAAACTGATCAGAAAAAAAAAATTTTTTTAAGGCCAAAGTCCTTTTGAGATTTGTCTCTGGAGAGAATTGCCTAAGGGACTGAGGGCTGGGGCAAGAGGGAAGCGTCCCGGAACGTCCGCCGGACTTGGGCGGTCGCTGTCAACATTTTCCCCAGCCTTTGTGCTCACGAGCCCCTCGGAGGGACGTTCCCGCCGCCGCATCTGTCCCTTCCGGACCCGGTGTCTGTCATCTGTGCGTGCTTCTCACTCGAGGGGCAGCAGGGATGGAAGGAAATGAAGGGGGGAGAGAGACGCTCACCAGCCCCCGAGCAGGGCGGGAGCGGTTGCAAAGAACGCACTCGGGGCTTCTTTCCAATTACCCAACTTTTCCCTCCACCCCGCCCAGGGCCCTACTCGATCTGGCTCCCGGCGTTTTTCCCCGGCCGGGGAACCAGCCCCCTCCACCTCCCCCCATCCCCGCCGGCGGGCAGGACAGCAGCGACCTTCCCCGGACTCGCTCGGCCCCGCTCGGCCCGGCAGACCCGGGCGGAGGGGGCGCGGCTCCAGAAGCCCCGGCGAGAGGGCGGGGCCCGCGGGGCGGGGACAGGAAGGGGCCAATCAGCGGGCGAGGCTGTGGCCGGGCCGCGATTGGCCGGCCCCGCGGGCTCCAACCTCCCCGGCCTCGCTTGGTCCTTTGAGCCACTGCATCCCCTAGCGGCGCCCGGGCTCCTGCAGCCGCCGGTCCCGAAAACGCGGCCGGGGCGAGCAGGGGTCAGGCGGGAAGGGAAAACTCAGGTTCCACCCTCCGCTCACCCCCGGGCAGTGTGTGCAAGGAGCGTGCGGGTTCCCTCTCAGGCCATCCCACGGACGGTACTAACAGCTGGATTTAGGGTTTCATTAGAACTGAAGCCATCATTCCCTCTTCGCTCCTCTCCCCCATTAAATTCCCTACAAATACAAAAAGTCGAAATACAAGAGACCGTCCCTAAAAGTAAGTTCTGGAGGATTCCTTTCATGCGCTCAAGGAAAATCATCAATATTCAGCCTAACTTGGTGTATGTGTTGGGGTGGGGGGCGAGAGATGTCTTGTTTTAATACACAATCCTTGTAGGAAGATTAGTAAAATTTATTTCAGAGTAGTGGCAACGTGGGTCCTCCCGATCTTGGATTTGGAGCTTCTCCTGAGTTTCCGTCTTCTTAAATCTGATGTTTGTTAGAAATCAGGGTTGAGTTTCTAGATACGGGACAGGAAGAAAATTCCTAAAATTAAACACATGCACGCACTGCTCTCCCCCCACGTTTCTCCTGAGCCCATTTAGTTCCCGTTTATTAGGGCGGCCCAGTAAAGAAGCATCGATTTTTCTTTTCACTCTGACCACTTCTCTCTAGAGCCAGCCTAGCTGCCAGCCTCTCCTGCTGCTCACGGGGCTCTCCAAACCTTTTAATTATTTAGTTTCTGTCTACCATCCACCGGAAACCGCTTCATAAACAAGGACGGACCAGCGCGCACACATTTTTGCTAAAAGTCCCCGAGATTAAGATGAAGGATGGAAGGGGGGGTTGAAGAAAAGAAAAGAAAGAAAAGCGCTTCATGGCGCGTCAGCCCCGGACGAGGCGATGCTAGACCCGGACCCCGGTTCAAAGTCACGCGGGGAATCCCAAACGTGGCTTTCTGGCCCGAGACCTGGAAGCCAGGGAAAAGGAAAAAGGGAGCCGTCCCCGGGAGAAAAAAAACTGCTGACGCCAGGACCTGAAAATGTTAACTTGTGAGCTTAGAACAATTTTAAAAGACAAAGGGAAAATATTTGTGGGAACCAGGCCTTCCCGTGCGGCGCGGCCCCTCTCCGATAAGGCACAGAACGTGGGGACGGGCACTATTCGTTTTAATTAAAAGCACCGAGTCGGGCGGCACAGCGATGGAGAGTCCTCCCGCACCCCCGCCTCCTCCCTCTCCCCACACCTTGGAAAAATAAAAGATCTCGAAGGCCCTGGGTCTGGATGGTTTGAAGCTGGCAGAGAGGCGTGGGGGGCTGCGGCTGGATGCCCGGTGTAATGGAGCCAGCCTGTAGGGGGTATTTAACATTTAATTCCCAGCCGGTCCGCCCCTGTTCCCGGACTGACAGTGGGTAATTGGGAAAGAGGACGTTGCTCTTTTGATGGCCCGCGCCGGCCAGTCTCGCCGACGCCACACTGGGTTTGACGTCACGGGCCCAGCCCCAGAGCCCGGAGTGCAGAGAAGGGGGGGTGGGTAGGGAAAAGGAGGGGAGGGGGATACAGGGGAGGGAGGGCCGAGGTCCGTCCCGGGATCCGTGGGGAAGCAGGGAGGGAGGGAGCCAGGCCGGAGAAAGGCTGAAGTGTGTGGCCTGAGGCGGAGAGCCGGGCTGCGGGGGTCTGAGCCAGGCCAGGCGCCGGCCTGACCCGCCTCGCCGGCAAATGCAGGCCGGGCTTCCTCCTCCCGGGGCGGGCGGGGGAGGGGAGGGGGCTCGAGGCCGGGAGAAGGGGGGGAAAGGTGGTCCAGACTCCCCCCGCGGCCGTAGCCCGCAAAGCTGGGATCCTGGCCTCCTGCAGAGACGCCTCAGCGCCCTCCAGCAGCCCTGACGGCCCCCTCCCCAGGAAGCCCGGCCCGGGCCCGGTCTAGCGAGTGCCCCCCGCCTCCCCGGGAGCAGCCGGCGCAGCGCCGGTGGAGGAAGCGAGGAGACCCAGGAGGATCTCGCCGCCGCCGCCGCCGCTGCGGGGCCCTGGGCTCCTACAGGGCGCGAGGCCTCCCTCACCAGGGTAAGGGGCTGTCGAACGGCCTGGATGCCCGGGACCCTGGGGGCAAGCGTCCCGGAGCGGAGCGAGCCATAGCACAGCCCCCGGCCGGGGCTCAGGATCCCGGGCCCAGGGCCCTGCGGGGGCGGCGGGAGCCAGTGCGGCCTATCCGAAACGCCAGGCCTCGAGGCGGCTGCTGCAGGCGTCAAGTTGAGTGGGGTGTGTGTGCCCTCTTGGGGAAAGGGTAAGAAATGGAACCTAACTTTCTCTCCCCGGTCAGGGTGAGCTGGGACCCACACACACCCCCCTAGACACATGCCCAAGTTCAGGTCCCTCCCACCCGCCCTCCCGAGGCTGCCCAGGCTCCGTCCCGAAGGAAGTGGGACACCCAGTCCCGCCAAGGAACCGGAGCCCGCGGCGCAGAGGGGAGTTGCGTGCCCCCAGGCTCACCCCTGGGGTCGCAGGACCCAGAGAGCGGAGATCCACGCGGCCAGCGTGCCCCACCCGAGCCTGGCGACCGGCGCATCCAGGCGAGCTCCGCGGGGCCGAGGTGCCGGGAGAAGCGGCCTCGGGCGCCCGCGCGCTGCCCGCGGAGGACAACCGGAGAGCCGAGCCTCGGGGTCCAAGTCATAAAGTTACTAATCCGGCGCGCAGGGGGAGTGAGCGTGCTTCGGACCGCCTGGGGCGGTCATTTGAGCGTGTTTACTTAAGGACTTTGCAAGCGGAGCGCGCGCGAAATAGTCGGATTTCCAGCGAGGCAGCAAATATTTGCAGGCAGGAGAAAGAAGCGGAGCCGGGCCGCGACGCCGCGTCCCTCCCCCCGGAGCCTCGGCGCCGGCCTGGGCGGACCCGGCCGCGCAGTTAAAGACAGAAATGAAGCCGGGAACCTGCGGGGCTGGGGGCAGGGAGGGCGCAGAGCTACAGCGAAGGCCAGAAATTGGAGCGCGGCCCCGAGGCCCTGGCGAGCCGGGGCTTGGGGGGAGGAGAAGTCCTTTCCCACTCCAGCTCGATCAATCTTCCTTGGCTGCGATCGGTCAATAAAAATGGTGTGAACCGGCCGCGGTTGCTGTGCGTCTGGGGAGGAAGTGGGGGCCAGAGGTGCCGAGGCCGGCGCCGGCGCCCCACACCGGCCCGGTTCGCGGCGGGGCGGTCTGCAAGCTCCAGGCTGGCGGCCAGTTCGTCGCCCGGAGCCGAGCGCTGCCCGGCGGGGCCTTTAATTGGGTGTCTCCATTTTAATAGTGGCCATTGTTGGAGCAATTAGCGAGAGACAATAACCGCCAAGAGGCGCTTAATTCGATTCCTAGCGCTGGCTGCGTGCGGCACAGGGGCGCTCTGGAAGAAGAGGACGGCGGGGAGGGTCTGGTTAAGGGCCGGCTCCCCTCTCTGCTGGTTTTTGGTCTTAAGTGTGGGAGTTCTAATGGGGCAAGCGGAAAGCGGGACGAGAGCACCCGGGTCCTGGTCCAGGACCTGGAAACCAGTCCTGGGCCTCGCTAGCCCGGCTGGGCGTCCCCGGGGCCGCCGCGCCTGCTGGCAGCACGCGTCCTGGCTGCGACCACTGCGCGGGTCCCCGATGCCTGTTAGAGGGAGAAAAGCAGAGAGGACAGGGACGTGGAAAGCAGGCCTCCTTCCTCGTCGGCCCTTGGGCCCCCACCTCCATCACCCAATTTCCTTCCCAATCGGGAAGAGAGAAGAACCCCCTTCTGGCGCGTACACACCTCCCCCTCCTCTGCCTCGGCCCTCGGATTAGGTTACCATGGGCAGGCGAGGATTTTTACTGGTTACGGGAATAGTACAGGTAAAGCTGTATAAACAGCTCGCAGGCTGCCGGGGCGGGAGGGTTACGCCGGGGACACGGCCCAAGGCGCCACCGCCGGGCGTGCGCTGCACGGGTGAAATGGCGGGGGAGCCCGCTTGGACGCGGCGCCCCGGGACAGCGCAGGTTAAACACAGATTATGCTGGATCTCTGCAGTTCCCATCCAAGCCCCCTTTCTCTTTCCCGCATGAACTGAAACGCAGAGAGTGGGGAGAGAAAGAGATGAGAAAGAAGCAGGCAGTGGGCATGCCGGCTGTCCTTTTTTCAGATGAAACATCGCGAGCAGGGGGCTTGGGGAATGAAGAGAAAAGGGGGACCCCAAAACTCACGGTCAGAGGGCACATGCTGGAGGTGGAAACGTCAAGGGGGAAACCCACGGGTACTCAGGCGAAAAGAGTTCTGCACGCGCAGCTCTCCTCCCGGTTCCCACGCCCACCCGCCTCCGGCCTAGGGTCTACCTGTCTTGGGAAATGAACCATCGCTTTGGGGGTGGGGGGGTGGTTTGATTTGCTTTTTTTTTTTTTTTTTTTTTGCTTATTCATCTATCAGTGTGTAAAACTCGGAAGGAAACCCGCCCAGGCCAGGAGGAGCAGCGAGAGATGTGGAGAGTCAGAGAGGAGATGCCTTCTGAGATTACCCCCTCCTGCTCCGCTCCCCACCGCCAGGTTGGGCTCTCCAGGGAGGCTGGCCCTCCCTCTCCCGCTACCATCTTCTCCTTGGGTGAGAAAAACCCCGATTGTATAGAGATAAAAATTAGATAGGTAGGGGTGTAGCGGAAATGGGGAGGGAGGAGGGAGAGGACAGGGGATTTCTGTTTTAGAGTCTAAGGGTGCACAGGTCGGGGGTGGCACTGGGGGGAGCCCCGGTGTTGGGTAGGAGAGAAAGAGTGCCCTGAAGGATGATCTGGAAGGAATGAGAGTCACCCCAGAAGAAGGGTGCACCTCCCAACTGTCTCTCCCTCCAGGCCTTGGCGGTCTGGGAAACAACGGGAACCCCATGAGAGGAAGAAAGGATGGAGGGGCTCCAGCGGGTGCCATAGCCCTCCCTGGCCAGATGCCGTTTATGCAGCTCCCAGCAGGATCACGGGCCCTGAGGTTGAGGTTCGCTGAGCCTAGACTCAGGCTTTCCTCCTGGGCGAGTCCTTTCGCACTCCAGACCCCAGCATTTTTCAGGCTGGAAGGGGTGCCCTTGGCTACCTGCTCCAGTCCGCTTAGCCTCCCGGTGCTCAGCCGTCTCACTGCCCCTGGCCGGCCCCAGCTCCAAGCCTCAAGCCCTGGCGCACCCGACTCTCCGGCCACTCCAACTTGACATTACAGGAGGCGGGCTTTCTGCTGGAGCTCTTGTGTTTCTACCTCTCTGGATTAGCCGGGGAAACTGGGGTGTGTTTGTTCCTGGACAATCGACGGTGGGCCTCAAGGGAAAGGGGGGCTTCATGACACACAGGGAGAGGGAAAACGGGCGCAGATGATTTCATTCAGATGAGGCGACCGCAGAGGCAAGCTTCTAAAAGCGCTTCTAAAATCTTCTAAAAGCTTCTAAAATTGTAATGTCTTCCTTTGGACGCTCGGGAGACCCCGTAATAAAATCTGCAAGCGCGCGGGGCTCCGAGATGTGAAGAGGGCGGCCTCCCGCGTGCGCCCTCCCGGACCGTGCCCACCCGGCCGCCTCTCCCCGCCAGCCGCCTGGCTCGCGCTCCGCTCTCCGCCCTCTGCCACCTCGTGGACCTCCAGCAATTTGTTACATAAAACAAAACAGCAACCACACACATCGCCCGCAGACCCACAACGACGGACACCCAGGGAGCCCCCCCCCCCATCCCGCTCCAGTGCCTCGCGCCCCGGGTTTCTTTCTCATCCTCTTCCAGTCCAGTCTGCCCAGCGACCAGAACCAAAGGGGGGTTCGCACTCCAGCTCCGGGCTTCCCTGACCGGATCGCCACGGTTGTTAAACCCGCTCCGATTACCCCCAACCATGAAGAAGCGAGTGATCCGAGATATTCGGTCCACACGCAAAGACATACCACAAACGAAAGCACATTTCTGTGTGCAAAGGCTCAGAGGCGGAGCAGACAATATCCCAGTCCAGCCCAGAAATGATCAGGATAATTGGGGCTAGAGAACACCAGGCTTCGGGATTCTGCCCCCACACACTTTATCAGGATTCCTAATTCCCTGCCACCTCCGAAGGTTCCTGGACACAAATCGCCTTAAATTCCAAAAGACGGGTTCTCAGCCACCCGCCTCCCACATACCTGCCCCTTCCCGAGGCGCCTTCTCTCTCTGTGGCCCTGAGCTGCTGGGCGGCCCAACAGAGAGGCTCCGCCAATGAGTGCCCAGGGGCGCCCACTCCCATCCACTCACTGCACCCCCGACTTACCCCCACCTCATACATCAGCTGCGGAAAGGCAGGGTGGAAATGGCAATAAAGGAAAATGCAGCTTCCCCTGTCTCTGAGCTTTTTGGCAGGACTGGCTAACCCCAAGCCTGAGCGGTTCCCCCCAACCCCCTGGCGGGGCTGGCAGAGCCCAGCTTGTGTGGAATGGAGGGTGGGCCTGCTGGGACTGTGTACCAAGCGCCACTCCCCCGTATCCTCTGAACCCAGCCCGGTTCTCAAGCCAGGAGCCCTAGGCCTGGCCTGCTGCTGGAACCTCAAAGCTGGACCTCCTCCCTTACCCCCACAAGGAAATCAATAATGGGAGCCCCGGGGACCAGACACCCACCTGGGGCTTTTTCTGGCCTGGATGCCATACCCCTCCCCTCTGAAATGGGCAGCAAACTCTCCTTTTCCTCAGAATCACACAAACGTTTAAAAGGGATCCTGGCCAGCCTCCTGCCCACTATCAGCCACTTGGGCCCTGTAAGCATCTCACAGCCAGACACCTGGATGGACTCCATCAGCCTGACTGGGACCCCCTGCCCCCGAAGCCAGCTGCAGGACCAGCAGCCTCCCTCCCCCTCTCTCCTCAACACACACACCTTTTCTGCCACAACTGCTAAGGGGTGGAGGACTGCCAATGCTGCTTTATTATTTGCCACTTTCAAGTTCATAAGCTCCCATCCACTACCCCAGTGTCCTAGTGAGTGTGGGCCACAAGGGGAGGAGAAAATAGCCAAGAAACATGGAACCAAACCGAGGGAAGATCCTGGGGTGGGGGGCGGTAGACTCCTTCCCATCCCCAGCCCTAGACAGAATCACCCAGGCAGTTTCCCTCAGGCTGAGGTCTCCCTAGAGGAAGAAAAGACATATCAAAGCAACCCTCTGGTCCAGATTCATCAACTTCCTATGCATTTTAACGATTTCTGTCTTCGTTGGGAACTGCGCCTGACTGACTGGTTGGAGCCGTGTTGGTCCAATGTTCCAGGAGAAAGTTGAATTCTTGCCCCTTCTGTCCATGCTGCTCCCCACAACCCTGAGCACCCTCTCTTACAGGTTGTGGTTTTCTCACTTGGTTCAGGGTGCTCCTGGAAGCAAAGGTGCCTCCCACCACCAGCTCTCCAGGGATACCAGATGCCCACACATCTGGACTCCAACTTTTATCTCACAGCGCACAGCTGTTTCTTTAATTATATGCAGAGACAATGAGCCTAAGCCCACACTTGTAAGCAGAGGGAAATAAACACGCAATCGACACCCAGACCCAGCAGCCACCTTTGGGAGAAGGCTGAGCTGCTTCTCCCTAGGTTCTTTTTGCCAATCCTCTGCCCTCCCTGAAGTGGGAAACGGGTGTCCAGCCCTGCCCAAGCATTCCTACCGCCTCTCATACTTCTGTTTAGTTTTTGTCCACATGCTTAGCTCTACTAGCTCTTTACCTCCAAACAAGGGCATACACACATGCACACACCATGCTCGCCCAAGGTCATTGCAGAAAGCCAGAGATTGCCAGTAACCAGAAAAAAAGCAATCAAGACTGGGGTCTAGTTCACTTTCTTCCAGGGGCAGCTGTCCCTTTGCAGTCTAGACCTCCTCTTAATTCTCTCCACGTAGAGCAGGGAAAGCGAGCGCAGAGTTAAAGAAAAGATAATGATATTCACTGACCTGGGTATTTTTGCTCTCGTGGGCCAGCTGTGTTTTATTTATTTATTTTTTTCTGACTTGCCGGAGATCCCGAAGGCACAAATGACAGGCAGACTTGGCCACTCTGGCCGCCGCTGCAGTCCTAACCGCCCCAACTGCTTACGGCATCTCAGGCGGGCTTCCAGCGAGCAGTAAAACCTGGGTAATGTGCATCCTTCCTAGGAACCCCTCCCTCCGCCTTCTGCTCACTGTAGAGAGCAGAGCTCTTCCGGGTTGCGAAGGGGGAAAGGGAGGGAGGAAAGAAGACTAAGCGAGGAATGGATTTCAGTCCCTCTTGCAAACAGGCAAACCGCACATCAGGGGTGTGTGAACTGGGCAGAGTTGGGGGGTGGGGTGGGGAAGATGGCCTGAAATGAGACCAGCCCCTGGCGCCTACAGAGCCCACTGTCTCTGGCAGGGGTGGAAGCAACACTGTGAATCTCATCAGTGGTGTCAACGGGGTCATTACCTACCATAGATATAAGAGCTTTGGCGGAGTCTCTTCCTCCCATTTTTGGAGCGAGTGGTGACCCAGTGGGAGCGTCTAGAGGTACAACCCGAAGTCACCATCAGCAGGGCCTCTGCCCCTCAGGGCTCTCCCTCTCCCTTCTGCTTCTTCCTCCAGTTTTATGCTGATGCCTCAAAAATGCCTGTCCCCTGCCTCCATCTGTCTTGGGTCCAGCTGTCCAGGACGAGTTAGGGAAAGCACAATGGCTGGTGACTAGGTTCTGGGCTTGCTGATACTCCTTAGCCCTGCTCACCACAGGCATAAAAACATCTGGAGGTAGGGATATCCATGCACACACTAAGTAGAGGTTTGGGAAGGAGACTCTCTAAGGGTCCCAACTCTTTTTGAGAAGAAAAGAGAGAAATTTACCATCTAGGGAGGTGAGATAAGGGAGCGAGAATCAGAGGCAGCTGTGGGGATAAAATGTCGGAAGGAAAATTATCCTATTAGTCTGCCCACCAGACCCAGCAAACTCCAGCCGGCTCCTGTACCATCTCTACTTCTGCTGGTGGGAGATCAAAATAATCCACGGAGGAGGAAATCTGTCATGAATAAATTTCTGCAAGAGTAAAATGAAACTCCGTCAGCACTGGGGGAGAAAGGTCAGGGTCCGTTCGTTTTGACAGGTAGCGTTTTCCCTTCACAATATTTATACAACACGAATATGGAGACTTGACTTTAAAAATAAATACATCTTTGGTTAGAAATAAAACAAAATTTTTCCATCGCTGGGCCAGGAAGTTAAGAACTTTCTTGCTCAGGCCCCAGGTCGGCGGTGAAGAGCCGCCCGGCCTCCTGCCGCCGGGTGATTAGGGGTGGTCGTTCCGTCGGGGTGGGGGTGGGGGGAGGATGGGCAGAATGAGGGGTGCAGAGGTGGGCCGCCGCCGGAGGAGGGACGTGCGGAGGGTCAAGGGGTGCGGCGGGCGAGTGAAGCTGGAGCGCGGGTGGGGAAAGGAGGTCAGAGCGACGCCCAGTCATGGGTGGCGGGGGCGCCCGGTTCGGGGCTCCCCGAGGGCCCGCGGCCTGGCCCCCGCCGCTCCGAGCCCCTGCACCGCCTCCCGCGCCTTGTGCTCCGCACCGTCGGGGTCCGGGTCTCAGCCGGGGGAGGGGGCGGAGGGGCTTCCCACTTGCCAGACCGGCCCGAGATGAGAAGGGGTCTCCCTGCCACCGAGGGAGCCCCGAAGCCCACCTCGCGTCAGCAGGTCAGCCCCTCCCCGCCCCTGCCCGCTCCTCCCGCCGCCGCCCCCCAGCGGCCGAGCCGAGTTCCCGGGCGCCGGGACGCGGAGTCGCGGCGCTGCGCGTCGCCGGGACGCAGCAGAGAAGGTCGCTCGCCCGACAGCTTTCACGCAACCTGTTGCCCCGGCCCCGTGGCGCGGGGGGCGGCGGCGGGGACTGTGCCGGGAGGGCCGCCGCCCGCGGCGAGGGGAGGGTGGGAACCCCGGAGCCCCGCAGGCTCCCGCGCCAACTCGCCCCTCCTCGAGCGCGGCCTCGTGGGGGAAGAGGACCGCGGGGCCCGGGGCCCGGGGCGCGGCGACGGTCGTGTCCCTGGCCTGGAGGTTAGCGGCACCCCGACTGGCCGCGCACCAGGTCTCCCCGCGAGCTCCCCGCCTCTCCTCCCCACCCGCTCCGCGGCCCACGGGGGAGCCTCTGCCCCTCCGCGCCCGCATCCCGCCTGGCAATCCCGGGGACCCAAGGTGCCTCCCGCCCCCGGCACCTCAAGTCCCTTTGCGCCACCCCTGCGCCCACCGGCTGGCCGCCTGGTCCCCTGCGCGCGCCTGCGACCCGCGGCCCCGTTCCAGCCGGTCTGGCGGCCCCGCTGCCCCGTCCCTTTTCTGCTGACGCGGGCACTTGCTCGACTCCGGGTCCGAAGGGACGCTCGGGTCAGGGACTGGGAAATCTGATCGCTCGCCCCGCTCCCGCATCACCCCAATACCACCTTTAGCAAAGGGAGGCTTAATTTAAGCAAAATCGGGCGCGGAAGACGCTCGGGCTTCAAAGCACTTAATGAAAACGTAACTGATTTTCAGTTTAATGGCCAGACAGAGCAAGATTCAGGGAGATCCCAGGTGGGCATTGCTTGCTGTTGTGATGGACTTAGGGGGGAAACTGCTGCTAATTAGGGATACAAGGGCCAGTTCTTCCAGGAGGGTTGGGGGCGATTTGATAGTGGGGGTTGGGTGGGGGTGAAGAAAAGAGAGAATTTATCCCGAGAAGCAAACAGTGGGCGGAAAGGCGCCGGTCGCTCAGTCAGACGCTGGAGATTTATTCTTGGTTCGTGGACACCGGCCGGGCCCATTGGAAAGAGGTTGCTTTAATGAAGCTACAAGTCGCTTTCTGAATTTCAGAAGCCACCACTCTGCTCCCTGATTTGCAGTTCAGGTCTCGGTGGTGTGTGTACACCCGTGTGCAGAGCACAGAAACACCCTCCATTATTCACACCTGGAGCATCCCGGCCAGAAGGCAAGGACCCAGCTCTCTGCCACCCAGTCACACTGTGAGAAGAGGGCTCCTCCCCTATTGCCCGTACCTCTCCCACACATCCCCCGCTGCTGGCTTCCCTGACTCCGTTTCCCCTTCCCTGCAGCACCTACCACCGGCTTCTTAACCCCTTAACCCTGGGCCAGCTGATCATCCATCCTTCCCTGGGCTAGGATTCAGAGGCCGAAGCTGCTAGAGAAATGTTCTGAGGCTCCTGGGCCTGGGGACAGAGCTGGGTTTGGGATTCTCCTTGGAGGCAATCGCGACATCCCAACTGGCACCAGCATCAACGGCTTTAAATCCTGTGGCGTGTTGGGCCACATTCCTACAGCTGAGGCATTTGATTGGATTTTAAATATAAAAGGAAGTCACTGGGCCTGTGGAGATAGAAGATGGATCTGTAAATGACTAATGATAATAGAAACACTGTGTCCCAGATCTCTGCGATGGCCGCGGAGATAGGAAGTTCACCTGTTGGATAAAGAAAAAGGAGACCCTGTAGGGAGAAGTAATCGCTGGCAGAATCTCCAATCTTTCTAAGAATGTGTGGCCACTTTTGCGTGTTCTAAGCAAGACTGTATGTTTAGTCTTACAGGTTTTCCACATCCCATTTCTTTCCCCTAAAACACAGGTAATATTTTTCTTTCTGCCCACGGGTCCTCAGCATGATACCGCTTTCAATTTTTCTACCTTCCAGGATAGTCCCTCAGATTGGTTTAGTTCTTTTCCATGCTCTAACAGAGAACACTCAATACTAACCTGGGTTTTAAAGTTCTGCGCCTTCAGGGCACCTGGGTGGCTCAGTTGGTTAAGCGACTGCTTTCCGCTCAGGTCACGATCTTGGGATTCAGGGATCCAGTCCCCCATCGGGCTCCCTGCTGAGCAGGGAGTCTGCTTCTCCCTCTGACCCTCCCCCTTCTCCTTCTCTCTCTCAAATAAATAAAATCTTTTTTTTTTTTTTAAAAGTTCTAATCTTTCAATTCCACCCACTGGGAGTTGTTTTATTATAAATGTGTAGTATGGGGGGGTGGAAGGGTACAAAGGAGTCTAGGGTGAGAAAAACCAGTTCTTTCATTTTTTTTCTTTTCTTTTCTTTTTTTTCTAACAGAACATTTTTATTAAACTCAGCTTTTAGGTCTGTGACTTTGTCTATGTTTCCATGACCGCTGGTTGGGGGGAGTGGGGGTGGGCGGTACAGGACTGCATAGTATGGTGGGGGTCTGGGTGGTGTGGAACCACGGACACTGCAAATGAAAGTTTCACAAAGCAGTGACTGGAAATTAAAAAAAAAAAAAATCAGACCTATTCCACCCAGGCGCTCTAAATAAATAGCCCCGTTTGCAAATTCCTATCAATTATTACGTGATGGGAAAAAATCCTATCTGAAAATAAAGCACGTGGACGTGGAGAATTTTAATTAAATCTTACTGTGGATATAATAACATGGAAGTGATTTTTCATTCGGCGCTTGCCTGCTCACCAGTGTTTTATGGCGTTTTCTTGCCTCTGACTTTATTTTAAAATATTAGACGAGGTGGAGAATTATAAACGACTCTTTCCTTATCTGTACTGCTCACATATCCAGGATCAGAGGAGCTGATTAAGAAAGAAGTCAGAGGCAACGTTGGATTCATAATGATTTGGAATAATGAATCCTTATCTCTGCTTTCCAGATTATCTGCCTTTCAGCTCCCAATGTTTTGTTACATGGGATAATTTATTGCATCTAATACATCACAATGAATCTGATGGTAGAAAGTGATGGCCAGCGTTGTGAAAAGGGGGCCCTTATTTTTTATCCTGGGGCAATGAAACTGCTTTTTGCAGTTTTTAATTGGGAAAATATAAGGTAGATCTGATAAAAAAAAAAAAAAAAGAGCTGGGTATAATCTTGCCTGCTCGTGCCTTACCACGCGGCTCTTTAATTAGTGTGTCAATTTCAGGCTGAAATTAACAAGATCGACCTGAAACCCGCACTTAGTTTCTCCCCAGCCCCAAGATCCTAATTTTTAACATGATTTATTTTTATGAAAAAGGAGATAATTAATCATAAACACTGACTAAAGCACAGAGCCAAGATAAAATGCCATTTGCATCTTTATATAGAAAGATACCAATAACATTAATTTTTTTGAGATTTCCTGCCTCCTCACCATCTCCTGCCCCCACACAGCTTCTACCCTGACCGCTGCCCACTCCAGCCCCATTCCAAGTAAATAAGAAAAAAAAAAATCAATTCCAGGTTTCTCTTAAGCTTTGCTCTCTTTTTAAAAGTACATATATATTTATTTATATATTCAGCCCCTCTGGCTTTGTCAACACATGCAGAATGTGCATAGGGGTTTTTTTCCCCCCGAGAGCAGAGTGGTGGGTGGATCTGCCTGTTCTCCCAGATCCCCCCTGTACCAACCCTCATCATCTTCCCTCCATTTTAGAGTTGGAAAGAAGAGGACACACATCTCATTTAATGGTTAATTAGTTACGATAATTGGCATTTTTGTTTCTTTTGTATTTTGCCCTAACGCAAAAGGAACAAAAGCCATCTAAATGCAACAGGCTTTAGTGTCTGCCTCTTTCAGGATGGATTTCAGAATCCCAGGCTACACCCGGAGCCCCTTTCCAACATCTAACACTAGCAACCACCCGGCGTCAGGAAGTAGAAGGGGCAGGAGTCACTGGTAATTTGCTCTTTAAGCTTGAGCTTGTTGATTACTTTCTGGTTGCTTGGATTAAACAATCGTTGCAAATATGCAAACCAGTGAGAGGAGATTCATACAAATTCGCTCTCCAATTGTTCCTCCTGACGTCAGATCATAATTTCTTGGTAATTGGATGGCTTGTATCCGAATAACGTTCATCTGTGAAATTCTCTACGTTTCTCTAGGTTGCAGTAGATTTTTATACTGGGAGGCGGGGGGTGGGGCAGGATTTTACTTATTTATTTTTTAAGATTCTTTTCAGTTCACCCTCGTCCTATTGTCTCCCTTCCTCCCCAGACTTGGGGACCTTTACTTTTGAAGTGTGACAACGTGGTTTGTTTCCCGGGAATGTCATTTCCCAGACAGTTCTAGAGTGGGTTGAAGAATGCTGAACACGGGTGGTCAAGATGACGGACGTGGGGTTGTGGTTGGGGCAGAACCAGGGGCGAGGTTCTGTAGAGCCAAATCCACTTTTCCTCTGCTTAGACCTACAAGAGTTCCGGTCAGTAACCCCCTTCCACCATTCAGCTCTCCTCTCCTGGGATCATGCTAGGTTCCCAGCTATCTGGAGTTGTAGTGCCAATTCCTGATCGGGTCCCACACTCCTGAGCAAAGTAGGAATCCAGACCATTACAGATTTTTAAAACTTGGATCTTGATGATAAAGACACTTCAGGTTTTAGGTGGTAGTAGAGAGGGAGAGACACGATTTTCTAGGAATACTCTCTTCTTATCTTTCTGTTCACTTTACTTACTACAGTGGATTTCAGATGTCTAGTTCCAATTTTGTATTAAACATCGCATGACTTCCCTCTCCTGCCTCTCTCTTCCTTTCCCTCTCCTTCTCTTCTTCACCCCTGCCCCTTCTCCCTTTTCCTCTCCTCCTCTCTTCCCTCTCTTTAGGACACATCACTCCAAGAATTTCAAGTATCAATTATAAGTAATATTAATTTCTCAGCCCCAACCAGTGAAGTGCGGGTGATCTGATAGGAGTATAAAAACGGTGCTTCCCTAGATGAAACAGACCAATGGAGCTTACTGGGCCATTTCCCATGCCCAGATGAACATTCAATTTTCCAGCATTATCTCCACACTTAAACTCGCGTGCTCCATTTCTGTGCCAAGATAAATTTGCATAATATTTGCAGCTGTAATTAGCTGATGAGCATCTCCCAGCCTCCCCCTTTTGTCTCTCTCTGCATTTGGTCTTCCACTGATGCCACATTTGATCTTTAATATTACAGGATTCCCGATAGAGGATTGCATATCTTATCTTCTCAGCTCCAAAATCTTTTAAGAAGGAGGGAGAAAGGGAGAGAGGGGGTTTGGGGAAAAGCGTGAGTGAGGAGAATGAAGCTTCACTAATCAGAGTTTGAACAGGTTACAACGGAAGAAGTTAGAGTGAGCGACGGAACGAAAAAGAGAAATGGAGAATTATGGTGGCTGGGGGCGGGGTGGGGAGAGGTGGGACCAGCCTCTTGGAAGGGGGAGAGTCTGGAGTCAGAGGGTTATTACTGGAAGAATTGGGGAGTGGGGTTATAAGGGGCTGGGCTGGAGATCTGGAATATGGCTGGGGTTGGGGGAGAGTGACAAGGGGTCAGTCTCAACTCGGTGGCCCTTCCTCCCTTCTGGGGGGGGGGGGGGGGAAACGGGTCCCTGCCGGTGCTCTAAGGAAGGCGCTCAGTCCGGCAGCTCCCCTGAAGCAGAAACTGGAACTTTTGAAACCAGGCGATTCTCTTATCTGCTCATCTGGTCGCCTCCCCTTAATAGCACAGGGCTCCTGAATCTCTAATACGCTACACCGGTGCATTCGGCCCATTGCTGTTTATAAGAAATAAGCCCCCCCACCCCACCCCAGGAAAGAAGGAAAAGAAAGTGAAGAGAGAGACAGAGGGAAAGGAAAAGCAGGAAGACACAAGGGTCTAGAAAGAGGAGACAGGGGAGTCCGTCCTGGCACACAGGACTGGAGCCAAACCATCCAAGCCTCCCCACCCCTCCCCGCGGTTACTGCTGGGCTGCGTTTCTCCAGTGAGGTTTTCTGACCTGGGGGGCGGCGGGGTGGAAGGGAAGGCGGATTAGAGGAGCCACTGGTTGAATGAGTATTTGTGGGAATCCTGAGGGGTAGAGAGAGAAGGGAAAGGAAAGAGGGAGAAGGAGGAAAAAAAGAAGACGAGAAAGAGTCGGTTTTCATGCCAATCATTGGAACAAATAGCTGACATTTAGCGTTTACACCCGCACTGGCGGCGCCCTGGCGCTCCGGGGACCCGGAACCGGGCTAAAATGTCCCGAAAGCCTTTGGAGAAAACGAGTTTCCAGCTATCAGGTTCTCCCCATCTCCCCCCGTCCGCAGGGCTTCGGTTTCAGGCTGGACTTGTCCAATGTCTGCGTTACCGCTGCGAGCTCCTAAAGGAGTGTCAAGGAGGCAAATATCAAATAGCGCCGGGGTCAGGGCGGTTTAGTTAACCGCGCCGGGCGCTCAGGGCTGGAAACTTGTGTGGGACGCGCAGGGGAGGGAGGCCGCCGGGGGAGGCTGGGCTGGCGGCCGCAGGGCTGGGGGACGCGTGGGTGAGGGGAGCTCCAGGCCAGGTGGGCTGAGCGCACTGCCGCCCACCTCCTCGTCCTCGCAGGGCCAAGAAGGCTCTCAGTTGGAGAAAAGTTCCTTGCAACTTGTTCTTTCTTTCTAAGAGGCCGATTTTCCTAAGTGAAGTTAAGAAGTTGGGCTCTGGTCCCGGCCCTGTCAATGTGCGCCCTCAGTCATTGTTATTAGCTCAAGGCCTCGGTTTCCCCACCTGCTGATTGAGGGACGTTGGTCAAGATGATGGTCAAGGTCCCTTCCTGCTGGGAAACAAAAGAACGGGCTGTGGGCCCAGGGCGGTTCATCGCGAGCGGGGAGGCCTCCGTGACTGGCTCTGCTGCCCCGAGGCCTCGCTGGGGACCCTGGTACCGCCCCCAGCCTGGCCCCCAGGCGCTGGCCAGACAGACTTCCAGAAGCGGGAGCCCGCACCCTCGACTCCAGCACTGCGGGGCTCCCGCAGGGCCCAGAGCTCGGTGATCGGGAAGGCGGTGGCTCTCCTGGGGTCACCGTCCAGCTTCCCTCCTGCAGCCCACCCGCGCTCCTGCGGCGCGGTCCCTCCTCCGGGGCTTGCGGCTCTGAAGTGTTTCCGAAGGAGAACATCTTTGTGGGACGGGGAGGTGGGGTGGGGAGCGGCCTGAGGTTGCTCCCCAAACTCCTGACTCCCGCGCCGGAGCGGAGGTCCCAGCAGAAGCAGCCTCTGGGCGGAGAGCGGGGACCGCGCGGGGTTAGAGATCGATGAACCGAGGCCCGCTGCGTGCCATTTATGGGGTCTTTTTCCTTTATTTTTGACCTGGTTTTGGTGCGGGGGAGGGGAGCGGGTAGGGGGTGAGGGTGGCGGGTGGCGCGCCCGCACGTGCGCGGGGTCTGAGTGCCTGGGCGTTTCAGCTCCGTCTGCCCGGGGGCGGGGTGGGGGTTCACGGGTGGGGGTTCACGGGTGGGGCGGGGGATGCGGCGGATTCTGCGCCTTATCCCCCCCACGCTGAGTCAGAGATGGAGTGGAGGCAGCAGGGAGCCGGCCAGGGGTGGCTTCGAAGGCTGCTGCTCAGGCCCCTGGGCTGGGAGCCCCGGTCCACACCGTCCTACCCGACCCCCAGCACTCAGCCCCCCAGATCCCCCTCCTCGCGCGCGGCTGGGGGTGCGTCCCAGGCCGAGCGCCAGGCCCCGGGCCTCTCGTTGGCGAGGGGGGAGCCTGAGACTGCAGATGGGGGATCCGGGCGCCAGGCCGGAGGGGCAGCGGGGTGCGGGACAAGATGTCGGGGGGGGGGGGTCCAGGAGGACACAAGAACGAGGTGCTTTGAGGCTGAGGGGGCTTGTCTTCTTAAATAACCCTCTTTGGGGGAGTGTTTGCCTTCCCTCGGTGTAATTCTCAATGATAGTCATGAAGACTAATCACGATGCTACTTTTCGCCTTCTTTCTCAAATTAAAAAAAAAAAAAAAAAGAGGAAAAAAAATACGCGCCCGACTCCACTAGCGTTCGGGTTCCGGAGAAATTCTCAAATAGAGCAGTGTAATTTCTCAGTTGATTTTGATTGACATACTGTCCCTGGGATCATGTGTTAATCCCTTCTTCACTCAAGCCTTTTCATAACTCATTTCTCTCTTGCTAGATGGGGGCTCTGATGGTTACCGAGGCAACGACGATAGCGCTAAGCTATTTCCCTCTCTGCAAGGAGACCATTATTCCGCATGCATAGGCCATTTGCAGCAGAGGTCGTCACAAAGTCATTCACGACACAGCACACGTTTATTAAACTTTTATTCTCCTTTTTCCCCCAACACAGAAACTAGTTTGCACTTGTAGCGGGGGTGGCATTGTCCTGCTCCGCGTTGGCAGCGACTGCCCAGGGAGCACGGGCCCCACATGGACAATCGTGTGCGCGGCACCCGCCAGCCTGCCCACGCTGGGGCCAGAGCTGTCCCCGCATCCCCATCGGTCCCTGGGGTCTTCTCAGACACCACCTCCAGGACCTGGAGGGTAAGAGGCAGGAGCAACATCTTAAGTGCGGAGGGGAACGGGCTTCCCGGGCTGGCCACCTCCACCGCCAGCCCTGGTGAACCGAGGCTCCTTCTCTGCGCGCCTTGATGAACAGTCACCCTGTGTCCCCTCTGGGCAACACAACTTTCTCCTCACCAGCCTGGGCGCTGCCTCTCCCCGGGGTGCCTGCCCGCCCTGGTTCCAGAGGAGCCTGTGCGAGAAGCACAGGGGTCTTGGGTTTCTCTTCCCATTTTGACCCTGGAAAAGGGCCTGCTGGTGGCACCTATTCCTGGCCCGGTGTCACTCCGGTCGGGGGCGCTGGGGAATGCACGGATTTGGTTCTCAGTCTTCTCCCGCGGGGGCCTGGGGTGGGGCTGGTGGGTGGGCTGAGCCCAAGACTGGGGCGTCTGGGTCAGTCATTCAAGGACACAGCCTGGAGACTGGTGCAGGTTCCAGCGAGCATGGCAAACCTTCTGTTCCCAAACTGGAAGGCAACCCACACCCCAGGGCAGTTTAGGAAGGCGACTGATGGCCAGTGCCTCGGTTTCCCTCGCCTTCTCCCGATTCCTCCCTCTCTCCTTTCCTTCCTTTCTTTTTCTTTGCTTCCAGCCTCCCAGCCTTTGTCTTTTTCTTTTTTTTTCCCTTGTAATGGGAGCAGGGGACCCACTGGGGCCCTAGGGCGGGAGTCTTGGGTTCCAGAGGCCTCTGTGAACTCAGCCTGAAAGATGGGGTTCCCGCCAGCCTCCCACCACAGTGACTGCCTTCGTGCGCTCCTACATCCCCAAGAGCGCCTGCTTCTGCCATCCCGAGCCTCTGCCCTGAGCCTGCCCCAGCCCCCAACCAGGGGGCCGCTCAAAGGAGGGCTTTCCGGGCCACTCCCATCGCCCCCCACCAGCTTCTGGTCGGGATGGTGTCACGGCAGAGCTGGCAGGGACAGACGTGTGCCAGGGTAAAGGGTAGGGGCTGGGCTCCTAGGTCAGCAGGTGCAAGTGGCTCCAAGGGGGCTCCAAGGGTCAACTTCTCTCCCCAAGCCTGGGGTTGCCTGACGGTCTGTGTCTACCAGCAGGCGGTGATGAAGGCCAGAGAGGGTGCCCTTAGAAGGGGAGCCTCTACTCCTGTCCGTTTCTAGAGCGTGGTGATCCTCTGCTTGGCCACAGAAGTGGTGTTGTCTGTTCCGGGAGGAAGGCACCTGGCTCAAGGTCAACCAGCACCAAACGATGATGGGGGATGTCCTCACAGCCCATCAACAGCACCCCCACTTGGGATGGTGGGACCCCTAGTGCATGGGAGACCCTGGAGAGAAGCAGAGGAGGGCGCCTTTCTCTGCAAGCCAGCAGGCTTTTCCGGCTGTCCGTCCTCTCCACACCCGCACACCTCCCGCAGGAACATAATCTAGAGAAATGAGCCCTCATTCCAGCCCGCCTTCGGCCAGGCCTTCCCAAAGGGGCATCAGGATGCTGGCCTCTAGAGCAGTGTGACTGAGGCAGGGCAGCGGGTTGGAGAGGGGACATGGGGCATGGGTGGGGGGCCCGTGGGGATGAGATCCTGAGTGTGGATGTGTGTCTGATTCCAGCTGCGGGGAGAGGGCTGAGGGCAGGAGGAAGCAGAAAGACATCCCGCCTCTGCACTGCAAGGGTCAGAGGTCAGCTCATGGGTACCTTCCGGACTGTGCCGGCAGGACGGCAGGGCGGTCTCAGACCCGGGTCTGACTCGGGTTTGGGTGAGTGTGGGAGCCGGGCATTTGAGGAGCCGTGGGAGAACAGGCACAGGTCTCGGGGCACAGGGGGCAGCTTCACAGGAGCTGCAAACTGTGGCCGGTTTATAGTGAGTGGGGAGGGCAGTGTCGGAGGCCCCGGGAGCCTTCAGGGACGGCCTGCTTTGGGGCTGACAGGCCTGCCACTCTTGGGTTTTAAGGCAGCGCCTGCCACACAACTCACCCCCCAACTGAGCTATCTTGGGGGAAACTGCTGGAAAGCCTGTTCTGGGAGACAGTCCCGCCGATGACTAAGGGTTAGGCACTGGTACCAAAAACAGTAACAATATTATCATAAAATAATACTAAATAATAGTAATAGCATCCATCCCAACGTCTGTGGGCTCCAAGATATGCTCATTAAATGCTTAGAACAGCTTCTAAGCTAATAGATCTGTCCCTTCTGTACAGGTGACACGGTCGCCTGGCCGCCGACCCTGGCTCTTGTCACCGCTCTGCGGACTTGCTTCTGTCCTGCCGGACCTCAGCGTAGGATGACGAGGACCCACAGGTGTGTGAGCATGTCTTTCCATCCACGTGTCACTCCTCCTTCCTTCAACATCGTGTTCTCCTAAAGAACACCTTGCTGAGCTCTGAGACTACAAAGACTTTTCTGGCAGAAACTTGGACGGGCAGAGCGGCAAGAGAGACAAGCCAACAGACCCTTAGAGAAATGGCAAACACTCTGGTAAGTGTGTGACACGTTGGTGTGTGAGTCCAGGGGACGGAAGGCCCGGGAGCGTCTCCCAGTGCTTGCCACATTGGCAACACTTGACTGGGTCTCAGGGGATGCCTAGGAGCTCGTGGAGCAGAGCACGTGGCAAAGGCCATTCCAGAAAGGAATGGGCAAGTTCAGTGGCACAGGGTTGAGGAAGGGGACCAGGAACATTAATAAACTAAGAAATGGGCCCGCCCCCCAGGGGAGGAGAGAAGTGACAGGGGCCTGGGCACGTGACCGTGAAGGGCTTTGAAGGTCAAGCTTTATGCTGTGGGCACTGGGGAGGGGAGGGGGGTAGTCTTTAAGCTGAGATGATCGGGGAGGAAAGTTACAGATTCTCCATGCCTCTCTGCTGAGTCGCTCCCTCCCTTCTCCCATACACACACCCGGAATGAGAGCGGTGGCCTCCAGATTTCCAGCCGCACGAGCTGAGTGGGTTTTGTTTCCACAAATGCTTGGGCCACAAGCTCCTGTTTCTCTATGTGCTGCTTCCTTCTGTGCAAGCTTCTCGGGACAGTGGTCCCCGAGGTGCTCTGATCATCTCACCACTGCCACCCGGATGAACCAAAGGCCAGGAGGGGAGCGGTGACCCCACAGAGAAGCCCCCACAGCACCCAGGTGGCAGGGGGAGAGGGAAGAGCGGGCCGGCTCTGGAACAGTGGCAGGTATCTACAAAGCCTCGCGCTAATTGATGGGCTCGCCATATATCATCCTAGATAAAGGACCCCCGTGCAGTAAACGCGGGTGTTTAGAACATCCTGATAGGGCTTTGTTAACAAGAAGATAACAGAAGAGCAAGATATGTTTGTTTAGCTGCCTATAGATAAACCCAATAGGTCTTTGTTAACTTTCATGACTGATGGCCAACCACTAACCATGATAAATAATCCCGGAACAGGCAACTTTATTTAAAGTGCTGGGCATGGGGCCCCAATTTTTAGCTCTTTGGAGTGAGGGGGAAGCAGTTTCTGCGCTTATTGTGTGTCAGTACTCGACTTTCTCTAAATAATGTTCAAGCGTCAGCAAGAGCTGGACAGCAAGGTGCCCCTTGACAGGTGTTGGGGGTTAGGGTTCAGGTCCCCTGTAACCCCAGCAAGTCTGAGGAACGGGATTTCTCAGATGCATCTTCCACAGAAGGGCAGATCGATGCAGACGTTTTTCTAGGAGCTACGAACAGGTGAAAATCTGCTTTTTGATACTCAGCAGGAACACGGTGGCCGGAGATGCTCCTGCCCGTGACCCGTTGGAAGTTGTGAAATCTTATCCCAAGCTGAAAGCAGCCTAAGAATTTATTTTCAGAGTCCGAGGGGGTACATTTTGTCACTATCTCTAAATAAGCCTCGCCTGCTGGGGTTCATCGTTGTGTTAACTAGATGGGCCCACAAGTCACGGTTTGCCCAGAACTCACCCAAAGCCAAAGCCTCTGAGTACATTGAAGGCAGCTGTTTCGTAAATCCGGTTACAAAGAGACCGAACTCCTGTGCGGTGGCCGAGAAATTATCCTGCCGCTGTTATCTTTAATGCAATCTTTTAAAAGAGGGCAATCATTTTTACTAAAAACATCATTTGAATTTTATCTTGGCTAAAATGCTGGGGAGGAGGGGTAGGGTTTGACCTGAGCGCCTGATCTTCCCCAACCTGCGGACTAAGCCATTTTGATGGCCGGAGTGATACTGGCTCTCAGAAGTTAACCAGATTTGCCACCGGTAAATGGAGGTCCTGGATGAAATGATGTTTCAGTTAATAAAAAGAATATTACAAGGAATTCATTCTTAATGTAGAAAAATTGCTATTTGCAAAAGCCACAGGTGAAATGTGTCCCAAAGTACGAGGGAAAGCTTTCCCCTTTCTTCTTCTTCTTCTTCTCTTTTTTTTATTGTGTTACAACTAAGAAAGAGCTATTGTCATTCAGTTCCCATCTTGGTTCTAAGAGAAAGCTCTGGCTGGATTCTCTCTCTGGGGCAGTGCCGTCCTGAAAGCAAGAGATTTGATTCCCTAGACTCCCTGGAACCGCAAGTTCACATCCCAGAGGGGCTGGGCTCAACCCTTCCTCCTTCCCAGGCATAAATAGCGTGGAAACCAGGTTATCGACGTGGCCAACTTTCAGGAAAGACCTTGAAACTGGAGCCACGGTGGACCTGGGCGATCACGTGGTGCTTTCCATTTCCCGTGGGGGTTTGACTGCGAGGTGGCCCTCCCGAAACTCCCACACGGATCCCAGGAGATAATTCAACTGGGTCGTTAACAGAAGTCCGTTTAAAAGCCTGCGATGGGCGCGGAGGGAGCCGTCTCTGCTTACGCTTGCGTGAAGCCGTTGGGTGGCTCTATCAGATTAGGTGTGAGGGGCAGGGGAGCTGGAGTGTTCACTTTCACATTCACTGTTCAGCTGCATTTTCATAGCGCCTTAATATTTCGGTACCATATTTGCATTCCCGATTAGTGGATTGGCTTAGGTACATGATTCATGTTTCTTTTTCCTTTTTCTTTTCTTCCCTTTTTTTTTTTTTTTTTTTTTTGGCTCCGGGATCTAATGCCTTCACCTGAGTCCAAATAATCAAGTTACTGAAATTCTAGCACTTTTCAGCCCTGGTGGCTTCTGTACGTAAGGTGCACGGTTTCCGTTCGTCCTTGCACACCCCGTCTGCCCAACTGCTGACATGACTCCTCTTCACACGAAAGCCCAGCTTTTCTCGGGGGGCAGGGAATCAGACCCTGCCAGCGAAGACCAGGGAAGGGCGGGTGGGAGGTTTGTTTTAGTGACATGAGCTGTCATCACGCCCAAAAAGGGACTGGGGGAGCCAGCTCGCCTGGACCTTTTCTTGCTATAGCTCCAAACCTCTTCTTTTTCCTCTGCTCTTTGAGGACGACAGCAACCCAACTAAGCAACGGGAGTTTGCAGACTCTCATCTCGCTCCCGAGTGCATGGCACCCGCTAGCATGGTAGTCAGTTTCGTGGGAATTCTGTGTTTGTAAACTGCATAATTGCCAGCATTCGACACCAGTATAGAGGTAAGTATGAAGCCTTGGGAGGTGTACGTCATAACGACACTGTGTGTTTCTGTACGGACGTCCTTGGGATGAATCTATGCACGCAGACTTTGATACGCCTCTCAGAGACAAAGTGGGCAGCGGACAGTGGGACCCAGGACTTGGGAAAGGCGGTGAACAGCCTCTCAGGGCAGAAATCCCATCTACTTCCAAGGTCAGGATTTCAGCCGCATTAAATCCCTGTATTGTCCGTGACCACAAACTGAAACACGGGCCAGCTCTGTTTCGGTGGTCTGGTAAGCCAGAGCCCTCTGAGGGGCCCTGGTATTTTGCAATCAGTGAGTGGACCTACTCTATTATTTTTAGGGATTGAAACGAAGTTCGGTGACCATGATTCACACGTTAAAATTGCTTGAAAAAATAACTCGCCGTCCAGGAAATGAAGTGGATTGGACGCTGAAATATATTGTTCATACTCCACCTCCTAGAGGCCACCAAGCCCATGGAAGCAGCTCCCGTGTTCACAGGCTGAATGTGTGTACATGAACGAGTACACCCCGTGTTCCTATGAATGGTTAAATTGACGCTGTACAACATTTTCACCGAAGTCTAATACACACCCTGACAACAGAGACTCTGTATGTAGGTTCAGAGTCCTGGAGACATGAAGGATGTACTTAACGGAGAATTGTTAGCAAGTTGAGAACAAACTCTTCAGCTTGTCCGTTTCCATTTTATCCACAATAAGCAATATCCGTGTTTCCTTTTTGTTTTAGCCAGACTTTTGCAATTCAAGATGCTGTCTGTGCAGGGGTCAGTGTGCTCACTCCACCCCGCCCGGCCGCGGGCATTCTGCCTGCTGGAGGGTGTCCTTCTGCTGTTCTTTGTAAAATCTGCTCTTGCGAGAGGTAGACAATCTGAAAAGGATAGCTTCTGTGCCTCCTTTTTTTTTTTTTTAAGATTTTATTTATTAATTTGACAGAGGGAGACACAGCGAGAGTAGGAACACAAGTAGAGGGGATGGGAGAGGGAGAAGCAGGCTCCCCACTGAGCAGAGAGCCCAATGTGGGGCTCGATCCCATGACCCTGGGATCATTTGAGCCAAAGGCAGATGCTTAACCCACTGAGCCACCCAGGCGCCCCTGCGCCTACTTTTTGTATCTTATTTGATTTCTTCTTTTTACTTTAGGCCTATTCTATTATTTATTTCTTTACTTCTTTATTTATTTTAAAAGGTCTTATTTATTTGGGAGAGACAGAGATAGCAAGAAAGAGCTCAAGCTGAGAGGAGAAGACTTGATCCCCCGACGCTGAGATCGTGACCTGAGCCGAAGGCAGATGCTTGACCAACTGAGCCACCCAGGCGCCCCTCTTCTTCGTGATTTTAAAACACACCACTAGTTTCCAGTTGGGTTCCCTTACACAACACACACTTCCCCTCACCTCTGGATTTGACATGCTAACAGGCATTGGAGAGATCGCGCGTGTCAGCGCCTTTTAGACACACCTTATAACGCTTCGAATCTCAAGCAGAGCATGTTAGAGCAGCAAACGTATACAGATCGCACAGGACGTCTTTGTTTCAAAACGGACGTGCGAGGACATCCTGTAGTTAGAGAGCGTGGCTGTGACCACAGTGTCCTCACGCACGGGGAAGGCTGGAACCGCAGTGCGTGGGCCAGGAACAGCGATGCCTGTGGATGTTCTAGAACTGCCCCGTGCCTTCGGCAGGTACCGGCCACCTGCGGTCACTTAACTTTCAAGGAGTTAAAACGAAATGAAGTGAGTCCAGTTTCTTGGCTGGTGTGGCTCCATTTCAAGTGCTGAGAGGCCCCATGGCCACGGCGGCCGTACTGGACAGTGCGGAAATTATGGAGCGTGTCCATCGTAGCAGAAAATTCTGCTCGGCAGCCTGAGCCCCGAGACCGCGCTGTGGCTCTGGAATCCAGCAGCTTCGGCAACAAGCCCAGGAGGCTGCAGGGGTAGCTCCGCCACGAGAGGGCGCCCCGGCAATCAGTGCATCCCGGCCCCGGGACCGCCCTGCTCCCGTGAGAAATCTCTCCTTTCAGGTGTGAGTTGGGTGTCCTTATCTGACATGTTTCTGACATGTTTACTGTGCGGAAGCCTGAGGTTGTTCAAGAACAGGCTGCTGAACTAAGTGAGCTAATACGGCGTGTCCTCCGTGGGTTACTGCTCTGGTTAGTTCCTCGAGATCGTTTAGCAGAATTGGAAAATGCCAGTGCCAGAACAGCTGCGTTTTGACCCGCGGCACGTTGACATTGTTCGGACAGGCCTGTGGTTGGAGGCACTGGGGCCTGGGACGGTGGCACGGCTCTCCGTCCACTCTCTGCCTCTGCTCACCGGAGCGGTGCCGTGAAAGTCGAGCTGCGTGCCCATTCTGGAGGAGGACACTGGGGGGAGTCTCTTGTCTCCCAGTGATCGTCCACGTCCAGTAATCAAATCACTTGATAAGAAAATTGCCTAGTTACTGCCTTGTCTAACTTTTCAAGCCTCGATTGTCATATTGAGGTCGCTCCTTTGGTGGGCGGGGCGTCGAAACCCACAGTCTGAGGCTCGTAGGAAAGCCAGAATTCACAGAGCACCGAGAAATTACAGAAAGAGCAACACAGTACACACTGATGGAGGAAGCTGGAGAGAGAAGCCGCGGCGTGGCGGGCACCCCAGCCGGCACCTACCGCGCTCTCACCGCATGCGGTGGTGCAGGATTTCGTTCACGTTCACAGCTATCCCAAGCAGGGGTTCTTCCTCTCTTCTCTACAGAGAAGGAAACTGAGATTTAGAGACGTGGCTTGTTCAACCCATTCAGCAGTTGAGCAACAGAGCCAGGACTCAAATCCAGGTTCTGACTTAAAAAAAATAGAAAAAAAGGAAAAAGAGAAAGTGCGCTCTTGGCGGCTCTCATGCTAGATTCCTTAAGATTCAGTTTAAACGTCTCAACAGAATTTGAAGAGAAGATGCGCAGAGCAGAAAGCGTCCGTTTAACGTGTGAAGCTCGTCAGAAACAGCACAGGCACCTGGGCGGGGACAGTCGGCCAGCGGCGGGCGGGGCTGGTCATCTGACCGGGAACTTCCCGCTGGGAGCCTTTGCGAGGTCAGGACACGTTTCCCGGTGACCGCTCGCCACAGCACCGGGGCCGTGTCTCCTTTCCCCTGTGCACCCCGCGCAGCGCACGCATGGTGTGCCTGGAGAGGGCGCGGCCGAAGACTTTCGTGAGAGGGGTTAGGAGACGGGGTAAGTGTTAAGACGTCCTGGGCCTGTTGTTTTCGTGAATGTTGCGGATAGCTACGTCAAAACTAACAGGAGAGAGGACAGGTGAGGAATTGGGGTTAGAAATGCATTTACAAAGAGTTCACTTTCTCAGAACTAGCAAAAGAAGTTTAACCAACATTCCAAACAATATATACGAAATAGTTCAGAGGGACCCTTGGGTGGCTCAGTCGGTTAAGCGTCTGTCTTCAGCTCAGGTCATGATCCTGGGCTCCCGGGACTGAGCTCCGTGTCGGGCTCCCTATTTGGTGGGGAGCCTGCTTCTCCCTCTGCCCCCACCCTATTCATGCTCTCTCTCTTTTCCCCTTTCTCTCTCTCAAATAAATGAATGAGGCCTTAAAAAAAAGAGAAAAGAAAGAATCAGAATACAACCAGGTAATATTTTCAGACTATTTGAACTCCCTCTGATAAGTACTTCGAGAGTTCTGAGAGAGAGAACTAGAAGCAGCATCAATGTTTTCTTCACAGCACTTAACTTGGTAAGAGTTAGCTTGTTAAGGGACAGTACCAGTGGTATTTTTCAGGTTTGTATCATTTTGCCCAAGATTGTAAACATTCCATTAGTGAAAAATAAGACCCAACTCAAAACCCCGACAAAACTTCCAAAGTTTACCAAAATACTGACAAGGTTGCCAGGATACAACAGGAAATTAT
Source organism: Enhydra lutris kenyoni (assembly GCF_002288905.1). Classification (NCBI taxonomy): domain Eukaryota; kingdom Metazoa; phylum Chordata; class Mammalia; order Carnivora; family Mustelidae; genus Enhydra; species Enhydra lutris. Next base: position 6,832,402 of record NW_019154145.1, on the reverse strand, counting down.
TGTTTAGGGCAAGGTACCGAAAAGATGCTGCCGCTTTTTTTTTTTGGAGGGAGAGAGAGGGAGAAGCAGGCTCCCCACTGAGCAGGAAACCTGACGTGGGGCTCGATCCCAGGCCCCTGGGCCAAAGGCAGCTGCTTCACCGACGGAGCCCCCCGGGCGCCCCAGATGCTGCTTCCGTTCTGAAAGCCTCACGCATTGAAATCTGGTGGCGCGTGTATGTGCGTTCGTCTGTCAGCTCTGCCGGTTCCTACGGTAATGGAACCACTTGCTAAGCTTTTAAACCTTCGGTCGTAAACACAAACATTTCAAAGCGTAAAGCTCTATTGACATGGAAACCCCCTGCCAGTCTCGGGGGGATAACGGTGTGCACAGAACCAGGGCGGAAGAACAGCACGGAAGGGTCTCGGGTCCGATGAAATACACGGTAACACGCGGCGTGTCGCGGCAGGAGGCCGGAGGACAGAAGCAACTCGTGAGCCTCACAAGCCGGAGCCGGAGACGCCGGACTGGGCTCTCACCTGTTTTCCGCACCGGCATGGGGGGCGCCCGGCAGATGCTCCCCCGACAGACGAAGCGTTCCCGACTGTTCTACGAGAGGCCGGCAGCCGGCATGTCCGGGCTGGAGGGCAGCTGATCGCAGGCGTTCTAGTAACCCACACCCCCACCGAATGTCGCGCTGCAGCGACACTGAGGATGCGCTGTTTCGCTGTCCCTCTGAAAGTCTCATTCCCAGCGTCGTCCACCAGCCTGCACGCATGGATTAGTAGTTACTTTATACTTTTTAGCTACGACTAATGCAAGATTCTCAAAGAAATCCTTTCCTTGCGGAACGGCTGACTGCGCCCGCGGAGACCTCACTCAGGACACGATCGGTCTCGTCTTCAGTCGGGGGAAGGCGTCGACTGTGAGACTTAAACCTTCTAAGGGAGACTGCTGTGATCTAAAGAGATTGGCTGTAACAGTTTGTGTCAAAAACTTGGCCTGCGCGCCTTCCGTGAACTTCATTCATGCACATTCTTCGTGGCGACGGTTCCCTATCTCCGCGTTCATTTTAGACTTCAGTTTGGCTCGTGCGCCTTTGTTTCATCGCCCTACTGAAGAGGGAACAAAGGCGGTCTAGGTGATACAGTGGAGTAAGGCACTGTATTTTATCTCTCAAAAAACCCCAACAAAGCCAGAATGCTCTGATAGCCACTGATTTTCTTCGGGACCCCGGGAACCACAAATCAGCGGCGGGATAAAGAGCCTCCCTGTACTTGGCCGCGGACACCTTCAGAAGAGGGACCCCGTGTCCGTCCCACACGGGAATGGCACTCTGCGGGCCACTAGGGCTCGGCACGCCGATGATCTCATCACAAGCTTGTTTCCAGGGAGTGAGGGTGTCCCTCTGCCTCTTAAATACCACGTCCTCCGAGAAAATCACTAGCCGGGATGTTGTGGGTCCCCAAACCCCCGGACACCAGGGAGGCTTCCACTGCTGCGGAGGGCAGACCCCTGCTGCCCCCTGCCCCCGGGCCCAGTTCTGTTCTCCTCTGTCTACAGTCAGAACCTGCTTTCTTCTTAACAGCTCGAGTCCCCTAAAGCTTCTTTCCGGATTCCATCAACTTTCCCAACGGGTGTTCCTCTGCCCTCTCGTCTGGTACCGGCCTCCTCTTTGCCCATTTTGTTTGGCTTCATCTAGCAAAGCAGATCCCATCCGCTCACTCTTGCTGTCTGTGCTCTAAGCTCCACGTCTGTTGTCCTTCATATGACCCGATGGAGAAGAGCGACACCCAGCCTTCTCACTGGGCTCTGGACCACAGGTGTTTTCTTCTCGAAGGCAACCCCCGTATAGTTGGGGCACTTCCCTTGGCCGGTACGCGGACGGCGGTCCGGCGGAGACGGAGACCGCCAGGCCAAGTCACACAGGCCATGGGGCGGACAGAAGATGGTAACGGCTTTGGGTTTCGAGTGACCTGGACTGAATTCAACTCACTGACCTCGAGGTGAAAGGCTCTGTATTCCATTACTAATCCCTTGAGCTATCCAGCCCCCTGAAAATGATTCTTTGGTTTTATTATTGCAAAGGCCATTTATAAAATCATGAACTGGATTTAGGAAAGCAACCATGAAATAGCATGGGACAAGTGATTGAAATTCCTTCAATGTATTATGGGCTGAAGTCTCCCGACAGTAGGATTGGGGGGAAAGTATACAAGCCACCTCCGTTCTGATTTCAGTAGTGTGACCGGCTCACTTAAACGTGGAAACTTTAGATCCACTGACCGTGCCTCAGGGAACTAAATCCTAAGTAAAGAAAATGGAAAAGCAAACTATGAAATAGCCAATAATCTTTATTTTGCACTTCCCCACCCCCCATCCCTCTCCAAAAAGCACTAATGGGTATATCTGTGCATGTGAAAATACTGTATAAAGTATTTAGGATGATCTCAAAGAATTAAACAAAACAAAACAAAAAACACATAGCTCAACATAGATGCTTCGTTTCTTTGTAGGGACAGAAACATTTTGGCTTCTAGAACAAGGAGGGCAGTGAAATACTGCACCCTGAAAAGGTCGGCTCCGTTTCCACTGATTTGCAATTTAACATTCATGGCAGAAAACCTCATTTCTCTAACCACATAATAAGTTTTAAAATATGACTAATTCATACACTAATATCAATTTACTTGGCATTAAAAAAATTCACAATTTCTATTAATATATTTGTATTAGGTTCAAAGCCCATATTCTAGCATTCAAGATATCCATTACACTGGCCCAAATTGGGGTTATTTCAAAATCAAGTAAAAGTCCATATTTATTCCAAAGTTGCTAAAATATGCTAATAAAGTTAAATTTGATGTTTTACATTAAAAATAAAATATTTGGTTTATCTCTCAGACATCTATAACATATAATAAATAGTGGGCAGTATAGTAATATAATAAAGTTTTGTGATACCCTGAAATTTGATGAGTTTTCTTTAAAAAAAAATTCATAATATACTTCATTTCAGCCTTAAACCACAATCTCAATGAACAGATTTGCAGAAATAAAACAATATAAACACAAAATGCTACAGTATATATGTTTTTTCGTTTTTTGTTTTTGTTTTTTTGTTTTTGTTTTTTTTTTTTTTTACTTTTGGGGAATCTACATGTCCGTTTAGTAAAAGTTACGTCAAAGAAACTTAAGAGATAACAAAACAATTTCAAATCATAAAGTACAGACTTAAATTGTCTTGTTGTCCTTCCGACTGCGAGGGCCCTCTCCCCCACGGCATCCGGGGCCCAGCGCGGGCTCAGCTCTAGGTAGGTTACTTGGAACTATGGCTCTGCTTCTAGCCTTCTTCGCGTATGTACAGCAGTTAATTACAGACGTGGCTGAAATCACCGTGGATTTCAGAGAAAGCCAGAATTAAACAAGATAAAAATTTAAAAAATAACTACTTCATAAATATTTATTATTTACATGAGGGGAGATCTTCTAGTCGGGGACAGGGGGTTTTATACAAGTTGATGACATGTAGAAGCCGTGGGAGGAGCGCCACGGTCAGGTGCCACGGACGTAGAAACCACGTGCGAGTCAACAAAAATAATCTGCGCCAAAGCAAACAGGACATGATAGAAACCTTTTTCTTAAAAAATAGAAGGTATTTCACAAAAGCCTGAACATTTTACATGTTAGTACTAAAAACGGGGGTGGGGGTGGGGAAGCTTCATATATTTTCATCACAAAAATATTTACCGGTACTCCCAGTGGAGTTTCTTTTCTGTCATTGTGATTATCTTACTAGAGAGGGGGACGGGCTGCAGACTGTACAGACTAGCGGCGTCCGGGAGTGACAGTCGAGGCGGCTGACACATTGTCTTCTCAGCTAACACCTTAGCGAAAAGGCCCTGGAGAGAATAAACAAAATCAGAAGGGAAGATGACGGTCTGTTTATTAATAATACTTGTCACTGGTCATAGAAAAGCGGGGGCGTGGCGGTCCTGAGCCACGGCTCGCCTGGAGTCCGTCTGCTGTCACGCGGCCTGGGCCGCCCAGGCCGGTCTGTCGCGGGACCCGGTCCAGGGTGGACGGTGTGTTCTCGTCCTCGGGCTTCCGAGACCCGCTCTCTGCGGGAATGTGGGGCGCACGCAGGATGCCGGGCCGGCCCCAACTCCCCTCCGACTCGGTGCCACTCGTCCCCGCCGCGGGACACGTCAGTGTGCCCGGTGCTTTCTCTTTTTGTGCTTCTTCTCCTTCTTCTTGTTGGCACACTTGGGGCAGAACCACTGCATTTCCTCCGGCGGTGCGGCCATTATTCCGACACAGGGCCTACGCAGGCAGGGGGAGAAAAGATTTTGGATCAACCGGCTTTATGTATATATTCTTTCCCTATGTGAGTCGGTAATTTTAATTAAGTAATTTCTAGGCCGGTGGCCCATTTAGTGGCGTCTGGGCTGGGGAGCTCCAGTGCAGGCAGTGCTGCTGCTGGGCGCGTGGGTTACTGGGTCGCAGGGGGCCCCTGTGGAGGCCCTGCTGAGGGTTTGGCGGTCACTCGTCCTTTCAGCCAAAACGGGCTAGTTCTTCCGAGCTGTGGCCTGGTTTTTATCTTAGAGGTGTCCTATATCGTGCAACTGAGTAGATTTCAATCTTTTTATATCTGATGTTTAAAGTATAACAGGAGGAGATTAACTGCGTAAACAGTGATTCTTCAGTTTGGGGGCGCGGTCGGGAGAGGCATGAAGAGCAGACCAGCCATCTCGTCCCGCACCTCGCCAAGCGTCTACCAAGGGGTTCCCTCCATGCTACTGTCCAGTGTTGCAGCATAGAAAACTACTGGAAAAAAAGGAAAAGGGAAGCCGTACGGTTTGGGCTATGCAAAACATCTGGAATTTAGGCTGAAGAACAACAGTCCAAAGGTTCTTGGTTTTAGCCTTAACATTAATCCCACGTTAATCTTACTATGATCCTGCTCCCCGCACTGCTCCTAGGACAGTAGTGGAACTGCTACATGACCAGGACGGACGGCGGTCACTGCTGTGCCCTGAAGAGCCCCCCCGCCCCACCCCGGCAGCCGGCCCCGCCCACAGTGCTCACCAGTGATACCAGTCATCACAGTCGTCACAGCCGATCATGGGACTCCCATCGTCCGGCTTGTTGCATCCGGGGCAGATCCAGATCTGATTCCCCCACTCATCTCGGATCTGAGGTTTTTAGATGGGGGAGCGGGCAGCAGGGGGTGGGGAGGGAGGAGGCAAAAACAGAGATGGAATGGGAAAGGAAGAACCAAAAAGAGGACAGGATAAGAATGATTATCACTTTATCCCGTGAACCTCATGAACAAACAAGTTAAACTAAAAAGAGAGCCAGCGGTTTTAACAATTTACTGAAGTCATGATCGCCATCATCACTACCCCAGGACCCGTGAAAAAGAGAGTCACTAAGTACTCAATGAGAAGATATTTCTGATGAATCTTATCAACTCTCTTTTGTAAGTCATAAAAACACAGCATTTTAGAACCAGTTCTATGAACTATATGACCTGCAGCCACTTTGATCTGAAAACCACTGTAAGCACGTAGGTCGGTACCGATTCGGGCCATCATGGCAGCAGCAGCTGGTGTGTTGGCAGCCACGGAGCTCGGCCACAGGCAACCTCCTCGGTCACATCCACAGGCATGGCATTAATGTATGCAGCCCAGTGTGCGTGTATCACCTTATTACTTATTAGCCAAGCCCTTCTCCTGAACTGGCTGATAAGATCAAGGATATGAAAGAGCTGTTACTAAGTAACTTTCCATTCCCTTTATGACATTTTCAACTAAAGCACAATCAACTAAAGGGCAAATAAAATAAGGGGCGCAGACAACCAACGAGCTACCCGTTTTCACATCATTTGCTATGGACGTGCTGTGCTCTGGGGTTTGCTTTCCTTAACTCAGCAGCTCCTAGCAAGAAGCATCCCGAATTAGGTCGCTTCCTCAAATCCACATTAATAAAACCAATTTGGAAGAAACGAATCTATGACGGGCCTTCCAAAAACAGCAACGACTATGAGCTGATTTTCAAAGTTTCTACAGTAACAAGGCAAAGAGTCTCATTCAGTTTATTTGGCAAGGAACAATCAGTTTATACGCACGCTTTCAAACACGACACTGAGTAGATGCTCAGAAAAGAACGGCTCTGTGTGTGAGGGCGCACTGCAGACACAGATGCTTCATATATGAAAGCCTCCCGAAGAAACTGGGGCTGCTATGGCTCTGAGTTAGCCGCCTCTATGTCTAAGGGCAGAGGACCACCGGTTCCCAGGTGCCAGCCGTCCAGGTGTAGGACGGGTCCAGCGTCCTGTGACCTGAAGTGGCCATGCATGGCCAGCTGGGCCGCTGGGTGACCTCTCTTGAAATGAGGAGGCCGTGACTCTGTTGCTACATGAGAAACTGGCCCAGCATCCTTAATAACTAACATCCAGCCAGTGTACTGAGTTCTTTCCAACATCCTACTTTGTTTACTCATCGTGAAACAACCCTTGGATAGGGGACGAATGGGGAAACTGGAGCTTGGGGAACGTAAGTGACAACAGCAAAGTCCCACTATTAGGCAGTGACATTTTTGCTTGATAGCCCATGTTTTCCCCCAAATCACACATTTTGGTCTCTGTCTACAAAATGTCTCTGAGGAGATACAAGTTTTCCATCCATGCTGCCTACGCCAATGGATCCATCTCCAGGGAGTTAGCCCCCAAATCCACTGGAAAATCAGAAATTTTAGGTAGAACACACTGTATTGATCAGCTAGTCTAACATGAACCCCCTCATTACAGATGAAGCAATGGAGGGAGAAGAGGTAAACTATAAACTCTTTCCTGATCAATCAACCCGTCTTGCAGTGATGTGACCTCAATTTTAACACCTAGAACAACTGGTCCTTGAATGGGCCAATTTGATGATTACACCTTTTTTTTTTTTTTTTTTTTTGAGGGAGAGAGTGCGCATGAGCAGAGAGGGACGGAGGAAGAGAGAATCTTAAGCAGTCTCCACATCCAGAGCAGAGCCCAAAGCGGGGCATGATTTCACACACTGAGACCACGACCTGAGCTGAAATCAAAGTCAGATCTTAACTGACTGAGTCACCAGGCGCCCCAATGATCACCGATTTTATCTTATCTTCTAATTTTGTCTTGAATTGCCAATTTAATATTTTTCTGTTAATGTTTCATGTCTTTATATCCTCTCTCAATACTTTGGAGATTTTCTTCTTATCCTTTATAGCATCATAGTGCCTCAAATGTATAATGATTTATTGACACTTCCTTCTAAAATGCCTTAAAGAGATATAATATTTACCTGATTTATAACCACCACCTGAGTCCTACCTTCCAATCCTATCTATTCAGACAGGCCTGTGCCACCCGGAAGCTGACTACAGTTTACACATTTGGTGGTCCCAGCAGTATCGCACACAGAGTGCCTCTATGTGCCTAAAATCTCTCCATTGTGTGTCTGTCACTCCAGAGTGCCCAAGGGACCTATTTATAAAAATGTGTCATTACTAGATTGACTTCAGGGTTTGACTAAGCCCTGATACTGCTCAGTATGGGGAAAACACCTGAAAACAGTCCCGTGACAACAGCGTGAATTCATTCAACAAGCCGAGCTTGACCATCTGCAGACGTGCTTCTGCACTCAAGCTCGTTTCCATTCCATGCGAGCGCTGGTATATTCCAAACCTTTGCCAATGAAATACCGTAATTAGCGATGTTACCCAGAAATAGCATCTGGCCCATAACATCTGTGCTCATGATGTAACTTACACTCTGAAGTGAATAATTTAATTGCTTGATCAAGAAATTCAATGTGGGATTTAAATATCACCATTCATCCCTATATTTCTGCACTGACGTTGTTGTATATATGTATAAAACAATGTAAACTAAAGAAAAACAATGCTTTGATATTATTTTTGGAGACTAATCTGCAAACACCTTATGTAATACTCTACAGCCCAAAGCTTAAAAATGCAGGGGAAAGTATCTTTTTGGTCATAAAGAATCTCCTCCGAAATCCCGTAATGACATATGACACGGCTTCTTAGCTGAGAACATGCTCATGGTGGAAGAGTGAGCTCCTAGGGGCTCTTCCTCAACTGCTCCAGAAAGAAAAGGTAGCGTACCACGTAAGTGCTGACGGTCTCCGTGACCACACTTCGGACCGGTGCTTTGGATGTTCCGGCTCCCGAGACGGCTGGGGACGGGGCTGGCATCAGAGCGGGGGCCACGGCAGACTGCGTGAGGAGCGGTGAAGGCAGCGGCGCGGGGGCGACATGCATGGGGACAGGGGCGGGGGCTGCGGCGGGTGGCGGGGTCTTGGGTCGACTCAGCGAAGGGGCTGGCTTAGCTTCAGGGGCTGGGACCACTTTGCTGATGACGCTGTCGACAAGAGAGAAAAGGAGAAGTCACAATGGGCTAGTGGAACCAAACCAGGCCTTTAGAACAATATCACAAGTAACTTTCTTCTTTGAGGAGCAAAACATTCTTCCGTGTGAGTGTCCGGGGACAGCTATAGAGCTGGGGTGCAAGGTGCCCCCCCATTCCCCTCTCAATTTGGTCACAGTCAGGTTTGCAGGGAAGGGTTAGTAGCAGGAGTGAGGGGCGCAACCCTGGGAGGGCTCCCTTCCTGCCCTTTCTGGCTGGCAGGTCTCTGTGTATCCCCAGATACTAGACTTGCACAGTTGCAGACTCAGCACAAACCCTAGATCTGGCACAGGCTAGCCCCGTGAGCCCAGGGGAAGTCATTTCAAAATACTGTGCCTGAGCATCTGTACCAAGGTGGGTACCATCCTGGGCACTTGGCATATATCCCCTCAACCAGTCCTCCCAACAACTTCGAAGAAGTTACCGCGATCCCATTTCACAGACAAGGGAACAGGATTAGAGAAAGGAATGGGGGTACGTGGGTAGCAGCCTTTGAATCAAAGTCTGTTCGATTCCAAATTCTTTCTTCATTTTTTAAGAAAGGTTCCTTATTTGAAAGAAGAAAAGTTACATATTAATTTCAAGCAGAGAGATGACAGTATCACAGAGAGCTTAGAAAAGAGAGATACACAGACATGTGCCTTCGCCACAATGGCTTCTGATCTCCCTTCCTCCCCCGCAAGGAAGCAATGTCCTCAAGCCGGCAAGGATGCTTTTTTGTAGATACCCGCAAACAATATGTACTGTACCACTGTTTTTTGTTTTCCAACCATATAAATAGAATATTGTACTATATTTATTCTTTGCAACTAGCTTTTTCTAGTTTTTTTTTTTTAATTGAGATACAGTTGACATATAACCTTGTGTAAGTTTGAGGTGTGCGCTGTGCTAGTTTGAGACATTTGATACAAATTGCGGTGATTATAGTATTGTAATAATGGGATTCTTATAGTAGGTTCAGCAAATGCCTTTATCAGGTCACCTCATTACTTCTTTTCTGTATTGTGAACACTTAAGATCTAGCTTCTTTACAACTTGGAAGTTTATAATGCAGTAATGTTGACTATAATCTCTATGTTCTGCATTCGAGCTCCAGAATTTACTTATTTACCTACCAGTGGCCCACTTAGTTTTACGTGTCTTGATTTATCCATGTTGATGCACACGGATTTGTATCATTAACCTTTATTGTTATATAGTATTCGTGGTATGAATAAGTCAAAAGCTTTGTGTCCACTGCCCTGCTGAGGGTAAAACAGACTATCTTATAAATGTAACATCCTGATTGGAAACATGTTCAAGAATTTCCCCACCCTATACAGTCCCACAAATTAAGCTGCTTGGTCCCAGGACGTGCACGCTCTCATCGTTACCAGGAATCTCAAGCTGGTCCCTATACTGACTGACCAACCGACCTCTTCTTTCTATTATCCCACACTCAACTTTCCAAGCCCTGCTTTGCTGATCAAGAAAGTACAATACAGACAACTGCCTCTGAGGGTTAGAGTGAGAGCCTGGACAGAGAGAAACATGCCCCAGACCATCAAATGTAAAGTGTGAACAGCAGCATCATACTGACGGCGGTCACTCGGGATGACAGCTGCCGTCACCACTGCCAGCCTGTACGCTTCCATCTTCTCAAAGTCTCTGTTTAGAAAGCACCTCCACTAAAAAGCACTGATTCTTCACTACTCTTAGTAGAAGTTTTTTTTTTTTTTAATGAATGACTAGATATTTTAGACTGATGTCCATTTTATTTTATTATTATTTTTAAGATCTTATTTATTTGAGAGAGAGAGCGCGCACAAGCAGGGGGAGCAGCAGGTAGAGGGAGAGGGAGACGCAGACTCCTGCTGAGCAAGGAGCCTGATGTGGGGCTTGATCCTAGGACCCTGAGATCGTGACCTGAGCCAAAGGGAGATGGTTAACCGACTGAGCCACCCAAGCACCCCTCGTTAGAAGTTTATAAAACATTAAATTATTTTAAAAATTCTATGATGTAAGCAAATAATTAATGCCATCTAATTGCATTCCATTTGTCTCATGCAAGTGTGACCGCCCTCTTAACTTGAATGCAGACAAAGACCGAGACATTGAAGATAGGCTGTTTGTGCAGAAGACACTCAGTACTGCTTGGTACAACTAACAGTGAGTAGTTACTGAACACTTACTAAGTACCCAACTGTTCTCGGCACCGGAGAGCCAACTGCATGACAGGCACCGTGCGAAATGCTTACTTGCCTTACTCGATCCTTACAACAACCAAATGTGGTTAAAAACTCTGACTCTTGGGGCGCCTGGGTGGCCCAGCAGGTTAAGCCTCTGCTTTTGGCTCAGGTCATGATCTCAGGGTCTTGAGATTGAGCCGGACATTGGGCTCCGCTCAGCAGGGAGCCTGCTTCTCCCTCTCCCTCTGCCTGTCTGTCTACTTGTGATCTCTCTCTCTGTCAAATAAATAAATAAAATCTTTAAAAACAACAACAACAACAACAACAAAAACTCTGACTGTTGTCCTTTCATGAACCAAGGCCCACAGAGATTATGAACCCTGTACAAATTCATAGACTACTGTGAGGCGGAGCCAGGATTTAAACCCCGGCAGTCTGATTTCAGAACCTGTGATACTAACAACATACTATGCTTTCTCTCTCACTGCTTACTGAGTGCGTTTTGCCTTACACATAAGGTGGGAGTTCAAAGACCTCACTCTGGGCATATTTATATCCACAGAGCAAGCATTCCTTATTTTTATGGCTAGACTAAAATGTTACACACTATTTTTGGAGGCAATTTCCCATAATGGTTTGAAATACAGGTGCTGGAACTAAAACTAAAGGAAAAGTAAGAACCCAGAGAGGTAAGCAGAACATAGATGTTTCTCCCCCAGGGCGTGTGTGCATACTGCAATTCTGATCTTTGGTTTTGATAAAGAGGACAGGTTTCAAAGCCCAGGACTGCCAAAGTGGAAAGTCTAACAGAACTCCCATCTCACATTAAAAACTCCCAGCGGGCTACAATGATTAAGTAAGAATGAATCAGAGCCTTGTGAATTCTTAGCTCTGCTGGTCTGGGACACTGTATTTAAAGTACTCTGGACATGCAATGTGCCTTGGTACCCAGCACTAAACACTGAGAGGAAGTAACTTAACATCTAGGCTTTATATTATTCTTATTTTTAAAGATTTTATGTATTTATTTGACAAAGAGAGAGAGCACAAGTAGGGGGAGCAGCAGATGGAGGGAGAGGGAGAAGCAGGCTCCTTGCCAAGCAGAAAGCCTGATGAGGGGCTCAATCCCAGTACCCTGGGATCATGACCTGAGCTGAAGGCAGATGCTTAGCTGACTGAGCCACCCAGGTGCCCCTAGGCTTTATATTATTAATGCAGACAGTTACTAAGGAAAAAAAAAAAAAAAAGGAGCACTTAATCAAAGAAAACCAAACATAAGAGATAGCATCAGGGACAACCAGAAGATAACAGACAGAATAAAGGGACCCAAAAAGACTACAGAGACTAGAATTATCAACTATATAGCAACTCTGCCTACAACATTAAAAAAAATAAAAAAAGGCGAAGCATGACATTACATGCAGGTAATAGGAAGTTATAAAGAGTGATCTAGCAGATTTGAAAAGAAATGAACTGACCTAGAAATGAAAAATATAGTAACAAATTTACTCTCAGCAGAATGAGAGAACTAAAAACTCAATAAGCAGACAGAAGAAATGATCTAGAATATAGCTTGGAGGGGCAAGGAGAGAATACAATCAATTACGACATGTTTAATAATTAGTACACGTTTAATCATAATTCTAGAGAAAGAACAGGGCAGACGCAAAATTGTAACAAGAGTATCTGAGGATTTTTACGGACCTGATGGCAGATACCAATCCACAGACTTAAGCAAGCCAACAAGTCCCAGGCAAGATAAAGAAAGAGAGATCTGCACCTAGACACATCAGAATGAAGCTACAAAACATCATTAAGAGTAAAGTCTGAAAAGCAGTGAGAATGGAAAAAGAACATTACTTTCAAAGAAACAGATGGCGGTTGACTTCTCCGCAGCAACAATGAAACTGGAAGACCGTGGAATAACATCTTCAATGTGTTGAGGAAAAAATGCATTTGTCTTTGAAAACATCTCTCAGGAATAAGATGAAATAAAGACATTTTCAGGCAAGCAAAATCTAAGGACTTGCCAACAGCAGGTCTTTACTAAAGGAAATTCTAAACTAGCGATTCTCCAATGTTCTGGTCTTAGGGACCGCTTTACATTCTTAAAAATGACTGAAAAACCCAAAGAACTTGTGCTTATGTGCACTGTATCTGTCAATATTTGCCATATTAAAAATCAAAACTGAGAATTTTTTAAAAATTAGTGATTCATTCATTCATTCATTTATTTTAAGATTTTATTTATTTATCTGACAGATAAGTAGACAGATAAGTAGGCAGAGAGGCAGGCAGAGAGAGAGGGGGAAGCAGGCTCCCTGCTGAGCAGAGAGCCCAATGTGGGGCTCGATCCCAGGACCCTGGGATCATGACCTGAGCCGAAGGCAGAGGCTTAACCCACTGAGCCACCCAGGTGCCCCTTAGTAATTCATTTAAAAGAAAGAATAACAAAGCCATTACATGTTAACGGATAACATTTTTTACAAAAACAATTTGGGAGAAGACTAACACTAGGCTTTATACTTTTGCAAATCTCCTGAATGTATGCGTGTAACTTCAGAGGGGAGGAGTGTGTTAATGGCCTTTACAGATAATTATGTAAATTCTTCAATACCGCACCAAAATGCAGTGAGTGATAGTTTCTTAAGTTAGTTGCTATGTACACTCTGAAACCGTATCGCTAATAAGCTTTCCACATTGTGTTACATTAAAATTCACTGAACAGCTAGCGCTCTGAATAGTTCTTTTACCCACACAGGGTTTTATAACATCATGCACTGGTTTGTAATACTGGTTCATGGACTTATGCAGATCTTCCAAATATTTACACATTTCATTGCACAATATTAAAATCTCACACTTGGTGTTACCATCACCTCATCAAAATTGCCCTGGAGTACCGAGGAGCTGTCAACTTGGAATGTGTTTTCCAAAACTCTAATTTTTACTTAAAAGTTGCCATTTTGCCCCAGCTTGCCTGCCCGCCATGGCCGACAAGGAAGCAGCCTTTGATGACGCAGTAGAAGAACGTGTGATCAACGAAGAGTACAAAATACGGAAAAAGAACACCCCTTTTCTTTATGATTTGGTGATGACCCATGCCCTGGAGTTGCCTAGCCTAACTGCGCAGTGGCTTCCAGATGTAACCAGACCAGAAGGGAAAGACTTCAGCATTCATGGACTTGTCCTGGGAACACACGCGTCCGATGAACAGAACCATCTTGTGATGGCCAGTGTGCAGCTCCCTGACAATGATGCTCAGTTTGAGGCTTCACACTACGACGGTGAGAAAGGAGAGTCTGGATGCTTCACACTATGACGGTGAGAAAGGAGAGTCTGGATGCTTTACACTACGACGGTGAGAAAGGAGAGTTTGGAGGTTTTGGCTCAGTTAGTGGAAAAACTGAAATAGAAATCAAGATCAACCATGAAGGAGAAGTAAACCCGGCACATTATATGCCCCAGAACCCTTGCATCATTGCGACAAAGACTCCATCCACTGATGTTCTTGTTTTTGACTATACAAAACATCCTTCCAAACCAGACCTTCTGGAGAGTGCAACCCAGACTTGCGTCTCCGTGGACATCAGAAGGAAGGCTATGGACTTTCTTGGAACCCAAATCTCAGTGGGCACTTACTTAGTGCTTCAGACAACCACACCATCTGTCTCTGGGACATCAGTGCTGTTCCAAAGGAAGGAAAAGTTGTGGACGCGAAGACCGTCTTTACAGGGCATACAGTAGTAGTAGATGTTTCCTGGCGTCTGCTCCATGAGTCTCTGTTTGGGTCAGTTGCTGATGATCAGAAACTTATGATCTGGGAGACTCGTTCAAATAATACTTCCAAACCAAGCCACTCAGTTGATGCTCACACTGCTGAAGTGAACTGCCTATCTTTCAATCCTTACAGTGAGTTCATTCTGGCCACAGGATCAGCCGACAAGACTGTTGCCTTGTGGGATCTGAGAAATCTGAAACTTAAGTTGCATTCCTTTGAATCACATAAGGATGAAATATTCCAGGTTCAGTGGTCGCCTCACAATGAGACCATTTTGGCTTCCAGTGGTACTGATCGCAGACTGAATGTTTGGGATTTAAATAAAATTGGAGAGGAACAATCCCCGGAAGATGCAGAAGATGGGCCACCAGAATTGCTGTTTGTTCATGGTGGTCACACTGCTGAGATATCTGATTTCTCTGGGAATCCCAATGAACCTTGGGTGATTTGTTCTGTATCAGAAAACAATTATCATGCAAGTGTGGCAAATGGCAGAGAACATTTACAATGATGAAGATCCTAAAGGAAGCGTGGATACAGAAGGACAAGGGTCCTAGATATGTCTGCACTTCTTGTGATTTTAGACTCCCCTTTTTTTCCCTCTCAACCCTTTGATGGATTTAACACTGGTTTTGAGACACAGACTTTGTTTGGCTATCCCTCTATGATAGGTACCATCAACGATGTTACTAGCCCAAACAGAGGGTGTTTTCTAAATATTAACTGGGGGACTTGATTCAGTAAAGCCACAGACTTATATTTAAATATTCTTCAGGAATTTTCTAGTAACAAAGGTCTAAAGTAGCCACAGAAAGGGGAATATTGGGTGTGGTTCTTTTTCTTCTTAGGCCATATCCCCAAGTTTTACAGACTCCTTTTAAGTAAAGGCTAAAGTGAGGAAGGATAGAGCCAAGTGAGGTAGGTGTCTGAGCCATGAAGTATAAATACCACAAGATGTCGTTTTTATTCAGGAAATGGGGGAGATTCAAGTCATATAAATTCCTATTCTAAAGTTTTCACACCTGACTTTGCAGGATGCACATTTCCCTATGTAGAACAGTCTCCTTTCAGTTTCTTCAAATAAGTCAAAACTATGTGTTCCTCTTTCCCCATATATTTTTGCTTGTTAGTGTATTTCTTGAGCTGTTTTAATATTTCTTTCCTTTCTGTGAAATAGTTTTTTTTTAAAACTTGGGACCACCAAGTTGTAAAGATGTATTTTTTACCTGACAGTCATACCACAGGTAGACTGTCCAGTTGAGTTGAGAAGAGTGAATTGATAGCTTGTATTTGTTTTTAAAATTAAATTAATCCTGGATAAGAGTTGCCTTTTTTTTTTTTAAGGACCACTAGTCTGGTACCATCTCTATTTTGGGTGACCTGTTTCACCAGCAGGCCTGTTACTCTCCATGACTAACTGTGTAAGTGCTTATAATGGAATAAATTGCTTTTCTACTTAAAAAAAAAAAAAGTTGCCATTTTATCATTTATGACAAATATTCACAGGTATCTTCCTTGAAGCAACGGGTTTCCTTTGTTCATTTCTGAGGAAACGTTGGCCGAATATCCAAGTTTGAATAACCATCGTTTGTTACTTGCTCTTTCAAGTAAAAATGGCGTCTTGAGAAAGGCTGCTGGTGGAGCTTGCAACTTAAATAATCACACAAATGCTTTCTTTCCCTCAAGACAATGATCATAATTTAGCGTGGAGAAAGAGTGTGTCATTAGGGCTTCCTACTTCATTGCTATCCACTCTGACGCGCAAACTACCGAAAAGCTGGATATTCTGAGGGCCCGTGCATCACCCTGAGCACCTCTTTTCTAGAAGAACTTCAGGAAAAGGAAGGGGATCCCGTCAAGTCTGAGATGCAAGGAAGAGTGATAACATGCTGGTGAAGTTACGCAGACACTGACTAAAGGAAACAATAATAATATTATGGCATTATTTAAAAAAGATAAAATACACGGAACCAATAATACATAAACCAGCAGGGGATGAACAGAGCTAAAGTCCTTTAATGCACTTCTATTATCTGGAAGGAGGTCTAAAGGTATTAAATTTAAAATGCGGTAATTTCTAGATAACTATGTAAAGATTAGGAATGAGGTATATGTGTAACTTCTAAACTAGCAGGAAGAAAAATGGAATGTTTAAACAAAATAACCAGGGGTGCCTGGGTGGCTCAGTGGGTTAAACTGCTGCCTTCGGCTCGAGTCATGATCTCGGGGTCCTGGGATCGAGTCCCGCATCAGGCTCTCTGCTCGGCAGGGAGCCTGCTTCCCTCTCTCTCTCTGCCTGCCTCTCTGTCTACTTGTGATCTCTGTCAGAAAAATAAATAAAATCTTTAAAAAAAAAAAACAAAACAAAATAACCAATCTGATAGAAGGAAAGGAGAAACCTAGCATAAGACACATAGAAAATCCAAAATAAGGGGGATTGTACCTCTAAAGATCAGTGATTCTCTCACGTAAATGCTCTGAACAATTTACTTGTCAGACTGGGTAGAGCAGGGAAACCGAACAGGACGCTATTTGTAAGAGGCACATGTGGAAACAGAGCAGTGGAAAGGCTGGGGGAACTGGCCAGCAAACGAGGCACGCGGACATAAGGAAACATGACAGCACACAAAACACACTGCAAGGCAAGAACTACCAGTGGTAATGAAGGTTTCCTCATAATGATAAAAGGTCCCAACGTGCCAGGAAGATACGACAATTTAAAACTGCACTGCACCTAGAAACGTATCCTTAAAACATATAAAGCAAAACTGACAGAACTGTAAGAAACAGACGAATCCACAAGTGTAATTGGGGATTTCAGGGTATTTACCTGGAACTGACAGAGTAGGAAGTCAAAAAACTAGTAAAGGGACACCTGGGTGGCTCTGTCAGTTAAGCATCTGCTTTCGGCTCAGGTCATGATCCCAGGGTTCGGCCAGGGATCAAGTCCCACACCAGGCTCCTTGCTCAGCGGGGAGCCTGCTTCTCCCTCTGCCTGTAGCTCCCCCTGCTTGTGACCTCTCACTCTCTGACAAGTGAATACATAAAAATCTTTAAAATCAAAACAAAAGGAAAATAGTAAAGAGGAGCCCCAGGTTGGCTCAGTTGGTTAAGCATCTGCCTTCGGCTTGGGTCATGATCCTGGGGTCTTAGGATTGAGCCCCACATGGTACTCCCTGCTTAGTGGGGAGTCTGCTCCTCCCTCTCCCTCTGCCCCTCCCCCTGGGTCCCCCACCCCTCTGCCTCTCTCCTCTCTCACTCACTGTCTCTCTCAAATGAATAAAATCTAAAAACAAAACGAAACAAAAAAACCCAGTAACAATATATAAGGTTTGAACAAAATAACAAAAATAACAAAACTGACCCAATCGACATTTTAAACTCTGTATTCAACAAATACAGATTCTTTATTCTTTTCAAAAACACTCCAAAAAAAAACCTGAGCAAACAATTCCCATAAGGCCGAAGAGTAATTTGAATAGTCTGTACACATACATGCTTGTTACCCTGGCTATGCTAGGTGCTCCTCAAAGAAATGTAGGGTCTTTTTCTTTCTGTATCCCCAGCACCTAACCCGGTAACTGGCACTTGTAACCAACTCATACATCTGAACATATTTAATTTTATTAAACAAAAGCTGGTCCTGCAAGTAGTGATTTTCTAGAAATGATACATTCAGGGAATTTTCCTAGCCAACAAAAATTACAGGAAAAAAACCTGTGGAGTCATATGCACTACGATGTGGGAAGAAAGACGGACAAAGGACAGGAGAGGAAAACGTGGGGTGTCAGTAAAGCCAGGGGGAGAAAATGCAGAGAAATACCAGACAGGTTAGGAGGGTGGGGGAGACCCAGGCACCTGTGGTTGTTGGTTCCACAGAGCTGATGGGCGGGAGATGGGGGCGAACAGGAGGAAGACAGGAAGAAGCAGCAGCTTTGTGATCTGTGAGGACCAGAGGTGGAAATACACCGGAAATCTAAGATATCAACCAGAGGAGGCTACTGGAGGGAAGGACGTTTTCGGTCTCCTACCTACTCACAGGAATGATGGGTGGGGACTTACAAAAGGACATGCAGAGAATCTGTTCCTCTGATTACCACTTTGTTTCAAAGTCACTATTAGCTATTCCAGTGGAAAAATGTTTGCTGGAGGTAATAGCTGAACCTATTACCTAAACTCCTCTTTGGGTATTCACGTGATCTAACATCTAACACGTGATCATCTAATGTGATCTATGACAATGATCATACAAAACTGAGAGCTAGCTTTGTTTGAATTGTAAGACGGAAAAAAAATAACTCAAATTACAGGGTGTATCTTAGATCATAAATTCTGAAGGGATTAAATATTTGGTAGAAGAAAACATAAAACCATTAAAATACCCTAACAGACAAGTAAACATATGTTTTTAATCTTGGGCTAGAAGAGGATTTTCTAAGTATCTCCGCAAACGTAGAAACCATAAAAGGAAACACTGATTTGATTGTGTAAAAATCATAAATATCATACACAAAATACCATAAAATATCTTAAGCAAAGGCAAAAGACAAAACGGAGGAAAATCATTTGCAATGTACATGATAGAAAGTTCAGTTCCCATGATATAAAGAGTTCCTTCAAATCAAAACCAAGAAGACAAACATTCTCACTAAAACACGAGCAAAGGACGCAAGCCGGTGACACGAAAGAAACAAAAACCACCAACAGGGAAAAAAAGTTCTACAGCCAAAGAAATGAATGTGAAAACAACAATAAAATACATTTTTGGGGGCGCCTGGGTGGCTCAGTGGGTTAAGCCTCTGCCTTCGGCTCAGGTCATGATCCCAGGGTCCTGGGATCGAGTCCCGCATCGGGCTCTCTGCTCAGCAGGGAGCCTGCTTCCCCCTCTCTCTCTCTGCCTCTCTGCCTACTTGTGATCTGTCTGTCAAATAAATAAATAAAATCTTTTAAAAAAAAAAATAAATAAAATACATTTTTGGATACAGATTAAAAAGATTTCAAGATGGGGGAGTGGGAGGGATGGTTGTACAGCCCTTCTAAATGGTTACCAAAACCTTAAAAATGTACTAGTCCGGAGCAGCAACTCCATGTGTAGAAAGCGATCCTGAGGAAATAAGTAGACAACTATGCAAAGATACGGGTAAAGAATATTATTTATAGCATTGTTTATCACTGCAAAAAATCCCCAATACTACAATGACTATAGTTTAAAATACCCCCAAATGGGGCACCTGGATGGCTCAGTGGGTTAAAGCCTCTGCCTTCGGCTCAGGTTATGATCTCAGAGTCCTGGGACCGAGCCCCGCATCGGGCTCTCTGCTCAGCGGGGAGCCTGCTTCCTCCTCTCTCTCTGCCTGCCTCTCTGCCTACTTGTGATCTCTGTCTGTCAAATAAATAAATAAATAAAATAAAATAAAATAAATAAAATACCCCCAAATAGGGGATCGATTAAAGAAATGAAGATAAACAAAATGGCACTGTTATCTGAAGAGGTGACACACACACACACATAGATGATGTTTACCCCCCGGAAACTTACAGAGAGTATGCATAAGAGAACCCAATTTTTGTAAGAAAAAAAAAAGCAAGTAAGAATGCACGAGTGTGTATTTAGAAAGATGTTCAAAACAATATCCACCAAAATGCCCTGAAACTGGCTCCGCATGTGGGGCTATAGGTGGTTCTTTCTTTTTTAATTTTTGAATTTTTAAAATTTCAATTCTGATAGAGTTAACATGCAGTGTTATATTAGTTTCAGGTGTCTGATATAGTGGTAGGTGTTTTTTTTTTTTTTTCCTTCTTTTGGTTTATCTGTAAATATCACAAGTAACTTATGTAATAAAAAATTTAAGTTAAAAACACTTGCCACAATATATACATCCAAAATGATGCTGGGAATTGTGAGTGATGGTTTGAACTGCACATTTCTGATCTGTCCACTTTTTTGTACACAGGCTAGAGTTTATTTAATAACCTTTTGGGAAAACATGATGGCTTGGCTAAAGCCTTCCAGCCAAATGCTGAGCATGGCCTGGTCACAGAAGTCCCAGGCTAAATTCAAAAGCCGCTCAAGTGAGTGCACTAAGCGGAGTGTACCATCATTAACAGAGATCAACAAGAAAAGGGTCAAGGGAGGAGAACCCCATAAAGCTATGCTATTCTGGCACACAATTAAAATCATAAATTTGTACAGCTGGGAGATATTAAGATGGGTTCACAGTCTCGGGTCTTTTCTAACAAAGTAGTTACTTTGTGTCCCAAATACGTGCACATCTGTGTCCATCACCCACATTCGGCAGACATTTCTTGGGAGTAAGGTGGATATATTTGTCTTTCAATTATCTGCAGTATAAAACAGTGTCTTAATATACATTCATCAACTTTAATAAGTGTAAGGCCTAATGTTGCCTCGAGAATTCTTAAAAATAAGTTTTTTTGTTTTTTTTTTTTTGTCAGTTTAAGAGATCTGAGACGAGGTCAATTTCCTCTTTTCCTTCCTTCCTGCCTACCTTCTTATCATCATACTCGAAGAGTTCCAAGGCCCCTGAGATTTCTATTTGCCAGCATGGATTCGGGTTCCTCACCTGGGAACTGACCCTCAGACCAAGAATGATGATCACATCAATGTCAGGATCAAGCACATCTTGAAGGTTTCGATCTATTATCTGGAAGTGCTTTTAAGTTGCTTTGAGCTCTACCGAACACATAATGAACATCGTCCGCCTTGCCTGAGTCCAAGCCCTTTCATTTTCTTCCATTTCTCTTAGATTTCTCTCTTAACCTATAAGGCCTGTGGATGGTGCCCCCGAGAATGGTTTAGTTTTAGCTGTACAGCCAGTGGGTGTAAAGACTGGCCATCACTTCATGGGGCAGGGCCATTCAAATTTTCTGAGTGGCAAAAGGAAAAACATGCAAGTGGGTACTCAGTGTTGATGAGACAAAACCTGTCCTAATTGTCTGTTTCCAAGAGATCAGACTGGTCACTAAAGTGACTTGTTTTTCCCGATTCCTCTGCATTTCATGAGAAAATACACAAGAGTCTGAAAAGTTATTTTTGATTTTAGCTGCTAGGTGACTTTTGTGGTAACCTGATACATAGCTTTAAGAACAATCCTTTCATTATCTCTTCAATTTGCACATTCCAGGAAAAATAAACAGTATACCATGATATAATTTCTCATCGCCTATGAGATAAGTTATCATCACCTAACCTAATTAAGATCACTGTAAAAATAACTCTGGATTCCTCCGGGCCTTCACTGCCAATCTCCACTGTTCCGCTTCTGAACAGTGTTTTGCTTCTCTCTATTTTTCTCCCTGAAGTATCACCTTTTCCCTACTTAACTGCACGGCAGGTTCTCCCCCAGCACTTTCTGTTGACTAAGCAATGTCGCTCAGAGTAACCAACACCGCCCACAGCTGCGTCCCACAATGGCTCCATGCTGCTAACGTTACATCTTGGGGAGGACAGGATCAGAGTGCCCTAACTGCTATAAACACTGGAGTTATTCATAAAAATGTGTAGAAGGAGGGATTTTCCGTGGGATTTCTTTACCTGTTTCCCCACCACAAAACAGTGAAAGAAACAGAATGGGTCATGGGCTGCTTGGCCTGTAATGCAAACTCACAGCTTAACAAGTCAATAAAGAGCCAATCCTCACCTCTCCAGCCACACGGAGCCTCCAAGGTTAGAGGCAAACACAATTTGGAGACGTCTGCCCAGGGGGTTTAATGATCCTTATTATTCAGCTATTGTGTGCAAACACTAGGAAGGCAGTAATCTGAATTATCAAAGCCCCCATAACTGGCTTCTAACCTGCCTACAAAGTTCAAAAGTTCCCTTTCAATGGTTCGCTTATTCACCCTAACAGCCGTTTTTAAATGTAACAAAATAAAGCCAAAAATAAAATAAAGGTAAAAACTGATTACACACCTCCAGGAATTTAATGGTAAACTTTGGGACAGGCAAGTTCTTCACTGCTTGGAAGAAAAACCACTTTGATTAAAAAAAAAAAGAAAAGTTCCTTAAGCCACAACTTGCTTTTCCTCTTCAGCTCTGACATTTTAGTCAATCTCAGAAACACCACGTACCGTCTGAAATAACACACAAGACAAATTCCTGTGTTGCGTTTTACACCAACTCGTCATAACACACACAGAAAGCCCGCTGAGATTTCACTTTCGTGTTACTATAAAACTGCCTATTTGGGTCACAGTGGTTTTATAAAGCATCACGGTTTTGCTTTCTTCTTTTCGTTGTGAAAGTCCTAGAAATACTCTACGAAGGGCACCTGAGCCACCCAGGTGTCAGTGACCCAGGATCACGTGCCTGGAGTCCCAGGATTGAGACAGCCTCGGGCTTTTTGCTCCTCCACCTTCTGCCCCTCCTCCTGCTCACACTCTCTCAAATAAATAAATAAAATCCAAAGAAAGAAAGAGAGGGAGAGAGAGGAAGAGAGGAAGAGAGGAAGGAAGGAAGGAAGGAAGGAAGGAAGGAAGGAAGGATGGAAGAAAGAAAGAAAAGAAAAAAGAAAAGAAAAGGAAAGGAAAGGAAAGGAAAGAAAATGAAATGCTACCGTGAAGAGTGCCAATCAGCCTCCAAGGGCCCCACGTCCCCGCCCTCCTGCCTTGTGTGTCCCCTGAATGGCCGGGCTGGCTGACTTGTAGGACTAACAGGGTTCTGTGAAAACAACGGTGGGCAGCATCCGCGCTATGGGAGAAGAGACGCTGAAGCTTCTGATTTGCTGTCTCTTGGATCACTTGCTCTGGGGAAGTCAGCTGCTATGCCAGGGGGACGCAGAAGCTGCCTTTGGACGAGTCCCACGTGCCTGGCAATGGAAGCCTCCTGCCAACAGCCACGCACGTGAGCTCCCAGCCCCTGCTCCAGCCCTGGCGAGGCCTCACTGCCACCCTGCACAGCAGCCAGACGCCAGACCTGAGTTAGAACCACCCAGACTCCTGGACCATAGGCAATTAGGAAGTAACAAACGTTTATTGCTTTAAGTTGCTAAGTTTTAGCGTCACTGGTTATGTGGAAGTAAGAAATATACCAAGTGTTTATCTCATGTAGGTATATAAATAAATATTCAGAATTTAGGACAAATGATGTTTTAGAGTATCAGTGCTTAAAATGCCAAGTTGTAACAGCGTCATCTCCATATTTCACATTTGATCAAAAGGAACAAATACCAAAAGACAATTATGAGAATCGGTTTTATGTTGATTCTCCAAATCAATCATTATTCCTTATTCTTCTTGATCCTCACAGCTCAACTTTTAGCATTCGTATAATTAACGCAACTGTAAATGGATTTAATTCCTCAAGCTCATGGCTTGCCTCTTGAATATTTACATCATCTCATAAAACGGATATTTTATCTTGTCATAGCCCAAGAACATATCAAGTAGGAAACATTTTATCTTTTAATTCAGGCATGACCTATTTGAAAAATGAAACAAATTGCATGAAGTAATTAGAGGAAAATATAGCCATTGTTGAATCTTCACTTCCAAAGGAGATACCCAAATGATTATACTTGTATTGTCGAATGCTCAAAATCTGTGAAATATCCTAAAAGGGTACTGATATTCAGATAAATCATAAATAATGCGTATTTTTTCATTTTTGTAAAAAGATACAGTAGAACAATATTTTTTAAAAAATGGAACAAAAGTGGTCACTATTTATAGGGAAAGGAATAGGAAGGGTAGGGCGAAAGACGTGATAGCAGGATCTCTCTGGATAGGTCTTATTAGAGCTTCAACTTTGGAATGAAGTCACTTCTTCACATGTGCAGTAGACCGAATTTATGAAATTGCTTACAAGTTGAAAATAAATGGAAATAAAGGAATCTGCAAGTATATTATGCTGGTGATAAAACCACACAGAAAAAAAAAAAATTTTCAGGTGAGTTTAGGAGGACGGCATTTTGGTTACACATCCATAGTGGGTTTGTCTCAAGAACAAATGGAATGCCACATCTTCTTTACCCATTCATCTGTTGATGGACATCTGGGTTCTTTCCATAGTTTGGCTATTGCGGACATTGCTGCTGTAAACATTTGGGTGCACGTGCCCCTTTAGATCACTACATTTGTATCTTTAGGGTAAATACCCAGGAGAGCGATTGTTGGGTCATGGGGTAGCTCTACTTTCAACTTTCTGAGGAACCTCCATACTGTTTTCCAGAGTGGCTGCACCAGCTTGTGTTCCCACTGACAGTGCAGGAGATGTGTGTGTATACACACACACACACACACACACACACACACACACACACACAGGAATACTATGCAGCCATCAAAACACACAAAATCCTGCCATTTGCAACGACGTGGATGGAACTAGAGGTATCTTGCTGAGCGAAATAAGTCAATCAGAGAAAGACAATTATCATATGATCTCTCTGATATGAGGAATTTGAGAGGCAGGGCAGGGAGTTATGGGGGGGTAGGGAGGGAAAAAAATGAAACAAGATGGTACCAGGAGGGAGACAAACCATAAGAGACTCTTAATCTCAGGAAACAAACTGAGGGTTGCTAGGAAGTGGAGGGTAGGGATAGGGTGGCGGGGTAATGGACAATGGGGAGGGCATGTGCTATGGTGAGTGCTGTGAATTGTGTAAGACTGATGATTCACAGACCTGTACCCCTGAAGCAAATTGTATGTTAATTAAAAAAATAATTAATTAATTAAAAAACATATGGAATGAAGAAAAAAGGAATCTTTAACTTTATTCAGCAGTCTTATTAGTAGGAGTAATAGTGGTATTGTTGCTTCTAGTAACAATCATTATTAAAAGGGCATTACTTTTTCATATAGTTCTTGTAGAATAAAGCAAATAAGTAATTATGTTAATGCTGTTAACAATCAAGACTTCTAATGTAAAAGAACAGATGCGGAAATAAATTCAAAGAAATAACAGTAATGTTAAATCTTAGCTGGAAATAATGGTATAGATTTATAATTTGCTTTCATTGTAAAGGCCTAGAAGCAAGGACATCCCCAGTAGCAATGAGTACCTCTAGCACCAGACTGTGATTCCTAAAAACCATTCCCCATAAAAAGGAACCAGTGTTCCTTGAAGGAATGACTAATTTCAGGTCTGTGGTCAGGAAATACAGAAGATAAACCGGGAACGTTCGTACCAGAAAGTGAGAGAGCTACCAAAGATGAATGAGGTTGAGATAAATCCCAGAAGACCACACAAAGACCCATCAGTGAAGCTGGGACCATTTGGATATTTAAAAGAATTGGGGGGAGGGGAGAGAGAAAGAAAGAGAAAGGGAGGAAGAGGGGAAGGGGAGAGGGAACGAGGAAGAGGGGGAAGGGGAGAGCGAGAGAGTTTTGGTTTCTAAAACCAAAACTCAATAGTCACCACAGGAGATTAATCATGGCATGAACTCCAACTCTTTAGACTAAAGTTTGGCAAGTAAAGAGAAAGAATCAAGCATTTATCCTGTCTCTTATACGAGCTGTATTTCAGGGTAACTGAAATCCCCTAGTTGATGAAGAAAAATTTGTCTTTATTGAGGGATTTCAGCTAATAAATGTGAAAGGAATGACTTAATTAGAATAAATCTACCATTTCACAACTCCTAATGAAATGACCGGTCCAGCATTCATGGCATCATGACAGCTAGAAACGTGCCTGCTGACGGCAGTTAGAAATACAGAGCAGCAAAATATCCTTGTCAAACAAGAGCTGAACTTGAATCTAATCATATCTTTAGAACTATAAGTCTTTAGTGCTAAATGCCTGTG
The DNA here is from genome assembly GCF_002288905.1 of Enhydra lutris kenyoni. Lineage (NCBI taxonomy): Eukaryota > Metazoa > Chordata > Mammalia > Carnivora > Mustelidae > Enhydra > Enhydra lutris. Next base: position 6,806,249 of record NW_019154145.1, on the reverse strand, counting down.
ACAGGGATAAAACAGCAATTGAAATGATGCTACAAGGGAGTAAGCAGAGAAATCTAGAAAGAGAGGCATACTCACTGGACAAATGACCTAGTTTCTTTGAGGAGTGAACGGCGTGGCCAAAAGAAGGACGGAGGGTGAGAGCTCTAGGTTCAGAGGTACTTAGTCTGGTTTGGATCCTGATTCAAACAGAGCCACTGTCCACATATATGTTTGAGACAAAGGGAGGCGACTGGATAGGGGCTGGGTAGGAAACAGCAAGAAAATGTTCACATACCTAATGTGTGGTAAAATGGCAATGTGATTACACAAGAAAATCACCCTATTTTTAGAGCCGCATGTTCAAGTATGTGGCTGTAACGTGACCCTGGGCCTGGATTTTCTTGGCCAGGACTTGGGCAGGAAAACAGAAAAGGATTCAATCAAGCAAGCATGGCAGCCTTTTGAGAACTGTTAGATCTATCAGGTGGTGGGTACGTGAAAGTTTGTGAGCTTATTCAGTTATGTTCGAAAATGTTTAGATTTCTTCTAACTTCTTAGATTAGTTCTTAGAACTACTGGTCATGTGCATTTTACCCAGCATGATTTAGGTTCATCACTTCTTGGCCTTTTGGCTCAGCTCAAGTGCAGAATGATTTCGGTTCATAAAACACAAAAAAGCCAGGGCACGTGTGCACTCCTCCATCAACAGCATAATTAACATTTCTGAAGGTAAATGTGCTTTGGTTATTTGCCTTAATCCATCTTTGCTTTTCCATCTCCTTTTCACATTTCTCCATCTCCAAATTTCACTCACCCTGTAGGGCTCTATTCAAATTCTCCTCTCCCCCAAGGCTTTTCTAACTCTTCCTAGCTGGAATAATCACCTTGAACTTCTATCTAATTTTGGATGTGCGTCTTATGGCCTTTAACACTTTCTCCCTTCTGCTGTGATTATTTCTATGTTCTTGAGAGGAGAGCCAACATCTGATTCCAATGTGCCACTCGCATACGCTTTATCTCCTTCGACACAGTTGTACCATGTATATCATCAACATTAATATTTGTTGAATATAGATCAATTTTTAAAGAACGGAAAACCCATGAAGGTGTTCTCGAGGGCACTGTCAGGGTTCTTTTCAAAAACTAAATTTTCTGGAGTCAGAACTTTTAAAAGATTTTGTGATTTCAGAAAGGCTTCTGCTTCTCTCCTGCAAATAGGAGGGTACCTTCAGTAAGGAAGAACATAGCCAAATGCAACTAACATTCAACACAGTGAGACTTTACTTTGAATAACTCCTCGATGAGGAGGATGCTTAATTACTTAGAAGAACATGCTTTCACATGAAAATATGCTAAATTTGCAAGTTAACTATAAAAGATAAGAAACTCATTCATTCACTCATTCATTCATTTTCGGATTAAAGAACATCTCAGTTAGCTGAAAACATTGAAAGCAATAAGATGATATTCAGTGAACCTGAAAAATGAACAAGACTGTGACCGAGATGTGTATCTCACTGGAGTGTTATAAAACTCAGTTATTACTGCAGTCATGCTCGGAAAATCCAACACCACGACTTTAGAAGATATTAAAATCTGATAATAGCTGCTGTGTCTTCACCAAAAATCACCATGTTTCCCCTGAACTTTTATCTTCCTCTGTAAACAGCATGGGATATATCTATAGATATACTAAAATAAGTGAAAATACATCATGCATAATGTATATATACACACACGAAAAATACAGGTGCATATACACACATACATGTACATATTCTAACTTGCAACAGTTACAGGCACATGTATTTTCTCATTCACACACATAACTCCCATAGCTCGCTTACGTCCTATGCTATGGCGCCTACTCCTGACAGTTTCAGTACGTACCGTACGGATCACCTGGGCTTGTGTGTATGTAAAGGATACTATGTAGCCTACTCTGGACCGCTCAGGATCCTCTTTCTCTTCGATTGTTTGATTTTAGATCTTTGGTAATAAAGATGATCTTCCAAAATGAGAATGAAGGGGATTTCAACAACTTTTTGGGAAAAGAACATGTCCAGTTGTTAAACTATGAAACAGGAAATGAGATAAAAAGATGTCTTCCCACACTCCAAACAAATAAATGACTTACACTGATCACTGATAAAACAGTTAGTGGGCAATCATTTCTGGCTGCATTAATATTTAAAGGATTTTTATGAATAAAAAGATCCATAAAAAAAAAAGGTCCAAGGGAGTTTAAAGCAGTAAGTAAATAAAGCAAAATAAAATAAAATGAAATGATGTTTCTAAAATTTTCTCTGAGGCAGAAAAGGACTTGTGGAATTACTCCACTGACTTTAGAGTTGCATTCAAAGTGAGTATCATTCTATATGTATATATTTGTAAAGATTTTATTTATTTATTTGATAGAGAGAGAGCACAAGCAATGGGAGTGGCAGGTAGAGGGAGAGACAGATGCAGGCTCCCCACAGAGCAGGGAGCCCGATGTGGGTCTCAATCCCAGGACCCTGGCATCATGACCTGAGCTGAAGGCATTGGCTTAACCAACTGAGACACCCAGGCACCCCAATGAAGATCATTCTAACAGAAGGAGAGAAAAAGAATAAAAAAAGGAAGAAACGAGAAGGTCATGCAGATCTTACATACTTTAAAGCCTGAATACAGACATTTTTTTTTGAGTTTTAAAGACTACTTCAGAGTTTGGTCCTCTGGTCTTCTCAAAGTTCTACCTACCCTCCTGTCACATCAAGAATGGCCTGGAAGGATGAGAGGAAGGTTACAAAACTTGGCCTGACAGATATGTCAAGAAAGGACTAGACACCAGGCTAGGCACGGACATAAAAATCACTCATTAGCTGCCCCACAGTCTCTTCGAACTTCAGGACTGTGAGGTTTAACCAATCCTTCTTACATACAGTCATTTCATTCTCATTCCTGGTGGTGGGGACTTTAATTGGTATGGACTTTTGGCTGATAACCTGGCATAATAATTTCTTAAAAATCTCTTAAATGTTCATATTTTGGGACCATATGAGGATGTTATTTGTTATAGCAAAATCTGGGACAACTGAAATGTCCAAGAATTGGAAACTGAAAAGATAAATGAGTTATGATACTAGAGTAAAATAAGATACCATGTCACGTGGACCCGGGGAAAAGTCTAGGATGCTTTGCTGAAGGGTTTACAAGTATGGTTTTACAAGTAAAACCATACTTGTAAGATGATCCTGTCTTGTGTTTTTCCCCAACAAACAGCCAGCTGTAAGTATTATGGAAAGGATGGAAAGGGGAGGGTTCTTGTCCTAAGCTACACATTCCTAGACAGTTTATCTTAAAAAAAAAAAAAAACAAAAAAAACTAACCATGTATTATCTTTATAATTGGAAAAAAAAAAAAAAACATTTAAGACACAAAGCCAAATACTTCCATAGTTAGCGCTTGTTCAAAATATCTTTTGAAAAGCCCTTTTGCTTTTTATACCTGGTTTTACCCAAAGGATGCAAAAGCCTATACATAACATCTTTGTGAAAAGTATTTTTCTCTAAAACAAATGTCCAGTCAGCTTATTAAAAGGAAGAAACACATAACCAACATTTATTAAAGACCTATATTATATCCTGATCAGGGTTTACCGAGTTTTGCTTCCCAGACAGTCTTATCTACTCCTTGTTTATTAAAACCCTAACTATATATGGCACAGAGAGCCACAGACAGAGAGACAGTGTACCCTGGAAGAAAAGCTACTCTAATAATTTCACTTTCAAATTGATGTGTGTCTTTTTCTGTCTGTATAGAGTGGTACATCTGTTATTATAAAGATAATACAAGTCTTGAAAAGATCCACATTTCCTTTTTACATCGACTACAGAGGGACCAACTTCACATTATTTAAAACACATTTGGAAATTTTAGTCACTCCACCTGTAAGACCTTCCAATGCCTTTAAGCAACTTATTTTCAGCATCTTCTTATTATTCAAATTACCTCTAAAATTAAGTAAATTACCAAGAGCAATGGGTAGGAAGGAAAAGCAATCTTTGACAAAAGACTTCCACACCAAATGCAGTTTTTGGTTTTTTTTTTTAATCTTACTATAGGCTAAGAGAAAGTAAGCTTCCTCATCAACTATACTCAAATGAAAGAGTAAAATAAAAGAGCAAGCTTCCCGCAGGCTCCTTTGGCCCTCTTATTTTAAGGGTTTTTTTTGTTTTGTTTTTTTACTTGATAAAAACACAGTTGCTCCTAGTGTGAAATCAATTCTGTAGAAGTTGCTCAGTTAAATTCTACTCGGATACTATGCCGAATCTAGGAAAGCTCGCTCAGAGTAAAAATCAGCTCCATGGTTGAAAAGCTAAAAGACTGTCTGAATCCTTGAATATATCTCCACAAATCTTTATTTTCAGTCTGCTATGTCTTCTACTCCTTGGTCGTTGAGACAAAAAGGTGAATGGGGCACACACGCCAATTTCCAAGAAGCTGCTGGGCCGGGGGAGAAGACAGTCCAGACAGATCTACAAAGCATACCGAGGACTCCCACACGGATGAGAACAGTGCATTCTGGGCACTTGGAAGAGGGATGACCGGCTGGGGGTAGGGATGGGGCAGCGGGGTGTGACCGCCTCTTCCAAGAACAGATGACAAGTTTAAAAGATGAGTATGAACATGCCTCCGAAGAAGAGGCAGGGAGGTGGAAGGCACTACAAGCAGGTGGCACAGCCTGAGAAAAGAAATCAAGAGGAAAACTCCCCTGCTCTGTGCGGGGAACCGCACGCCGTTTGGTAGAGCTAAACTACAAAGCAAGCGACCAGGCGCTGTCCCGGGCTCTAGCCAGACGGCTCTGGAGCGCGAAGCATGGAGAACAGCTGAGCGTACCAGGAGCGGAGAAGGGGGTACGGAACTGAGAAATGTTAGTAAACAGGCAGACACTGGGGACTGGCTGGTTGCTGGGTGGGGGAGGCTTCGAGGCAGGGAGAGAGGTGTCACTCCTCCTTGAGCTGCAGGCTTCTGGGAGTGTGGCTGGGAACGCTGGGGCTTTCTACACTGTGGGGACGGCACCGAGAACTCAGATGGAGGAGATCTGTGCCGGCTACTGGAGCAATGAAAAAACTCCAAAAACAATCACTTAATCTCTCTGGGAAGCAAAATATCTCTGTGCATCATGGCTTTTGGGTTTCCTAGCTAACGGTGTCTCTGCTTTCCTCTCCTTTCTCTGGTCCTGTGGGTCCCTCGAGTCTGGCCAAGGAGGAGAGCCTCACTTGTAGGTCTGCCCAGAAGTTCTAAGATGCCAAGAGCTCAAATGAAGACCGAGGAGACTTCTTTGGTCAGAGTCTCTCTTTCCCAAAGTTTTGTTCAAAACAGCCCTTGAGCGATAGACACCCTTAGATTAGTTTTCAAGATGCCCAGGCTGGTATTAGGGCAAATAAAATCTCTTGAGTCCACGAGTCAGACAGCCTTTGCCTTCTTCCAAGGGACCCTGGAAAACGGAAGCTCTGGGCTCTTCATCGACAGATTCAAAGACAGAAGAAGGACTAGGCTGGGAGACGTAACCTGGCATTCGATTTTGGGAACGCTTCGTTTTCGGAGGCTCAGTGCACCCAGTGGGAAGTTGGCAGCAGACGACTGGGCAGGCTGGTCTGCGTCCTGGGGCAGAAATCCGAGCTGGAAACCACTGCGGTGGAACTGAAGCCTAAGGGGTGAGCAGGAGGTTTTGGGGAGAGAGAACAACGTGACGTGGGCCACGGGCAGGAAGGAGAGGCACGTCCACGAGAAAAACAGAAGGGACGAGAGAGAAGTGAAGAAGCAAGAGACGCAAGGGACTAGAAGGCGTCAGAAAGGGCTGGGGGCATGGGGGGACTGCAGGGTCTCCCGCAGTGCAGAGCACACTCCGGGGAAGCGTCAAGGGCAGATGCCAGGATGCAGGGGGTTTAGGAATGAAGCATCTGGAAGCCCCGGGCAGGAAGTCCTTCTGGAGACATCAGAATGAGAAGAGGAAGTCGTGTTTTCGGGCATCTAGCGGGGAGAGGGAACTGGGGAGCAGGTTTCGATACGGGGAGTCGGGCCCACACGGGGCCACAGCCTTCAACCCGTGGGTTAGGACTTCGGCAACCGCGTGTTACAAAAAAGCTGCAAGATTCTGAGTCACAGGAGTCCTGCAGGGACGTGGTTGTTGGTCTTCCAAACCTCAGAGGCAGGAGGGGGCAGAGAAGAAGAAACATCACACTGTGCTTCTAGAGCCTTTACGTGCGTGCTTTAATATCACAGCCCATAAAACGACAGGAAATAACGGAAGGCAAATAATTTAAATTGTCCGGGTTGTTGTCAGCAATGGTGGGAGTGCCTCTGTGTTTCCATCGGTAGGGGCGTATTCCTTCCAAACCCCAGAAGTGTGAGTTGTTTGAACCGCAGGGGAAATTATAGTCCGATAGTATCCAAAAGGTTAGCATGATACAGCTAAATTATCTCTGCCTGTCACAGGTTAAAGAACATTTAAATTCTGGAAGTTCACATCAGCTTTTTCTAGATAACAAATCTTAAGTACCTTCCTATATTCACTCAATTAGTGATCTTGGGCCTTGATAACACTGCAGAGAGAAACTTTCCAACTATCATTCAAATCATATCTAAAAAGGTGGTCATAAATATTTTAAAACCTAAGTGAACTAATAAGACCTAGACCCATTAAGGATAAGATCTTTTACAACAAATTAAATAAAACAATTTATTGAAGTCTGGACTCAAGATAAGCTAGATTTACTAGCTGACCTTTTATTCATTTAAGGAACAAAATTAGCTCTAATTGCATTAGAATGGAATCCAGTAAATTTCCCCAAGTCTTCTAATGTGGCATCCGTGTAAGAACGGCTGTAATTGTTTACAAGTAAGATGGAAATGCTTTGATTATAATCTTTCCACTTGTTTTACTGTGTAGTAAAAGCATTTCCCCAAACCTACAGCCAGTTTTCCGGACAGCCTGTTATTTTTTCCCTTACACATACTGCATGTTCGGTGTTAATGAACAAACTACAACACGCCAGGGGAGGAAATTAAACTTGGAGATTTCATCATAAGTTTAGGTCAGTAACAATGACAGAGTCAGAGATGGAGGCCAAGAACTCCTTGTCTGCAAAAGGCAGAAAAGGGCCAAAGGCCTGGACAGGAAAAATTTTAACTACCTGCTTCCCCTCGGAATCGCAGCTGAGACATATGGGTTTGGGTCTGTTGAATTCATAAGTAGATAAGGCAGCAAGAATAAATGTACACAGCCCACAGCTTGTGTCCCAGCTGCCAGGGAACTGCATCTGTAATGATCTACCACTTGTCCCTAGCATTACAAATAAGTCATTTGCCATACACTTTAAAATATAGTTATGCTTGGGATTTTTTGGAGTGGGGTGGAACTTGTTCCTGTTACCTGGTTTCTAATATAGGCAAAATACCTATGAAATGCTTTAGTCTCACTGGCAAGCTATCCAGGGCAAAACAAAAGTATCAACATGCTTCAATCTTTTTTTTCTTTTAATCAAGAGCAGACAGTTTTATTGGAAGGGAGACAAATGAAAAATAGGAAAGCAAAGGGCCTTCTAAGTCTGATAGCACGGTGCTCTGAAATGTTCCTGAGCTTTACTTCTAAAGGATCATTTTTAATTTTTTTTTACAAGATGTATTTATTTATTTTTGTGAGCGACAGAGAGAGAGAGAGAGAGAGAGAGCAAGCACATGTGCATGAACATGAGGGGGGGAGGGGCGGAGGGAGAAGGAGACTCCCCACTGAGCAGGGAGAACCCTGGGAACCCTGGGATCATGACCGGAGCAAAGGCAGACGCTTAACTACTGAGCCACCGGCTGCCTAAAGGATCATTTTTTGAAACCAACAAGCTTTGCTTGGCCTCCTCAGCATGTTTTTATGAAAATATGAACTATGACTGCCTTTTCTTAAATAAAACGTTATCTGTCATTTCTGCCTGCCCCTTGTCCCTTATCTAGTCAGAGTCTTCCTTTCCTTCTGGGACTACCACTGCCGCTCCAGACAGGCTGTCTTCGTGGCCGCAGGTGCTGGAAGGAGGCATGCGGAGCACCGGGCGGCATCCCAGCCGCGGCTGACTTGGACCGTGTCTGCCACCAAACAGTGGCAAGACGGAGTAAAAGACAGTGAGCAGAGTCCTAACAATACGTCTTGAAGCCTGGATACCGCCTCACCTAAAGTCAAAGAAGCCTCTCTTACTTTGTCCTTCCAGCTGGTTTGACTTGGGCTTCCGTTATTCGAGACTAAGAGCCTTAATTAACACAAAAGCAAACACGAGCGTTCCACCTAGAGAGGAGAAGTTTTGTTAGCCTTCTCCGTGAGTGTGATCCGATGCTCTACCCTTGGATTGGAGGTTGCTACAAGAAAAATACAAAACGGTCTTTGTGTCTGTTGTTAAAAGCTGCTACGGTTTGGCAGCTGGTTCCATATGGAAATAAAGTTTTAAATTTGGTGCCTTAAAAAACTTGGTCTCTCCTGAGAAACTCAGAGGTACGTTCCTTTTCAAAATTGTATTTCACTGTTTGCCCTTCTTGCTAGGAAGCCAGAATCCCATCTGATGTGCAATCATTCGCTTCTTTTTCCTCTTCTTGGTATTAGTTTCCTATTCCTTTTTTCTAATAACTTTATTATTTTCTCTTTAAGCTACCGTAAATTTGTTTAGACTGGAAAAAAATTATATATGAATAAACAATGTTTCACATAAAGAGGCAAAATGCAGAAAGTAGGATAAAAATCAGTTGTTATTATTTCTCTAAAGAACTTATCAATAAAAACCACGACACACATTTCACCCTGTTAAATGTCTTTCATCTAAACCTGGTTACATTTTAAAATGTAAAACGCTTATTTTCTTTAAAAATATTTTCAACAATTATTCTTATAATTGCTCACGATTATTCTCTACTTCTAGCTGTACTGTCAAAAAGCATTATTCGGGAAAGTTTGGATCATAAAAAGACAACAAGTATCTATAAATATTTACTTTTTAAAGATTAAATTCTTTATGTTTTTCAAGATTAATGAGCAAATTTGAGCTCCTGTTTTCATAATACATATGATTTAGAAATTAAAAAGCCCCTCCCAGAAATAGCGAAGTTCCATAAACTGCAACAAAAAACTGAATTACTTATGCAAAAAGGAAAGCATCCGATTTTCAGAATCTCTGCTAAGAGAGGTCTGATGAATGAAAGAGTTCCAGAATCATAAGGAATCTGATAATACTCAGGGCTGTGCTGACAGTGGAACCCAAAACGCTGGCAGAAAGAAAACTGTAATTGCCAGCAGGAAAGTGGTCACTGAAAAATATTTCAGTATATAATTTGCCTATTTTGGGAAAGGGGTTACATCTATAAAAAGGGAAGCTATTGTAATCTCTCTGTCAAAAGAAAATTTAGAATTATCATTGATAATAACATTGTTCTCTGAAAGGCTTCATAAATGATTTTGTGTCACTTGATCAAATACATTATTAGAGTAATTGGAAAAATGACCAACGATTACTGGATGTTTGGCAAGGAGAGCTCAAGTCATCATCCCTTCTCTGGGGAGCTCACTGCGTAAGGGCACCAGCATCCTGAGGGCAGAGGGACCAGTGCACAATTTCTCCACCACAGTAACCCCCCCCATCGACCAGCCGCAATAAAAGAGCTAACAGACTGTTGGGGGACTGACAAGGAAAGAGGTCTGCTCAAAGGGAAGGGCAGGGCACTGGATGGAGAAAAAGACAGACGCCTCCTTCTCAGGGCTGGCAGAGGGTAGCGAGGAAGAGGTAACTCAGAAATGCGGCGGGGGGAGTCTCTAACCCCCTATCTGCTGCTATTGTTCACCCTAATCTTTACAAAGATTTAATTTTTTTCTGAATACATTGCCAATATTTACAATTATCTTTCCTTTTAATGAGAAGTTCCTTTAACAGAATTTTGAACTTAAAAAATAGAGCCACACACATTTTAAGCTTAGAAGAGCTGCAGGCCCCGTTCTGCCCCGTCTTTCCTGCTAGTCTTGTCAAACAGGCCCTGTCCCCAAGATACTCCCATCACGTGAGTTTGCTCAATTTTCTTCATAGAAATGGAGAGATAGGTGAATGCCGTAAGCTAGCTCACTCTTCCTAATTGGCTCAACATAACTAACTCAGCCAATGGTAAAGACCGGGACGCCGAATACGATGGCCGTGCTGGGTTGCCCCTTGCCCATCTTGTGCCGGTGGGCACTCTACTCACCCTGCTCTTTGCCTCCAGGTACAAGCGCGACCTCACCATCCTCGTCAGCACAGGTGCACAGCTGTTCCTGGACAAGCCGAGACCCTCTCGACGGGTGGGCCAGGCTGAGTCTTTGCAATTTACTTAAATGCTTAAATGCTCTTCCCACTCGTACTGCTCAAGAACTTTATAGATGTGGGGATTACAACTTCAGGGTCACTGTTCTAGTTTCATCTTCATTACTGACTAAGGGCAACTCCGGAGCCCCGTTTCTGGAGGACATGTCAAAGGAATCGGAGGTCCTTGCTAAGGCATCCTGAACTCTGATGCTTCTCTGGTGGTGGCACCAGACTCCCCCACAGCCCCGTTGGAACACGGATTCCAGGCATGTTAAAGGAAGGCAAAAACAAGGTGCGTCTGTCCTGCTACGAGGAACAACATCAGAGAACAGAGGAAACAGTCTAACCTCAAAGTACTTTCCCAGATCAAGGGTAGAAGACCTTCTTTATTTAGGAAAATTCAGAAACTAAGTATTGTCTTAAAGATCTTCCAGTAAGAGGGTATAATTTGAACCCTGTAAAGCTGTTTCCTTTTCCCCGTAATTTCAAAAGACTATCCTCTGCTTGTTCTTCAGCAATAAACAAACCCGGGCTATTCAGACTCCCCTTTCTGAATCCCATTCTGTTCATTAATGTCACTTCAAAAGACTGCTGTAGCCCCAAGTGTGTACGAACTAAGTAAAGGCACATTTATAAGAATCTACCTCCTCTTTTCCATTATTACTGCCATGGCATAAGCCATTTATCCTTATGCTACAACAACAAAAGATTACTTTTAATTTCATATTATTTACGTGTGTCATAAAATATTCTTTTAATTTTTTCCAACCATTTCTAGGTTTGCGAGCCATCCAAAAACTGGCAGTGGAATAGATTGGGCTCATGGGCCATAGTGTGCTGATCCTTGATTTAGATTACAAAAAAAAAAAAAAAAAAAAAAAAAAGCTCTTTACTGATTAAGAAATATTTTACATAAAATCCTATTACTATGTGACTTGGGTCTCTTTTTCTCTCTTATTTTAATTTAAAATGTAATCTATTTCACTTAATTTATTCCTTTGTTCATTATAAGTATTTCCTTGTGTCTGACTTCAGCCAAGTGATTACTGATTCCTGTAACATGGGGCTATTTACCTAAATGTTTGAAAGTTCACATGTTATATAATGTTATACTTTCATGGGCAATTTGTCTACAATGTCTGAGGATTATAATTTCCCTAATACTGGACAGTCTATCCTAGGATAACAGGATCCATTTCTCACGTTTCCCAGTATCTTAGGTATATGAGTGATTTGTTGAGAGGAGAAAAAGAGGAGAAAAAGATAAGAGGAATAATATTATCAAAGTCTTTTCACAGACCTTATTCCTCTAAAGGAAATGAGCAAGCTAACTCTTTTGTGTAAGTAAAGATTAAGTAATGGTCAGTTACTGAGAAAACAGTTATAAATGTGAACTAATAAGAGAAAAGTACTTGTTGAATGAAAAATAAGAGTATCTTCCCTTTAGAGGCATGAGCCCAAGAATTTCCAAAAAGACAGTATCATTAGCTACTCTGGTTGGGTCTCCCTGCTAATCAGCCTTCTACTGTCGAGAAAGGAGGACATTAGTCACATTCTTATAGATAAAACAGAGGGCATGGGGTAAGACAGTATCTGGTTTGAGAGCTGAATCTACAGTGTTTTTGTTACACTGTCTAAGCTTGTGAGTAACACTACCACTCACTGTCTAGGTTTCTACTGACAGAACCAAAAAGAGTAATGTGGAAATTATGTGGATAATGTAGGTGAGAAAAGGATGAACTATCTGGATTTTTTCTTCTTCCTTCAATCTTCAGAAGAACATACATTTTCCTGGAAGACCATGTTCGCCTCTACAATATCATTCATCATCATGACATTGGACCTTTTCATTGCATTATATTTGGAACTCACAAAAGCAACAGCATAAAATGCAAACTTTTAAGATGGAATGAACCACTGAGAACACAGAGCATATTTTCTGTTGCCTACTCTCCCCACCACATAAGTGCATGGCTCCTACTTTCATTATGATGGGTAAAAACGGAATGAAAATTCAAACCCACTTTCTACATAATATTTGGTTGTTTGCAATGTAAACAAATCCATTTTCAGGCTTACTGGTGAAAAATAAGGTTGTAAACTAGTACTTTTAGCTTGCGGAATTCATTTACATGATAAACAGTATGGTTTTTACAACAAGAAGAATGAATGATTTTTAACATAACTTATGAAAAGAAATCAAGGTTTATTATCACCTTATTAAAATCATATAAGAGTATTTACTGGAGGCCTTAATTCATATCCCAAAAATGAGTAAAAGAAACAGAGCCAACTAATTTACTTTGAAGAAGGTGCGCTGATAGGATGATTCTGTGAAAATGAAGACGAACAGTGAGCGTGGGGTTTCTATTTCCAGTCTCTCTTCAACTAACAAGCAAACAAATGAGCTGATAATTCAGCCTTCCACGGTTATTATTACATACTGTTTCACCCAGCCTTGGGCGATAGCTTTGTTTTCAGGTACAGAATAAATCCATGAGAATCTGCGTTCTTTGTCATGGTAGGCAGAGAACACACACTCGGGAAGGACAAATATCACACCAACCGGGCAGAATATGCCACTTACTCCACTCAACGTATAGTTTCTTCCTTTTCAGACAACTAGGACCTGACGAATTACGCAGACACAACGTCATGTCTTTCAAAAAGAGAAAAAGAACAAGAAAGAAGGGATCCTCTATGTCAAATAAGGCAGTAAGCATTTCCTCTGAGGAAGGAACCAATACAATTTGAAAATGAAGAATTCTCAAAGTAAAGCTGGACCCTCCGTGTTCGTACCTGGAAAAGGTTAGAGTCCTAAACCCATTAGGAAAGAGCAGAGAAGGTTAAGCTCCATGTATTTCGCTCTAATTGAAAACGGGTCTACTTACATCTTGTCTTGGCCGGCACCAACTCTGAGAGTCAGTCGGGGGATGACCGGACTTGGGGCCGGGACAACTGGCTCCACTTTGATCTGTTGAAGTCATTACATCAGAGTTAAATGCATTTTCAACAAAATTCCTCCCACCTCTTCTCCTCCTTCCTCATCTCCACAAACCTGATAAGCCAGTTTAAGCCTCAAAATGTGGCGAAAATGCTAGCAGCAAGGACAATCAGGGTTATTTGGATTCTGTTTCTCAACAGCTGCAGGCTCTCCGGCTTCAGGAGAAATTCGACAAACTTGAATTACTTCATGTAAGTGATGGCAATTATGGCTGTATTTTCTTAGTTTTGGTTAAGTTCATGGATTTTACTGTTAGAGTTTCTACACAAAAACTCATCTAGCTGGGGAACATTTGGGGAAAATTTAAGTAACTGCCAGACTTCATGTAAACAGAAAAAAGTGCAATGATATCTGCACCTCTAAGATAAATGTATGTTTATGGAACTTGAAAAACACGAAACTCATCCTAAGTTTGCACTGTCATACAAGGAAAACGGTAATACCAAGTGTAACGGCAGCATGAAGCTGCTGGTTTTTGGCTAGTGGTCAGTAGACCTGAACTTCTGTAGAAGAAAAAAATAGAGATTTTTTTAAGGATTTGTAGTGAAGGCGAGAGCTGCTGAACAGGCTGATGATCTTCACAAATATTTGAGCCAATGGTCAGAGAGGGAACACACGATCCCAGATGATTTTGAAGGGGTTCCTCGCATGTGCTGGTGTGAAGACCCTATGGTACAATATTCTGAAAGAACAAAGTGAACAAAAGCTCCGTAGCTCACGTCATCACCTGTATCAGAGTCTTCCCACACGTGTCTGACTGGTGTATCTGGCGGGACAGTTTTTTTGTTGAATTCAATGGTACAGGCACGGGGAGATGTTCAGTGTCTCTGGCCTTGGGGTCCTGCCTCCTGCTAGGCCCCGTGATGACCAGTGGCAAACCACTGACTTACATTATTTCAAGCCCAAGAATTAAATCCTAACAGGGCGGTGTGGTAGTTCTAAAGGGGAATGACTCCGTAACATAATGCTCAATGTACTATCTCATCTAATTACCGTATTGCACGTCAATCACATTTACTATTTTTCTTATGTTTTTAACTATCCCCCTGGAGTTTTTCTGTTTTTGTTTTTTAAATCCATCATCATATCAAGATCTGTGGTTTCAACCGTTCTCATGAACAACGCCCGGCACGGAGGAGGCATCGAGTACTTACTGAGTTAACAACTCAAGCAGAGCACCCTCAACTCCCTGCCTCTTGGTTATTTGGCCATCTGTCCAGGACCAATCTGAAATCATCCTTAAGGGCACCGAGGAATTCCAAAGAAAATTTTCAAGATCACGTAAACATGTACCAATAGCAACCCCGGTTCCGCCTCTGCCTTCAAGGCTGTTTAGCTGGATTATCTGCTTGGCTCGGGAAGGGCAGAGACCACGTCGGGTTTGCTTACTGCTGCTTCGCAGCGCCCAGCACAGGCTGACCTGTCCTAAGTGCGCAAGACACAGTGAAAGAAGGTGCCTGAAGCCGTGACTGCAAACCCTTACCTCTTTTCAGACCTATCTCCCGTGATTTCCCTTCCTCTTTTGCCCCTCAGACTCCACAGGAAAACCCACAGAGGTGGCCCCTCCACACCCACGGACTTCTCTGCATGGGCCACCAGACCAGAGGCCGTCTCCTCCGGTCTCATGAAGAAACTTCCTCCTCACGTAGGCATCTTCAACTTCGTAGTTCCACAATTTTCCGCTAGTTTTAAATGTGCTCAATGATCTTAGAAAACCCGTCTGCCCTTCAGCCTCTCGCTGACAACCTCTTCTATTTTTCAGTCTCATATCTTTGTCTCCTTCCTCATGTAATCATTCCCCAAACCACTCCAGTCTCCTTTCTCTCCCAAACAAGCCACTAACACCACTCTCCCCAGACTCCTATTGTTTCCTGAAGTTTTGGCATATTTTTCCACTGGGGACCTTATCACACTCCTTCTTCCTCCTCTACTAGGTCGTCTCCCTTTGCCTGTCCTTATGTGGCCCCTGCCCCTTGTCCCTCAACACGTTCTTCCATGAGCTCATCCATGTTCATGGTTTCCATCGAAGGTTTTTACGATATGTCACTGTCTTCAAAATCTCCGTCTCTAGACTAGCACTGATCGAAGATAAGACCAAAATAGAATATTGCCTACTGAACATTTTGAACTCAATATCCTGTGTTTCATCTCACCACATCTAAACTTTAACTTATCAACTTCCCCACAAAAATCTGCTCCTCTAAATGGTCTCATTCTGGCGCATGTCTCCTCCATTTGCCCAGTTCTCTGGACAGGATGTCCGATGGTTCTCCTTAAGGCCCTAGAGGACCAAGGGCCACTGGGGTGGGATCAGGGCAAGATCCATGGACAACCAGCTAGGGTTTGCACCATCTTCCCCCCATTCCTTTTTTAACAGAAAGCTCCAGATCTAAATGAATCTGAAAACCAATGGTTTGGTCTATTTTGTAAACTATTAAGATTTCTCTATTTTTCTCACCTTTCTGTATCATCTGTGGAAGAACAGACAAATACATCCAAAACAAACGAACATTTTAAACACTTCTTGTGCCAGGCATTGTGGTCAGTATTTTTCAGATGCTCTCATGTAGGTTTTTTAACAAGTATGTGGAGTAGGCATTAGGGTTTCTGTTTTACAGGGAACCTGATCATAGAGGAAGCAATCATTTTTCCTTTTCCTTTTTCTGTTCTACGGTCACACAAACAGCAAAACTAGGACTGGATTCAGCTGTTTTGTTTCAGAGAATGGAAAACTACACAAAGTTCCTTTATCTTTTTAATTCTAAAAAACTTCGGGGTCATATGGTCCTAAACGATGAGTAATAGTCCACATTCCTTCAGTCTGCATTTAACCTTTTTTAAAGCTTCATTTAAAAATAAAGCTGCTTTACCTGGAAAAAGATCTTTACTATTATTATGCTTCTCATCGTCGTTTGGTTCATGTCTATCACCACACCACATAGTAATTGCAGCTTACGCCTACATAGCACAAAGTGTGTTCCATATACAGGATGCACTTTGCTCTTTGAACTCTGGAAGTTGGGTGCGGGAGGTATTATCATTCCCAAATACTGGGGACCAGAAGGATTAAGTGGCTTGCCCCAAGTGAAAAGTTAGTAACTGATCTACCTGTAGGTCCCCTGACACTAAACCCACCGTCCCCCCTACCATGCTGCTGAGTCTTTTGTTTTGGTAATGCTGGGGTCTTACATAGGAGTTGCTTCCTCACTTTCTCTGTAAATGTCTCTTACGATAAATGACATACACTAGTGAGCTGGCTAGGGTTGGTGGTCGTTGTTTTTTAGAGAGGCAGAGAGAGGGGAGCAGGGGAGGTGAGGGCAGAGGGAGCGGGAGAGAGAGAGAACGTTAAGTAGGCTCCATGCAGCACTGAGCCTGACGTGGGGCTTGATCTCACGGCCTTGAGACCAGGAGCTGAGACAAAACCAAGACTTGGATTCTTAACCGACTGAGGACTTACGTGCCCCTAGCATTGGTTGTAAAACACTTTTTCTCCACGTAAGGCTAACTAGTTGGAAATCATGATTGACTTTGGCCTCACCTCCATTCGACTAACCTGGCTGGGGTTTAGTTGAGTACCTCATCTTGAGTACCTCGTCAGGATAAAAGAATCAAGGCATGGTTTATTTATGTCCTACTTTTTAAAAAAGTTATGTATGTATGTATATATGATATGTAAAAAAAAAATAAGCAAACAGAATAGAGATACATTTTGTAAGTCCAATTAAAAAAATGGTATATATGTGCCCTGAAGACAAAGATATTTCATGAACTTGTGGAATTAACGAATGATTCTGAACCCATTACCTCAGCTCCAAATTTTACCTTAGGGTACAATTAGGGTGACCATATTATCCAGAGACACCTCTGCGAGTGAAAGTGGGAGCTGTTATTTACATCACAAAAGTGTGTACACAGGGACTGTCCTAGGCCAACCAGGACATATAGCAGCCCTCCCTATAAATACTTAAACCTCAGTTTCATTCTTAAAGAAGCTGAATAAGACTTAACCTAAGGATAATATTCAAGCAAGTACAAAAAAAGGTTAACGAGGATGCTAATAATACAGACACAGAAAACACCATCTCTAAATTAAAATTTCCTACCAGACTTCCATTTGCATTAACTTTATCCAAATGCCTACCAAAATAAAAACAAAGACATGTCCTGCATTCACAAAGCGACTGCTCATGTGTCCTTCCCAGAAACCAAGAAACGAAATAAATGACTATTGTTTGAATTACTTAACCCATACGACTAAGGCCATCTTTTAATGGCAGGAAGCCAAACTCTGGGGACAACATGAACTTCTAAGGGTTAAAATAAAAGCACTGCACTTGAGAGGGAGCTGAGAATTGGGGCGCGCAGAGCATTTACAGTGGATTACTAAGCTTCCCAATCCACCAAAGAGCAAAGTCCAGTAATAGAAGACTCCTTTGTAGCTAACTAAAAATACATTGTCAGTGGATTTGTCCAGTTTTATGTATAAGCAATACTGCTTTCACCTGAACTAATACTAGTAGTCATATAAGCCCCTTATTGCCATGTGCTGCATTTTTTTTGCTAATCTTCAAGGATTTAGCTTCTTTGCCACATACCTCAGGGCACCAACTGATAAAGCTCTAACTCTCCATTTTTCCAGGACACCAGCAGTGCGGCCTTGCAAAAAATGAAAATCGCTCAAGAGATTTAAAGGGGAAATTTATTTTTAAAATCCTGACTTGAAGCAAAGAGGTGGATTTTTAAAAAGCTTATCTATAAAGAATCAGTTTAAATTTAAATTCTATCTTGGAACTCTTTCATGCATTCCAGCTTTAAAGTTTATCTTCTGACAGGGACTTTCTGCAAAGGTAATGGGCAGCTTTGTCAATATAATCTGGCCAAGTTTTTATTTTCTACTTTTTTAACGTTAAACTTCTTTCATTAAAAAAAAAAAAAAATGTGTGCCTGATAGGGTGGCAGCAAGTTCAGCGAATGCCAGTTAAGATTCCCATCTATGCTAACGGGTCAGCAAAATATCCCCGAAATAGGGCTGATGAAGAGCTAATAATTTTAATAAGCTAACATTCTGGATGTGGAATCATGATGACCAGTGAGCACCTTGGTGTCTTTCTTAGCAATTAAGGTCTTTACATTAATTCAATTTAGAAACATGGTCTAAATACTGATAAACTGTTTAAGACATTAAAAAGATAGTCCGGGGCGCCTGGGTGGCTCAGTGGGTTAGGTCTCTGCCTTCGGCTCGGGTCGTGGTATCAGGGTCCTGGGATTGAGCCCCGCGTTGTGCTCTCTACTCGGCGGGGAGCCTGCTTCCCCCTCTCTCTCTGCCTGCCTCTCTGCCTGCTTGTGATCTCTGTCTGTCAAATAATTTAATAAAATCTTAAAAAAAAAAAAAAGAAGAAGTTCTACAGTGTGGTCAAGTATGAAAGTGGAAGCAAGCAAGGGCAACTAAAACAGAACGCAGGCTTTCACTAAGTTCATCTACATGGAGAGTTGCAGATGGCCTCTGGCAAATGTCTCTGAGTTTAAACACACTCCTATAAACGTTACTGGTTTCCTCTTGGAACAGACAGTAATAACAAACAGGAAGAGAGTATCTCTCCCTTTCTACTGGGCTATTGTATTGACCGAAAAACCCTTCATTTCACTAGTTAATTATGAGAGCTGATGAGAAAAGACTGGAAATGAGAGTACTTTACTCCAAGCAGAAGGGAAAACAATGACAACCTTTTGTTAAAGGCACAAACCGGTACAACTATCCGTCTTTCTCTAAAGAACAAACTGTTTAAATTCAATAAAAGATTATCTGAGGGCAAATGCTAAGGGATTTGGGGATAGATTAAAGAAGTGTGAAACATTTTAACTGTTCTGATAACTGGTCATTAAAGCACAGAGGACCACGATTGCCCGCTCTTTGAAATACGGGGGTTGAAGAGGAGCTCTCTAAGGTCTCTTCAGGGACTACAGTTTTCTAAAATCATGATGTTCACCTTACTCCGGAGTGTGAAACCACGTTTACCCTCTCATCAGCTCTGTCTGAGGTGACTGGCTGAGAAGGCCATTTTGGGTGACAGAGAGCACAGTCTTCCCTCAGACAGACCTGGGGCCACGTCCCAGCTCCTCTACCCAGTAGCTACAGCAAGCTACTCGACCTTTCTGTGCAGTTTTTCAACTCAAAACAGCAGCCAACAGCACCAAACCCTTTTAGTTGTTGGGAGGATTAATTAATCGAATTCTGGCCCGGTCTGGTGCCCGTATGCACTAAGTAGCAGCTGCTAGTATCATTCACCATCCGGGTTAGTTCCTCTTGCAGCGGGTGTTAGCTCAAAATAACATTCATCAATCAAGAGGATAAAAATTGGGGGAATCCTTTACAGAATTTGTGACCTTTCCATTATTAGCAAATCTCAACTATCTGTGGGTTGATCATCCATAGAACTGTTTCGTTGTAAGCAAATTCTGGAGAGTCATCTTAAATGACACCAACTGGTCTTCTTCTCGGAGAAGATATTAAACTATTGTCTCTAAGCAGACGTAACCCATCCTTTATGATGACGCCGTCTCTTTCCGGTACTGAATGGGAAGAAGGAGACAGAAGGAAGGGAGCAGAGGGTCCGAGAGGTACGGAGAAGTTGGGGAATAACTAGTAAGTGGCAGAGCTAGAATTTAGATCCAAGTCAGTCTGACTGCCAAAGCCCATGGTCTTCCTGAGCCAGCACTTTCTAGGCCTATTTTTCCACAGTTGTGACATCATCATTTTGGGGATGACACTCTACCATGCCTTCCCAGATCATACTCAAGAGCATAAAAATCTATCTCCAAATCTAACAGGTGGATTTTGGTTTACGTCCAATATTGGGTTATACGGTCAACCATTCAATTCCACTAACAAATAATGAGATATCTTCTTACTCAATTTTCTCACAGCAATCCTTCCAAAAAAACACTTAAAATACTGAGAGTCAAAGTGAATTAAAGTAGTCCTGTAACATTCATCTCAACTTCAAAAACCCACCGTTGATAAATTAGGTCATGTGGTACGACATAAGCACAAATGGGAAAGTGTAACTGATCTGAAAGGCACAACTAGATTTCTTGCCGCTGAAGCTATCACGTCACGTTTGCACCTGCTCAGCATAATTGCTCTTAATGTGTTGTCCATAAAAAGTTAGTTTGCTTCTATTTAAAAGACCAGACTCCTAACCTTGACTAGTGCATTACTCCTAACCTTGACTAGTGCATTTACTTTATAAAGGTGTGGGTGAGAAATTAAACTTTATGTAGTGTTTACATGGTGTTGAGCATATCGTAATTACTCAATAAATATTAACTATTAGTGTTTCCTGCTTTTCAATGAGTGTTACCACATCCCTACTTTAAAGATGGAGTGCCTAAGGAGTAAAGAAACTCAAAAAAAGTGCCCTGGATCTCAACTCAGATTTGTTGGATTCCAGAGCCCAGGGCTCCTCGAAGCTACCAAGCAGATCCCCATCTAACTAATTTAACCATCTAAACTAATCTTTATTGGTTCTTGTATTGATAAATGTGGGTGTGGCTGGTAACAACTTCATAGGCAGGTTAAATAAATATGGGCAATTTTTTTTTCTTTCATTAAAATACTGCCCTCGCTTGCTGATCTGGGTCAATGTCTCTGAGAGTTGCTCCTGTGAGCTGGTCAGGAAGGACACGGTGGCCCTCATTTTTGTGACAAAAGACATTTTCTCGGGGTAGCTAAGATGTGCCTTATGTTGATCTGTGGATATGTGAGGGAATTCTAAAGCCCCATGTAACCCAATTTCAGGTATACTTTCATTTACTCGTATGGCTTGATGCTCGGGGAGGAACAAGTGGAGTTGAAAGAGGACAAGTCAAGGTTTACGTTAATATCTCAATTTCTATACCTTGTCAGTGGCATCTGCATGGGCTGAACTGGCCTTTATCCTCTCCTCTCTCCATAAAGAGCTAAACTTTAAAAGAATGCCAAGGAAGGGGAAATACTTTTCCAACACTGATACGCATAGATGACACCCCCAGTCATATGTAAGTTGGCTAGTCTGGTCCAATGAAGCAGCAAACTCTAGGTTTCTACATTTTATGGGTAGATTCAAAACGACTTAATAACACTTGCCTCCATCCAGCATACTCCGCACTGACTGGGCATTTACTCATGTGCCAAATACAGCACTGAGCGCGTCTCAGATGCAATCCCATTTATTACTCACAAAACTTGCCCGGTGTCATACAGCTAAAAAAAGTCAGGATGTGAACTCAGGTTTAACTCTAGAGACAATACTGCTTATTCTTTTTGAAGACATTATAAGATACCCAACTTTTATAAATTTTTATCTTTTGTCATTCATCTGAGCCATAACCCATCAGACATGGTACAAGGACTTTGTTTTCTTCTGTTGGGCGTAATCTGGCAACTCACAACTGAGCCTTCCCCTCTGACCAAGGTAGTCTGAGGGAATTCCCTTTCCCAAAGTCAGGTAGAAGCTGTGGAAAGGGGAGGATTGCTGTTACAAATCTAATCTGATGGGCTTTACTCAAATTCATAATGGCTGCTGAAACAACTGCCTTGACTTTCCGAAGTTAAGATGGTGTTGAAGGCAACAATACCCTGTTCGAGTTACTGAGGACTGAGGGCCCAGCTAGCTGCCAAGGTGCTAGGTCCGTGATGGGTAAGTGCTAATTGCTGCTGGGCAAGATCTCCAGCCATCAACATTTCGAAACCGTGAGGAGTATCTCTGTGTCAGTGACCTGGCTTCTCCCGACTGTGTGACCTTGATCTTGGACAAGTCATCCTCTCAGACTCACTTCCTCAACCACAAATGTCGGTAACAATACCTGTTGGACCTCAGGCACAGGTGTGTTGGGAGGAGAAAATAAGGAGTGTGCTAGTGCCAGGTGCACGAAAACATAACAGAATGGTAAGATGATTTTAAAAATGGAAACAACAGTTGGGAGTTCCATGTCTTGTTAACTTGCTGATGTTTAGTTATTAATATCAGAATTTCCATTCTACTTCTTTATATTTTGGAATAGCCAAGGGGGACAGAAAAAGCATAAAGTTAGGCAGAAAAATGTGAGAGTTGCCGTTATGGCTTGTCAGCTAAACTAATTTTTCTAGGTAAGTTTGAAATTCGAAATACTGCAGATATACTGGTAACAGATGTGCCGTGTGTCAAATACGTCCTATTTACTATGTGGAAAAAAATGACTGTGTGTTATTTTCCAGCCACCCTCCAAGAGGATTGCTTTTAGGGGCCAGGGAAAGGGTCTCAGAATCTGTGTGTATGACACCATGAATACTTGGGCACTTTTTCAGAAAGTTTAAAAGAAATGTTCAAACCAACCAGTCGACCACTATAATCCAAGGAACCATGAACTGAAGAGCAAAGCCATAAAAGCACAGGTCACATCCTGGGCTCCAAGGCTTGAGGTCCCTGTTTCTATAAAATTGCGGGATATAGATCAGCTTCCTCGGCTGTACTCTGGGAGAGCCTGACTTACTAACATTGTAAAATATTTGGAATTATTTTCTGCCCACCAGCCAGGCTGCCCGATCAGCCTAGATACTCGGAAACATGTCCTAATCTTATTAAAGCAGAAAATAGAAGGATAAGAGACACTACAGAAAGGAGTAGACAGTCCTAACCTTAAACACTTAACAGACACGGCTCACCAAAGAGAGACACGAATCCTCCAGGAGGGACGCCACAGGCCTAGCTGTCCTCTGAAAACAGTGCCACAGTTCTGCATGCCCTGAGTAAGATGGATGCTTTTTGGGGGTATCTAATAATTTGGGCACAAACCACTGTGTGGCACCCTTGATAATTACACAAATATTATTTACGGTTGAAGGTGACCAATGTTTTAAAACTGCCAGAGACTACTGAGTCTATCTGCTCACTAGAGGGTTAAGGTCTGCTATTAGATTCCTCTTGGGCTATGAATCTGTAACACTTTTTAGTACCGGGGCGGTGTGTGTGTGTGGGGGTGCTTGGTTACAATGCGTGGGTCTTAGAATTAAAATTAAACCTCATCACCACATTACAAGGATCTTCCCGTTTGACCTCTGGGCAGTACATGTCCGGAACACAGACAGGACCTCGGGCTCTGTCTACCTGCATTTTTTGGCCCGACAGGGTCCGGACATGGCAAGGTGCTTACTTTTTCATGCCTGTGCTTGTCCTTTTCTTTCTCTCTCTTCTCTCTCTCCCGCTTCTCTCTCTCCCTCTCTTTGTCTTTCTTCTCCTTCTCCTTCTCTTTCTCCTTCTTTTTCTTCTTCTCTTTTTTATCCTTTTTCCGTTCTTTCTCCTTGGGCTTCTCTTTGTCTTCGAACAGTTTTTCAGGGAGCACTGACGACAGAGTGGGCAGCGCGGTGGGGACCCTGGCGGCTGCCGCGGGGCTGAACAAGGGCAGCGGCGCATCCTTCGGGGGCAGCACCAGGGGCCCGGGGACCGCTCTGGGCCTCTCGTCCCGCCCCTTCTCTTTAACCTTCTCCCGGTCTCTCTTATCTTTATCCCTTCTGCCCCGGTCTCTGTCTTTCTTCTTATCTTTATGCTTCTCTCTCTCCTTCCTCACTATTCCGTCTTTCAATCTCACTTTTGGATCAACATCCTCAAATTCTTTTATTTTAAACTTATAGGGATCTGGTTCTTCATCTTTAAGAAATTCCTTCCAGGGGTACTTGGTTTCCTTGCTGCTCTCCTTCTCTTTCTCTTTCCCCTTGTCCTTCTCTTTATTCTTCTCTTTGCTTTTGTCTCTTTCCCTCTCCTTATCTCTCTGCTTCTCTTTCTTCTTCATTTTGGTTTTCAGTTCCTTTTTCAACTTCTTTTTGACTTCCACGGAGGAAGGCAGCTTGGTTTTCTCCTCGTACACCTTGTGCAGCGGTTCAGGGGTAGGAGGAGAGACCGAAGGAGAAGAGATGTAGGGAAAGGCGGGAGGCATGGTGGGAGGGGCTGCCATTTTTGCTTTCCGCACAACCTCATCAATGGACGCATCCATTGTCCACGAATTGTCAGAACTTGAAGTTCCGCCTGAAAGAGGCAGAGGAGTGGATCCTGACTTAGTGAAATTGTTGGAGGAGGTGGAAGCTTTTGGAGTAGTACATTCTGAACCTGAAATCCTCTTAGGGCTGGTAAAAATGTCTCCTTCGGATTCTGATCCAGAAGAAAATTCGAAAGGGTCTGGCTCTCGTTCGGCGCAAGCCCGTGCAATCACGGCGTTGATAGAGTCGTCGATCGTTCTATCCGTCACAACTGCCTTCTTCGGCTGGTTCTCGTTGTTGAGTTTCCCAGGATCGGACGGGGTCTGTATCTGTTTTACCTGAATGGTGTCTTTACTCAGTTTTTCACTTATCATAGCTGAAGGAGTCCTGTTCGGTGTTTCTGGTTTGACAGGTGCTTGGGGAGTATGAGTCATCACCTTGGGACTCTTGGGGCTTTTGGGGCTCTTGGAGCGACCAGGAGATTTCTTCTCTTTGGATATAGTTTTTGGTGACCGAATAGGACTTCCGACCATTGCTGGTGACTGCGTCGTTTTCGGTGATTTAGTCTTCTGTCCCGGAGAACTAGTTTTAGTCTTTGTTTTCGGTGTAAATGACTTTGTTTCTAACGGTTTTGTGATTGGCATTTGTGATTTTGCGACCGGTGCCAACATCGGTGGCTCCGGCGACGGAGGGGCTAGGTCTGCACTGTCCTGGGCATGGACCGGAGAGAGCATCGGCGGAATCTTCTGGGTATTTATCGAGCTGAGGGGCTCTCGCGCTTCCAACACTACTACGTCCAGAGTGTCCCCCTTAGTGCTTAACAGCCGTGGTCGCTTGATGGCAGGTATTTCCTCAGCTTCGGGACTATCCAGCGGTCTCTTACCCAAGAAATTCTCATCATTAATAATTTCCTCCTCCTCCAGTTCATCATCTCCTTCCAAGGGAACCTGCATGGCTTCTGCGGACGTGCCGCCGTCAGTGGGCACCTGCTCCTCTTCTTCTTCTGGTAAAGGAAAAGGAAAGAGCTGTTAGTGCAATATACAGAAAGTCCTAACAAATAACAGCAATGGCTTCAAACATGATTTCTAGGAAAGACAGGAATTTACTGACAGTGTTTAGAGGGGAAGGAAAGTGGTAGATCCTCAAGGATTGTCCAAACTTGCACACCATTGTTCCCTGAAGAGTGGCGATCAGGGACAGCAGATGTGGTTTGGCCCTATTTTCAGGATCTGGAGTCTGCTAAGTATTTCCCATTTGTCTCGTGCTTCCTTAATTATGTTCCTAACCAGACTCAATACTGCCTTTCTCTTCCTCCTTCCTCTGTGTACAGGTGTGCATACGCGTGCACCCCCCCATACCTCTAAAGATCATGAGATGGGTTCTTATAGGATGACAACCTCAGAAATGACAAAAAAGGATACATTTTTGAGGACTCATAACAAATGTTAATTTTGGAGTTTAGCAAACGCAAGCCTTCAACCTGGATATAATTCATATACCATTTACGCCTTCTGTTCTGCTTGGTCGACGTCAGCCACTTTGAGGCACAGTGTGGTGTGACGGCAAACACATAGGCTTTGGCATTACAGAGATGGTGTTTCCGCTGGCAACCTGGCACTACAGAGCAACAGGCCTTCAGCACTCTCTTAACCCCTGGAGCCCGTTTCCAGACCTTTTGAAAGGGGCTAATGTTACTGAGCCTGCCTACTTGACTGAGTTGCTTTAAGATCACATTATTTCTTTCTCCACATATTAACGAAGCATGCTACAGGTTAGCACGGGGACACAATTATGTGTACAGCACACAGAAAGCAACTGGCACCATAAGACAGATAAAGAGTACAGCAGTTCAAAGCAGAAACCGATTACCGCAGTATCAAAGATCTCAGGAAGATTTCACGAATTAGGTAGCATTTTGGGTATTTGGAGACTAAGAATGCTGAAGTACAGGATGAAGGAGCAGATGGCGAAGACAGGGAGGTGGGACACAGGAGGCCAGGGAACAATTCGTCCGGCCAGTGGGCTGCGAGACAGTACAGAGTGAGCTTACGAAGGCTACACCCAGATCCTAGAAGCTTTGAGTTCCAGAAAGACAGAATGATCTTTATTCTACTGGTAGTTTGGCCCTGGAGAAGATTTTTAGACAAGGAAGAAAAGTCCAGGGTATATGTCAGCAAATCCTTCTGGCAGGAACATACAGGATGGATGGAAGGTAACGTAATAACGGAGAGGTAACAAGTTAGGGGCTACGTAGGTAAGAAATGACATAGGTAAGTGACAGCAGGGTCTGAACTGGAACAGCGGTAACACAAGGAAGCAGTAGGGATAGATGAGATCTTGAAGACAGAACGAATGGACTCTAATGATGAGGTCTAAGAGTGGGGAAAGGAGTCGAGCACCATCTCAAGGCTCTGCGCCCTGGAGAGTGAGTGTTGCAGTCATTAAGAGACATAAAGTAAAGAAGGAAGATGGTTATTAATTAGCTCAAGCCCTAGACCCGGAGTGGGGCGGACAGTGAGTGATGACCAGCACAGGACAAATGTGAGACATAAGGACTGTTAGTTAGCATGACTCGAGAACAACACTCTCACCTGTCCAGGCACCTAAGTGGAAACCTCATTCCAGACTCCTTCTTTCCGTTGTTTCTCCACCTCCGTCATTGTGAACACAGCCTCCATTGCCTGTCCTGTGACGTGCTCTCCCCATTGCTACTACTGTTTGCTCGCACCTGCCCTCCGTACTTCTAACTAGTCTCTCGGCCTCCAGCTGCCATCTTCCACATCGCCTTACGCTGATCTTCTGAAACCACAAATCCAAGCGTGTGACTCCCCATCTCAAGAACCTTTCACAGGTCCCTACGGGACTACTTTGCCAAAGGAATTCCTTGGAGCCCAAGGGTTTGGTGGAACCCCTTTGGAGGCACCGCACCGTGCAGACTGGGTCTCCTATTCTCTATCAAGTGGAATGCTTCCCCAGGGTTACCTATTTTAACTGCTGAACTTCCATTAGAGTAATCCCTCTGCCCTCTTTTTGTTGTGAGGCTAAAACAGGTTGAAAGCCAGTATTCTAAAATGTAAAATCGACCCAATGTTCCCAGCACCACCTACAGGGCCTGCCATCACCTGATTCCGTTCGTAATTCACCTCCCCTTTCCCTAAGCCCTGAGTGCGCTGCCCTTCCAGCCACGCGGGCTGGTCTGCGGTTCCCCTAGGACACACTTCTGCGCCTCTGCACGCGCAGCTCCCTCCGCCTGGAAGGCTCTGCCCCCCTGACACTTGGGTAACTATCTCTTCTTAGCCTCCAATCATGGGTTCGATCTTCCATGACACCTTCCATAACAACTAGAAACGGGCACCCTCCGCTTTGGGTTCTACCATACTCTGGTTATATGAGCAACAAGAAAGTCCAGAATATCTACTATCCGGCCTTTTACAGAAATGTCTTCAGATTCCTGTCCTAGATCTACTCTATTCAGAAAAACTGAACAGCCCGTTCCAACCCTGTCTTCATCAGAATGGCAAGACAGACTGTGACTCTGCTCAACTGCTAACAGGCAAACATTTGAAAAAATGGGAAGGAAGAGAGCTTTAGGATAGTCTCCAAGCGAACAAATAAAAAACTTTAGAGTACTTAGGAGTACTTATTCCTGTTTTATTTCTAAATTCTAAAGAACCTCCTCCTACCCGACAGGTTCCTAATCCTAATGACCAAAGCAGAAAGAGGAAGATTCAGCTGAGTGGGGCCTTTAATGTTCAAGCATGTCTTGTTCTCCTACCTCTGGAGGAGACCTGGGCTAGATCAGCTCTGGGATGGGGTGTCCTCCCGAGAGGGCCTTGGGAGAGTCCCCTGGGAGGGCAGAGGGATTATTCTAGCAGAAGCAATCCCTAGAAAAGGAGCTCCCGGGACCCACAGGAAGACAGTTAGCTATACCTCCTCCGATGAAAGGCCTGTGCTTTGCTTTTCTGAGCTAGAACAACTAATTAGAGTTCAATAGTCAAACTACTAAATAATAATACTGGTCCTTAATAGATACACATTATAAAGTCAACCCTGCAATCCTTTTTGAGAACGTAACAAACAAAAAACACAAAAACAACTCTCCTTGCCATAATCTCTGAAACCCTACATAACAGCTAAGTCCTGAATTAACACTCAGTCAAGCGGGGTTCACCTCCTCCATGTGGCCGAAGAACTCCATCCCGCACTGAAGCACGGCAGAGATGCTGGGGACACCGTGTGAGGAGAACAGGTATTTTAGTAAGCGAAGCTCCTTGCTGCTAAAGGCACGGTAAGGAATTATTAACAAAACTGGTATTTTCTATTCTGCTTGTGTCAAAATTTGGCTAACGTTAATGGTGATAAGACTTTTGATTTGATTATCCTTTGTGTAAGAACTGATTCAAAACTGTGACAGCTGTTATAACTAATCGTTAGGGCTGCCAGTCACCAAAGAAAACCATAAATTATGGTATAACTCTTACACTTCTAGGAAAAAAAAAGATATCGACAATAAGAAGAGAGACATATTAAGAACCACACTTAAACCAGTATAGGAACCTTTATTTTCCAAAAAAATGTCAAGTCTTTGGGGAAGGCTCATGCCCACTACTGAACAACACTGTTCATCATATAAATTCACTGAAGTTTATACATCTATATACACACACATATATATATATATATTAGTGAATTTATATATATGATTGATATATATGTGCTATAATTCAATCTATAATTATAAATTATATAAGTACTATAATCCAATTTAAGGAAAACCCACCATATTAAAAAGTAACTTTTCATTCTGCCAGAGTTTTGCATATGTGCTATGCTTTCTCATTTGTCAAAAAAAGGAAATGATGGGAGATAATGTGAATGACTCAGCGCGAATTTATCACCATGGCCAGAAATACAATTTAAAAGAGTCACTGAACTGGTAGCAAATTCTGTATCTTATCCTAAGACATGGAAAAAGAAAGATGATCTTGCAGGTGTCTTCTCATTTCAGCAATCAATGATTCCAGGTCAACATGTGATTGCAAAATTATGTCTTAACTTTTTAATCAGAAATAATTTCAAACTTATAGAAAAGTTCCAAGAACAGGACAAAGAGCTCCTGAACACCCTTCACCCAGCTTCACCAAATTAATGTTTTCCTTCAGCGTGTGACTGCAGAGCAAGGGTCAAGTCCCCTCCTACTCACAGATCAGAAATAAGATGGGCCCGTGGTTATATCCAACTTTTTAAAGCTCCCGCAGATGTTGATGGAGGTGGGGGGGTCACTACCAACTCCACTCCAAGTTTCCTTCATTAATGACAAGAATAAATAATCCAGGGGCGCCTGGGTGGCTCAGCGGGTTAAGCCGCTGCCTTCGGCTCAGGTCATGATCTCAGGGTCCTGGGATCGAGCCCCGCATCGGGCTCTCTGCTCAGCAGAGAACCTGCTTCTTCCTCTCTCTCTGCCTGCCTCTCTGCCTGCTTGTGATCTCTCTCTGTCAAATAAATAAATAAATAAATCTTAAAAAAAAAAAAAAAGAATAAATAATCCACACTCGCTACATTTCCCAGAGGAGTAATGAGAAAAACATGCTTCTTTACCAAACTTCTCGAACAAAAGATAAAACAAGGCAGTAAGGCCTGAACACACCGAAAGGGTTTTTAATAGGCTAATTCTAAGCTACCATAAGTACTGAGAACAAAACATCCTTTTAAGTAGAACAACAAACGCCTTTAAAGAAACATTATATAATCTAAAAAGCTCATAGACATTCGGGGGAAAAAAGGAAATTGTTTTCATACAGCCCTGAAAGCTTTTTATCTCATTAACTACACAGATGCAGGCAACTTTAAAATTTAGTGGCATGATCTCAACATAGGCAGAAACTACACCTGCATTTCTAAACTTTAAATACAGGGACAATAAACAGCTATCTGTATGTATTTCACCAAAAATTCAATGTAATTAAAATAAGATTGTTTTTGTGGGTTTTTTTTTTTTTTTAGAAATACACATGCAGAAATTTCTAGCAATTATGACCTAAAGTTAACCTATTTTCTTATTAGTTTATGCATCCTCCTGTTTTTATAATAGGTTCCTCTTTTATTAACAAATATGAAAGGATTTGTTTAAAATGCATATTTTTTCAAAAAAAAACACCTTTCCGCCTATCTGGATACTATAGTCGCCAGTTCCTTGAAGGGACTCACTCTTTTTTTTTTTCTTTTCTTAAAGATTTTATTTATTCTTCTGAGAAAGAGACAGAGAGAGAGGGACAGAGAGAATGAACAGAGGGAGAGGTAAAGGGAGAAGCAGGCTCCTCACTGAGCCAGGAGCCCAACATGCGGCTCGATCCCAGGACCCTGGGATCATGACCTGAGCCGAAGGCAGAAGTTTAAACATCTCAACCACCCAGGCGCCCCAAAGGGACTCACTCCTGCTACTGTTCATTCGCTCGCTCGTCTACTGGGTGTCTTCTGAGTGTCCCTGTGGTAAGCACTCTGGTCCATCCTGCATGAAGTCAAATGGGACATGATTTCCCATCCTTAAGAATCAACCACATTTGGTGGCTGTCAGCTCAAGTGCTGTGGCTGGGATCGGTCTAAGGTACACATCCGGGGAGATGAGGACCGGGCGGGGGAGGGGGTCCAGACGGAAAGCATGTGTGGCATCTGTTACCAGAGCCACGAGTCCACCTCGCGCCACCCGCTGCCTCTCCCACGTCTAAGTTTTCTCATCTGCAAATCCTCAGTATTGACATCTGACCGCCTCCTCGGAAGAGTTGAGGAACTTTTCATTGGGGCCATCTCCACACAGAGTCAACTGTACCTGTGGGATGACCTAAAGGGCAGGACAGAGTTATTTCTGCCCCTAAATTATTTCAAGGACTACACGCAACAGCGCTTGGCATTCTGACCACTTCGTTTAGGTCTTGGATAAAGCCAGCATCTTTGAAATGCTGCTGCCAAAATAAGGCTATAAAGCTGACAAATGAAGGACTCTTCCCTACTTTTTGAGGTAAGGAGCCTGATTAAATGGAACAGAACTGAAGTAACCTGCCGGAACACTGGGGACAAAGAGGGCTTAGAGCACAAGGTACTGGTGGGGCGGGTGGCGAGGAGGCTCGGTCGGGTAAGACGCTGCTGTGAGCAGGGCTCTGGGGCAGCTGGAAATGGTGAGCAGATCCTGGGCGCCTGGGAAAGACAGGAAGAGTAGCTATACAAAAATAATCCACGGCAATTTTTTTTTTTTTTTAGTTCCAAATGAGGCTAAAAATTTTTTTAAAATCCCATCTACATCCCCTCATAAAGTATTTTTCAAATTGTGCTGTCTATAATGCAACAGAAATTAGACCCTTACAACACAACTCAGTGTGTGTAAGTGGGTAGGTAATTTTTAAATAAACCTATTTACTTAAAAAAAATGAAATTACTAGCAAAGACAAGACAATTAGGCAGTGACAATTCACAGGGTACAACCAATCAATAACACCATAAATTAATAGCAGAGTGAAGATGATATGTTATACTCATACACACACTGACCTGTAAAAAAGCACTATTTCCCTAACATTCTGCACAATAAAAAACTAAAATGCTATATAAGCAAGCCAACCTGAAATGACACCGAGTATTATAAATGGCCTAATCTATATGTTAATGCTGTTGTATCACATAACTGCAGCAAGACTAAGATAACAATATGACTTTGGGGTTTCTATGGCTACATCCTGGGCTAACGGGCCTGAAGGGGCTGGCTGCTGACACCACACGAGCATTCTGAGTGCTTCTTTTTGGTTATTTATGATATGATTTATGATAACGACAACATCTCCTATTTTCTCTCCTCCTCAGGTACAATAAATTGCTATCGTTAATCACCCTT
Source organism: Enhydra lutris kenyoni (assembly GCF_002288905.1). Lineage (NCBI taxonomy): Eukaryota > Metazoa > Chordata > Mammalia > Carnivora > Mustelidae > Enhydra > Enhydra lutris. The sequence goes on along the minus strand of NW_019154145.1, from coordinate 6,774,045 downwards.
CTTGGTTCAACTATGATTACAATAGCATAATAGGGCCTAGCTATGGTAATATTGTGGATTTAAAAAAAAAAAAAGAAATAAATACAAGATCTCTTCAGACAACGTCACTATCTCTAATATTTTAATCAACTTCCTTTAAGTCTTTCGGAATACATCCTATTACAACTAAGATTCCCTACCAAGGATGCAGGCCCTTCGTGCAAATCAATCAGCACACATTTACAATCACCAGCTCCCTGCTTTTTCTCAAACTCACCCCACTAGTAAGACCATGTGCACTATACAATAATAGTGACACAGTTTCTTTTCCAAGACAAACAATGGCAGGGTTTTTCTTTCTTATATTGATGAAACTAATCTTACTGCTGTTTTTTATTTTCTCCCTGGGCCCAAACAAATTGGGCAAATTAGCCACTCGTCTATCAGAAGGCCGTGGGCAGAGAAAGAATAAAAACTTTGCAATCGCTCAGACACGTGTGACCTGCCTGGGCCAATGACTGGCTATGCAGTTGCTTCCCCTCTCTGAACTTCAATTTCCTTTTATGCCAATTAGGGTTAACAGAAAGTTCTACCTCTTTGGCTTCTGAGTGACAATAAGAAAGTATGTAAAGAATCCAGCCAAGTGCTTAATAAATGAATTAGAGTATAAAAACAGAAGATAAATTCTTCCCCTCTTCACATTGATGCCTTTTCCGTGGGCTCCTCATCAAGAAGGGGAGCCTGCTTGCTCTGGCCAGTGAGTCATAGTTGGCAGATGAGACATGAGCCGAGGTCTGAAAACCACTCGTACACTGGGGCTGGCCCTCTTGCTGCTCATGGGAAACCTGCAGTGACCCCCACGTGACTGAGCCGAGGTTAGCTCGCTAGAGGAGAACGGCATGCCTTAGAAGCCTGGGCCAATCGTCAAGACACATGAGTGAGGCCATCATGACCAGGTGATTGCAAATGTACAACTAAGGCCAGCCCTGCACAGCTGAGCCAACCCCACAGGTCCAGCCACAGACTTGTGAGCCAATTAACAGTTGTTATCATTTTTAGCAGCTCAACTTTGGGGTGGTTTGCTACAGAGCATCATGTTAATCATGTATTCACATACACGCGTACAAGGGACTCGTGTCACCTGCGGTGGTTCCATTCAATGAAGGGGCTGTGGGCACTAAATCAGCAGCAACAGAACCACTGCTCCCAAGGGAAATATGAGGCTAGGTTCCTGTGAGGCTCCCGTCACTATTTTTTGTCTGCAGATCAATACGCAGCCTTGTTTTATGTCATTTAATACCTATTGTTGATTCTCTAACACTGAAGTTTTTTAAAGCCAGCAGCACTGTAATTCACACCTGAATGAAGCTGCTCTGACACAGGTATTTTTTCCATAAGGCATAGCCTGGCCTTCTGACACTCGGGAACAATACCCAGCACTTTAGCGTACGTGCCTAGGGATGTTTTAAACAGCATAATCTGCCCCCACCAAAAACAAAAAACAAAAAACATGGTACAAATCGACCATGGAAATGACACTTTAGAGTATGAGACCTAAAGCAACAAGGCAGAGTATCCCCTTGTTTGGACTCTGCTAGAAACATACACGGTGGGAAACTCAAATTCTTCGCCACACTTTGCCTCATCTGTGAGCGCCTGTGAAAGCGTCAGGCACGCCGGAATCTGGGGCTACGTATACATTTTCGTGAGCAGGCAAAACTGCAAATACGGAATCCTAGTGTAATGAGGATCAACTGTATGTAATTATATGGCTATAAATTCATCAGCATCAAATAGTTTTATGGACTACGGGTTTAAAATAAAAGATTCTATTTGAAAGGAATTCCAGTCCTCAGAATGCATTTAAGGAAGAGATTAAATACGCCTTAAGAACTGTAACACTGTGCCCATATCTGGCAAGGCATTTTTTCCAAACCCAAACCAGGACGTATTTCGGTCTAAAGCTGTTGGAGCACTAGCTACGCAAACTTCCTGCTTATGCCACACGACCATTCTCTGACTCTCCGGAACCCACCAAGCTCCTTCCCTTCTCGGCATCTTTATATTCTGTCGCTCTCTGCTAGGAACACGCTCCCCTTCGTTGTTTCCATGTTTGTCTCCTTTCTCACCCTTTAAATCTTACGCTGACATGCTGCCTTCTCAAAGGAATGTTCTTTGGCTGTTCCCAAACTCCGAAACAAAGAGTCTTAACCCATAACTGATTCCTGGCAGTTTTTATCTGTTTCCTCAACTAAGCCCCACCCAGACAGGAACCACATTTGCCTGTAGCTGCTGAGCAATCATCCCAGGCTGACAATAAATTTTTTTCCAGCAGTATTACTAGCGGAAAAGATAATACAACTATTTACCAGATTTTATTGATTCTAAGTTCTTAATATGGTAAAAAAGTGTCTATCTCTGAAGTAGGGATATGTTTTATAAGCAAAGCATCTTATTTCTGTCGGACAAGTAATAACAGTGATGTTGTTCATTGCCTGGTTGTGGGTGAACCTATCCTTCTTGGTAAAATAACTAGACACTGAAACTCCTAGATGTTTCAGACAATAACCATTTAAAAATGTGAGGAAGGGGCACCTGGGTGGTTCAGTTGAGAAAGCCTCTGCCTTCAGCTCAGGTCATGATCTCAGGGTCCTGGGATCAAACCCCGCATCAGGCTCTCTGCTCAGCGGGGAGCCTGCTTCCCCCCGCTCTCTCTGCCTGCCTCTCTGCCTACTTGTGATCTCTTCCTGTCAAATAAATAAATAAAATCTTTTTTAAAAATGTAAAAAAAACTGTGAGGAAGAAGTATTTGTTCTATGCAGTTAAAAAGTAACACTTTATATGATAAGAAAGAATTGTTTCTTAGTCTAATTGGCAGTTGTGGGTTTTTTTTTCTCAGTGGTTTAGAAAAGAATGGTGCTTCTTACCATGGGTGATGTCTTAGGGTCAATGAAATGTGACAGTTGCTCCAAATTATAATTAAATGCTTACTATATTCCTTTTCCAAAATGCAGAGAAACTGTTTTAAACTATTAAAGCAACAGCAAACTGGATAAACCTGCAAACCAAGGGCCCAAGAAGGGGGACTTACGATCAGTGATTCAGCGAACACCTCAGCGAGGTGGTGATTCGGTTGTTGCCCTACGTTCTTCATTTCCTTTCCCTTCCTGTCCTTACTTACATAAGACACCTCTTCACCAGTTAGGTCTTCTATACAATCCTTTTTATTAGACTGACCTGGCTCAAGACCTCTGCGTTTAGACGCATGCTCTTTATTTAAAGTCCAGACTTTATTATTAAGGCAGAGTTTCATTACAGCGGAGACGGCAATGAACTAGGAGTCAACCCTGGTTTCTGGAGCTAGCCCTTTTCTGTTCTTGTGTTGATGAGCACAAGAGTCTTCCACTGTACGCACACACAAATACTGTTGACCCCACTTGCTTCACAGTCAGTAAAAACCGTGTGAAAACTTGTTGAAACTGTCCCAATGGCCATGGATTGTCAACGGCAATCTCTTTACTACGACTCTCTCCACTCACCGGGTCCTGAGCAGGAGCCATCTGCAGAGGGGAGCCACTCCTGTGCTCACTTTTACCCTTCTTCCCCCAACTACACCTGTACGATACCAGAGATTTCCAGAAAATCCTGAAAAAGGAAGGCTCAGGATAATTACACAATGGCTGTTAAAAAGCAAGATTAGCAAGAAGACCAAATTCAGGATGACTCCAGTTTGAAATCATTAAGAGAAACATCAGTTCAGTACCAAATGATAAATTTGAAGGGAAAAGAAAATAGTATTGAAGCTTCTGGATTTTATTGTCTCATTCCATCAACCCCAAAGATTCTCCTATTTAGGAGATAGCTTATAAAATCGCTGCTGGTCTCTCAAATTTGGTGATTCAAAACTAGCAAAAAATACCCCAAGAAACCATCAATTACTACAAGCCACAAAAACAAGGGCATCACAATGGCATAAAAATTACTAGAAAAATGCTATGAAATTACAATCAACTTTTTCCTGGCAGAGATGAAAGGTAGGGGAGGGGAGCCAAGAGGTTAATCAACTTGTGAGTAACAGAAAGTTACCGTATACCTCAACTACAGGTTAAAATTTCTTAAAAATCAGAATTGAAGGTACTGTATTTAACCATAAACTACTTGGAACTTCATGTAAACTTTCTTTGATGAAAGTATTGATCAAAGTATTGATTAAACTTTCTTTGACGGAAGTCACAATGTTTCAGTGATGAATGTCTCGATACAGCACCGGTACGACTTTGCAAATAAATAGTTCTGACCACCAAAAGCTAAGATGATTGTTTCTATTCCCCATTAAGGCCACAGGATGGGAGAAGTTGGAGGACTCTCTAGTTCCAAATGCAGAATTGCATCGTCTTCCTGCTCAAAGGCTTCCAATGGCTTTGAGTCAGAATGAGATTAAAATCCCAATGATTTATAACATCCTGTCAGGACCTTGCCCCGCCCTGACCCTCTGCTCCTCCTCTCCAACCACACTGTCCTCTCTGGCACTCCTCAAACTCGCAGCACTGCTTCCCAGGACTCTCCTGATGGCCAGGAATAGTCTTTCTCCAGGTCTTCTCATGGCTGCTTCCCTCATTTTATCCAGTCTCCAGGGTCATGTCCTCAAAGGTCTTCTCTGATCACCCACCCTCTGTGACCTACTTGCCTCCCTCCCACTTAACATTATGTTATTCATTTGCTCAGCTAATTTTGTCTCATACTCAAAGGTCAGCCTTCTGAGGGCAGAGCCTGTATCTTCCAGATTGTACTCCCAATGTCAAAAACAGCAACTGACCCAGAGGAGGCCCTTAATACTTATCGAGCAAAGCTCATAGCGACATGCAGTATTTCCCAAGGGGGTGGCTGAAGCTGGGAGTGTAAGAAAGGTCACCTGAGGAAACATACAGTGTGTGAACAGCCAATAAGCTGGAAGAAAACCAGAAGAGAAAATATAAGCAAGTACAAGAAAGGGTTTCAACATGGAGTATTCAATTGTGCCAAAGATCAAAAAGCATCCAGCATAGCACATCCCCCCAAAGTTATTAAGCCCTATGATAAGCGCTATGAAACAAACAAACAGGATAAAGTCATAGAAGATAGCAACTACGGAGGCAGTAGTGAGAAAGAGTGCCATCTTCTCGGTAGGATGAAAAAACTCTCTTATTATCGACTAAACACAGATACGAATGATTAGAAGAGCTAGGCAGAGACACGCCAGAGGAAAAGTATTCTCGGCACAAGGAACAGCATGGAGAAGAGCCGTATGTGTAACGAGGCTGTACGTTTGAGGCACTGAAAGGTAACCAGTGTGGCCAGCGTAATGGGGGAGAAAGAGGGAATGTGATGGACTGGATAGGTAGATGGGGCTTTGTGGGCCATGCTGAGGAGTTGGCTTTTTAAGTTTGATCTGCTTTTTTTTTAAAAAATCAGGGGCAGTGAGAAGGAGAGAGAGAGAGAGAATCCCAAGCTGACTCCACACGGAGCACAGCGCCTGATGTGGGGCTCCATCTCACGCTCCTGAGATCATGACCTAAGCTGAAGAGTCAGACGCTCGACTGCCTGAGCCACCCCAGCACCCCCGATCTGTTTTAGAAAAATTACTCCAGCTGCTGGGAAAAGAGTATGAAGTAGGTCACTGGTGACCTGAGCGAACAGCTTCAGTCTAGTGGTGGAGGCAAACGCCGGAGTCCAACTGAAGATCACACACTAAAGCAGTCTTACGCCTTTGCTCCCCGCACAAACACCTGCGACAATCTGTACAACGGGCAACACGGATGCAAGGAAACAAAGCCAAGGTCTCTCTTCTCGTGGACTTCACCTGCTGGTAGGGCGCGCAGGCAACTAACAGACAAACGAAATCCACAGTGATGAAGTGCTAAGAAGACAATAAAACAGAATAGATCGTGGGTTTTTTTTTTTTTTTTTTTTGGTGGGGGGGGTGGCTACTTCAGAAAGAATGGTCACGGAGGAAGGGACATTTTAGTTAAGACCAGATTCGCAAGAAGACTCTGGTCATGAGATGTGCTTTTGCACGCGCATTTTTGGGAAGAAAAGAGAGCAGCAAGGCAAGGCCCTGCCGTGGGATCAGACTGGCATGTTCAGCACCTGGAAGCCCGGCGTTGGGGCTGGAGGGGAAGCCCGTGGGAGAGGTCGGGGCCCGCCTTGTCTTCAGTGCCCAGGGGGCCAGAGTGTCTAAGCACAATGAGAAACCACTGGCCAGCTGTAAGCAGGGAAGCTTGATGAAAAGAAAGGAAAAGATGGAGAAAGGAAGGTTAAAAAAGCTAAGGAAAGGGTTACAAATGTTCACTGTGCAGCAGATCAACAAGTTCCACTATCAGATAAGACATACAAAAGAACCAGAAAATAACACATTCTACTAATGGGGCGTGGGGGGGGGCGGAGAAGGAATGGTGGTAGGAAGCTCATAATGACCAATCCGATAGAAAACAACCACACTCAATAGGAAATCAATTATTACATGAAATAACATACATACAAAACAACAACAACAACAACAAACCCCACCAGGCGTGCACAATCAGCACAGAGATCCAACTGTTACATGATAAAACAAACAGACCTGTGCACTTAAGAAAGGTTGTGTATCTCTGGGATAAGACTACTCTATGTTGACAGTTTGCTACCACAAAAATGAAAATAAAGTAAAAAACTACGACCACATTTAAGCTGTTAGATGCTCCGTCTTCTTGTTGTAGACATTCTAGGTACAGAGTAATATATACTATTAACCAAACCTTTACTCTGACGAAAGGCCGTCCTGGTGCTCTAAATGACCTTGACAAAATTCTAGAAACAAGATCTCAAGACCTGGGGCTCTACAGCTATTTTAGAATTAGCTCGGCATAATTGTCCCACAATATGAGTTTCTTGATTAACTGCTTAAGATAAGGCCTCCTTTTCCTTGCTGGCCTCCAGTGGCTCCCTCTAGTTCCCATAATCACTATTGTCTCATTCTTTTAAACCCTGGAAGGCTAAGGGAAAAACCAGAGATACACCAATTCCATTACTTGAGGATTAGCTAAGAGATAACCCTTTGTATTCCATTACTGACCATTATTTGAGTAATTATTCAATAACTATGGTACGTTTGAAAGATGCACTAATTGTTTTTTGAGGCTCACTCCTGCTCTGTATCAGACAAGTTAACGAATGTTATGTTCTTTAACACGGCAAGTTTACATTTGGGTCACGTGAGAAAAATGACTAGTAACTTCTACTGCATTTCATTTTTCTTTGATTTCTTTTCCTACATAAAAAATAGAAGCTGAAACAAGAATAATGAGTCTGTTGAAGGTCTTACTGACTAACTAGAAAATTAGGACTCTATTTTTAACCAGATTTATGTCTTGCAAGAGTCAAATTTTTGCATAATTTAGACAGAAAATTGGCAGGGGATGGCTGTTCCATCTAATTTCAGCAAAATTAGTATTCAGCCACCTGAATTTTTGGCAGTAGTCCAGTATGTTTATCCAAAGCAATAAGTAGATAGAAAATAAAAGCAAATTGACAATTGTGCCTAAATAAGTTACTTTCTCTCTCTCCCCCTCCCTCACATGCATGCACATGTGCACAAAAACATACACATTTTAAAAATGAGCAAATAATTTTAAAGGTATATTTCATGAATAGACTTATGGTTTTGTATTCTTCTCTTAATACCAATTGCAGATAGAACAAGAAAACCCATCCCATTTTCAAAGTACAAAGAACTTCTGTCTACAAAGTTCGAACATGGTCTACAAAGGTGTGATGTTGTTTTTAATTACTTATCCTCCAAAGAAAACAAGTCCGATAATCACCTCTTGACTATCTCTGCTAATCAATGAAAATGAAAGGACAGTGGATTCTAAGTTCATTAGTAATTGCTGTGGAATTTCAGAAGGCTGAAACCCCCATAACTAATTCTTGCTTGCCTCTAGTTCCTTCTAGAACTTCAGTTGACACAGAAGAACAAAAGCTAAGAGGCACACATGCATTTAGTGTTTTCTGGGCACCTAACTATCTGTAAGCCTTCAACTCAAAGAAAACTGGAAAGCACTCTACAAGGCCATATTAACTTTGTGCCTGGCACTGTCCAAGTTTGGTGGCTCCCAGATACCCCTGGCAGCTAGAATGGAACTGGCAGTGAAAGGGAAGAATGGTATGTGGCTTGCAAGCCATGCGGAGACAAAGTCTGCACAAGAGAGGCGTCCATTCAGTAAGCATTTTCGTACACCGGCCATGTGCTCAGTACCACGTGCTAAGAAAGAGCGCCTGGGTGGCTCAGTCGGTTAAGCATCTGCCTGTGGCTCAGGTCATGATCCCAGGGTTCCTGGGATGGATGGAGCACAGCATCCGGCTCCCTGCTCAGTGGGGAGCCTGCTTCTCCCTCTGCCTCTCTCCCTGCTTGTGCTCATGTGTGCTCCCTCTTTCTCTCTCTCTGATAAATAAATAAAATTAAAAAAAAAAAACTCAAGTAAGTAAAAGACCCTCAAAATGCTCATCCACACGGAATCTGCAAACAAGTATCATTTAAAGTGCGGTAGTTCGCAGTAATGAAAAGTAAACAGAGTGCTGAGGCATCTCAGAAATAAATAGTAGGAACGGCACCATCCAACAGGAATATAATGCAAGCCACACAATGGAAATTAAAAATAGTTCTGTTGCCACATTAAAATATCAAAAAGAACAGGTAAAACCAACTTTATTTTAATTCGATACATCAAAAATATTATTTTGACATGTAACCAATATGAAAATAATTATTAATGAGCTAGTGTAGCTTTTTTTCATGCTAATCTTTCAATATGAGGCGTATTTTATACTTACAGCACATATCAACTCAGATGCTAAATTTTTATTGGAAATACTTGATCTGTATGTAGATTACATAAAAATAACAGTTGAAAAAGTAGATGCACATACCTGAATTGTTCCAAACATACCTAGAAATTTTTTAGTAGTGAATAAATCATCAGTTTTTAAATTTAAGTAAAACTGAATAAATACTAAATATAAAATAAAATACAATAAAAACTAAATAAAAGTAAAATGTCAGTCCTCAGTCAGGTGAGCCACATTTCCAGTGCTCTATGGAGCTCTGTGGCTAGCGGCCACCATGCTGGATTTGCAGGTCTAGAATTCCACCAGGACAAATTGGGTGGGAGACTAGAAGTTTTTAAGGTAGGAATCAAGAGGTGATAGAGAAACAGAAAGAAAAAGACTGAATATGTGGTTGACTGTGTGCAAGTAAAAGAAAATCAGAGAGGCAGTGTCAGAAATAGCTGCAGAAAAATGGCACTTTGTAAAGAAGGGGAAAAAATACCAAAAAGGAACAAACACTTATTAATGGCCTACAGTGGACTCCATACTAATGAGGGGATGTTGGGGTCAGAGTTACACAGAAACCTGGTGCTCTAGAACTGTTATCTGTAGTTCCCCTAGATAGATTTTAAATCCCCTACTCATGTATCTATTTGTCAAATTGGCTAACTTTGCTCCATTCCTCTGTCTGGTTGCTAGAACACAACAGAAGGCAGTGGTTAAGTATGTGGGCTTGGGAGTCGGATGGCTTGACCTCACATCCTGTCTTCATTGCTTGTTACCTGTGTGAACCTGGGGAGGTCTCTAAGCCTTGTCTGTAAAATGGGATGATCTGCATTAATATCTATGCCATAGGGTTTGTGTAAAGATATAGTTAGTTAATGTCACCAAAGCACTTGGCGTAGCATCCATTAATACATACTAAGCAGCCAATAAAAGGTAGTTGTTACAATTAGTCCAAAAGCTCAAATCTTTACCATCTCTTGCCTGGATGACTAAAATGAAATACTAGTTGATCTTTTGGTTTCTGAATTCTTGCTACCTCCACTCGACATCTCTTGACATCAGAATTATCTTTTGAAATCAAGGACTTTAATCATGTCTATTCTTCAGCTCACATTTCAATACCCTCCTTGCTATAGGAGACTTTTGAAAAAAAAGAAGACACAACACACATCTTAAGAATTCAGAAAAACCCTGACTCAACCCTTTCCTTGGAGAATGATCACTTTCAACTTCTTTCCATAGGGCACAAAAATGAACAAGAGCCCTAGAATCAGCCTGGCCCCAGATTGGAAGTGGGATTCCGATGAGGATCTGCTCTGAGACTTCAGGCAAACCCTTAACCTCTCTGAGTTGCATGTTCTTCTCTAACATATACTTTGTAGGGTTGTTGCGAAAACCCAACACAGTAGCTAACAAAAGGAGGAGGATCAGCTTCCTTCCTTTTCCTTCCCCAGAAATAATCCCCTGAGCTGTGAGTAAGAGACATTTGTTTCTACGTTTCTCTTAGCCTGAGAGTCAGAAAACCTGACGTACTCACCCTGAAGCCCTGGTATATATGACAGCGCCCAAGACATGACAGGCACAAGGTTTAACAAATCTTTGCTGAATTAAAATGAATCGCGCTTTTCCTAGACGTGCAACATCTAATCACGTTTATTCTAGATGAACATGAAACTTACACGGTCTTTGCTGAGACTTCGCTAGAAGGCCGACTGGGGACAGGGTGGGAGTGCACTGGTCAGAAATAAGCCCCGTAGGTGGGAGATACCAACTTGTGAGCAGTACATTTGCTGTTAAAAACTCATTCACTCCCGAATAAACAAAATGTGGCCTGTTCATACGATGGAAGATTATTTGGCAACAGAAAGGGATGAGGTTCAGATACATCCTACAGCATGGACGAACCTTGAAAACACTATGCTTAGTGAGAGAAGCCAGTCACAAAAGATCAAATATTACATGATTCCTTTTATATGTAATGTATGTACAGGCAAATCTTATACGGAAAGAAAAGAGATTAGCACCTGCCTGGGAGGGGCAGGAGTTGGGGGAGATGCGGAATGACCGGTAACGGGTATGGCATTTATTTGAAGGGAGGATGAAAATGTTCAGAAATTGACTGTGGTGATGGTTGCACGACTCTGTGAAAATACGAAAAACCAGTGAGCTGTGTACACTTCATAGGGGTGAGCTCTACGGTATGTGAGTTATATCTCAAGAAAGCTTATAACAAAAAATATTATAACAATCATTCACTTAATGACGATGTGGATGTCTACTGGGTGGCTGGCGTTCCCCTTGGCACTGGGGATACTGTAGTGATGGAAACAGAGTTCCTCACTTCACAGGGATAGAAAACAAAAATCCCAAACATATATGCTATGGATAAAGGGACAGAGGGCTATGGGTGTGCTACTATAAAATGGAGAAGGACTGATGGCATGTTTTTACCCGTTCATGCGTTGTGCCCTTGTATGTGCGTGCTTTAATAATTAGATGGCAGTGCAGAACGGGGATCTAGAGATCCCAAGACAGACGTCTTCCGTAATGGATCCTTCAGTCCAAAGACCAACACAGCGAACTAATTAAAGTGCACTTTCTCTTCCTGTCATTTTATGACTAATTTCGATGAGAAATATTTTTAAAATGTTTTAAAAATGTTTAAAATGTTTAAAAAATCATTCCCATATGGCCTTAATATTCTCAATACTGCTTTGGCTAAAGAGTAGAGTAAAAAATTCAGCCAGAGAGAAAGAGAGAGAAAGAGAGAGAAGGAAGGCAACTTGCCCACCAAATGGCTTGACTATCTTCTACCCTGAATTTGCTATTTTCTCCTTTCACACGGTCTGCTTTACATAGCAAGCCCACAAGCAAAGGAAATGTCTTTTCTGTGAAATGCCTTAAGTATTTCCAGGCATATTCAATCCATGTCAAGAAGTCAGTGAGATCTTATTTGCTGAGTAAGCGATAGCTTCGACATGGTTAATTTGAGCACTTTAGAAGGGACATTAAGTGGCACTTCTGTATGTGACAATGTAATACTCACACTGAATGCTTGTCATGCTGGTATGCTTTTCAAGCCTCTCCCCTCTCAGACTTTCTAGCTCTCCTGTTTTGGAGGGAGGACATTTGAATTCTCACCACCCTTTTCTTTACCTTCATTATCATACCTTTTATGCTTGCTTCTGTCTAGACGTCAGCATTTTATTTTGCTGTTTCTTATATCCACAAATTCTTCCAGGTTCTCTCCCCTACAGAAAGTCCCTAGATTATGGAAGAAGACTTCTGTCACCACATGGGCCCCTGAGAGGAGTTCTGCCTCTGGCACTGGCTGGCCAGGCTGCTCCAGACGAAGCCCAAGCAGAGAACAGCTAGAAAAATCTGCGAACGCTCTCACTCCCCCTCCCTCCCTCCTTCACTCTTCTTTCTCTCTTTGAAGGCCTCAGAGAGCCACCAAGGAAACTGCATTTGTAGGACCAGGATCCAGAAGAATCCAAGAGGACGGGGCTGACACGAGCCTGCTTTGATCCCGAGGTGACGACAAGAGGGTGCTGACAGGTTGTGTGCAGCTCTCAGGAGTTTCACGGAACAGAAAGGAATGACAGGACCGACTTCCATCTGATTTTAGCAGGATCACAAGCACTGCCGTGTTGAGAACAGACTTTTGGGGTGTAAACCTGGTCACAGAGAGAAGCTGTGAGGTGACTGCAGTAGCCTAGGAGAGAGGTGACAGGGCTTGAACCCAGACAGTGGAGACCGTGATTGGTGGTCAAATTCCTGTTAAGACCAGAAGATCTGAAGAGTCAACCCTCATGCCTGAAAGAAGTTTGTTTTTTGTTTTTTTGTTTTTTGTGGGGGTATGTGCATGATGTTTTTAAACATTTTTAATTGGCTGCCAAGATTTAAGAATCCAGAAACATCCCCCTTCCTCCAAAACCTAAATTTCCTGCCTTTACGAAAATGCCAGAAGATCTAGAATTCTACACCCACGTTCCACAGGGCAGAGTAAGGCTCCTCCTGAGATGGGGCATATGCACTCCCGGGACCTCTCGGGGACCTCTCGGGAATCTGTGTTTACGAGCCCCCCGGAAAGCCTGAAATGGACCTCCCCCAGGGATCTTCTCAGTTGGCAATGACTTAGAACTTGAATAGATCCTCTAACGTTTTCTCTGGAACCTCGTTTAACTAAGAAAGGCCAAATGTACGGCTTTAAACAGGCCCATCAACAAGAATGTTTTATAGTATTATTACCTCCATGAAGCAGTATCATATAAATATGAAGATCTATTTTTAAAATGTTTCTGGCTGGAAGAAAAAAGTATTATAATTTTTAGCTGGAAAGAACCCTGACCTACTAGAGACAAGTCCTATAACAATACCAATGGAATGTAATTAAAACAGATAGGCTAGAAATATATTTGATAAAATATTTACCTTTAGTATCTTTTCAGGTAAGTAATATTTATACAGTATGCTCATTCTATACGGAAAGACCTCCTGAGAGCTATAAAAGACAAATTATGTATCACCATGGACGGCTGCCGCATTGACTCTCCTTTTTCCCAGACTCTCACCTCTTCTAACTGGAAGACCAAGAGGTCTTCCAAGAGCCCTCTTCCAATTCAGAATTACGAGTTATAAGAACATAACTAATAGAACATTACAGAACTTAGTAAAAATGTGAACCTGTCACCTTCTGAAATGTAACCGGAGTCACAGGACACAGCTCTACTTGTGAAGAAACTGACCGCACAAAAAATATTCCTGACTCCTTGAGCTATAGCCAAATTTACTCTTTGGGGGTAAATGACAAGAAGTAACAGAGATGGGCCTATTAAAAATAAACAACATTCGAAAGTAAAATGTTATTTAAGAAAGCAGGAATGTGGGGCACCTGGATGGCTCTGGATTAAGCCTCTGCCTTTGGCTCAGGTCATGATCCCAGGGTCCTGGGATCAAGCCCTACATCGGGCTCTGCCCAGTGGGGAGCCTTCTTCCCACCCGTCTCTCTCTGCCTGACTCTCTGCCTACTTGTGTTCTCTGTCAAAAAAATACATAAAATCTTTTAAAAAAAAAAAAAGAAAGTAGGAACGTAATACCAGATCCCATAGATACTTCTCTCCTTCTCCTTCACTGGTTACAAACGGGTTCAGTGATTCTCTACAAGGACAGCCAAGACTAAAAACTCAGCTCTTACGACTTTTCTACTTTGGCTCAACACTGCTACCAAATTCAAGTTAAAGCTTTTTTACCTATTTGTGATTTCTTGAGAACTTACTGCTTTTCAGATCTAACATAAACAGCCAGTAGGAAAGGTACTTCTTAGCCCCAAGAAATTCAGCATAGCAGGAAAAATACAAAGAATCAGAAAACAGCCAGGCAAGGGGACGGTCAGATCAGAAAAGAAAGGTTCTTGGTCCTTTGTCAAATTGTCAAATTGCTCAGAAGAATACATTTTCACTTGAGCATTCCCCTTTACCACTCATCCACTCTTGAACTGTTACCTATCCAACTGACAAACCATCCTCTGGCAATGCTTTCCCACAGTGCCTTGGGGCTTTCTCATTTCTCATTACAAAGAATCCCCATCCTGCCCAAACTCTACTTAGTAAGGGCTGCTGCCCGCTCCTTCTTGAAATTCTCTTTCGTTACATTCATCTAAACTTAAGTTCAACAAATATTTATTGCATACTGGGTCAATGCCCAGAGGGAAGGAAAGTTTTGGACATAGAAAGACTCTCAATCTGTCAATGAGCTCTCTCTAGCAGGCAAAACATGATAAATCTGCTGGATTAACTGTCCTGAAAGACAGCTCTCCAGACGGAAATCTTTCAGTGATTCCCACTTTGCCTACTAAACCGAAGATGACCCTTTTAGCCTTCAGCCAGATTTCTGTGGCTCTCTATAATATAGTTTGACCTTAACTTTCACTTTCTCCCCCTAACTTTTCTTCTTTCCCGCAGCACTGAGCTACTTATGTCAAGTCAGGAGCTTTCCAGTTTTGTGCTTCTGGTTATATTGTTTCTGTCTGAAAGCTTTCCTCCCCATACCTGCTTATCAAAATCTCATCTATTTTACAAGAACTGTCTCAAATAATAACTTCCTTCAGGAAACCCTACTTCCAATCTGATTTGAGCTCTTCACTTCCCAAATCCCCATAGCAGTTTCTTTCTGAGAACACTTGTGCTTACTATGTTTTATATAGTTATTTACCTGTGTCACTCAGGGTTTGAAAACTCAAAGTTTGTCAAAGATACAAACTGTGCCTTAAATCATCTTTGTTTCTTGAATCGTTTCATGCCAGTCTATAACTATGCATAAGATACTTATTATATGCATGACATCATGCTAAAAGACATAGTGATGGCTCAAATACTTATATTTCATTGAATTAGCCCAAATCATCTGGTGTTTTCCTGATAATAGCTGTGTGAGAAGTAAATGTTTTCGGACCATGCACGTCTAAGATGTTTCTGTTTTATTCCTATCATCTGCTTGCTGTGCTGTATATAGAAGCCGAGACTGAAATGATTTCACTCTCAATTTCAATGGCATGTACCATTGTCGGTTGAAAGGTAGTGCTCCTTCAGCCAGACACCACGATGAACTGCAATCCTTTGTATGTGATTTTAGACATGTATAATTGTCTCTTATTCTCTCATGGCCTCTGATTTCATAATGTGCCTTGGTATGCACTTTTATTAATTCATTGTTATGGGTACCACTTAGGCCCTTTTAATATGGAGATTCATGTCCTTAATTCTGGGAAACTTTCTTGTATTATTTCTTTGATAATTTCATTTCTTTGGTTTTCATATTGTTCTCCCTTCCTGGAATTCCTCTCAGTAGGGTCTAGGACCTTCCAATGGGTTCTGTAGTTGCCTCACTTTTGTCTCCTCTAGTTCCTCTCTCAATTTAACTGTTTAGATTTCCTTGACTTTATCTTAAAACCCCTCTGTACAAGTTTTATTCTGATTACCATACTTTCAGTTTCCAACAACATGCTCCTGTTCTGTGATCTTCTCCTTTTCATGCTGGTCACTGCTTCTCCTGAGAGGAGTGCTATTGGGATGTCTGATAGTTACTGGATGACTTTCTGCTGACTTAAGAGTCAGCTTAGGAGTCAACAGAAAGAGTTAAAGAGTCAATAGAAAGCTTGCTGGAAGCTGTGTGTGGCACGGCCGGGACTCTGCTGACTGGTGGGCTTCACTGTAAGACAAGGTAGCACTAACAGTAATGGCATCATCAGTAGGTATTTTCTCTGGGACTACTCAGTGTCTCCAGGGAAGACCCCTCTGATTTTGTGTGAGGTAGAAAAGCAGACTTGCATCTCAACTGCACTTTCAGTACTGAGTATCAGCCCTGTGCTCTGCTGCGTTCATTCACTCACTGTGGCCCATTAACAAACACAAGCAAATGGACTCCTTGTCTTATGCGGAATGATGGGGAAGTGGTCAGTCACCCAGTAGTGAATGAGTTCCTAAGGTCACTGCACCTTACAGACTTTCAAATAACTCTTGTCTTCAGCTGCTGACCCCTCCTGAGGGAAGGACGAATAGAAGGAGCACAAAAGAGTTTCAAGACATGAAACTATTCTGTATGGTACTATGATGATGAATACCTATCATTGCCCATTTGTCAAAACCTATAGAATGTATAACACCAAGAGCGAATCCTAATGTCAACCAAAGACTTTGGCTGATAATGGCATGTCAATGTAGATTCCATGATTGTAACAAACGTGCCACTCTGGTGGGGGTGCCTTCAGTACAGGGGGCTGTGTGGGACGGGGGGAGTGAGCGTATGATAGTCTTGGTACTTTTGGTACCAAGACTTTGGGCTCAATTTTGGGCTCAATTTTGCTGTAAAGTTAAAACTGTTCTAAAAAATCAAGCCTATTTTTTAAAAAAGGTACAGTTCAAGTCTTTTGCTTCTGTGAAGCTTTCACAGAATTTTCTTAATCTCAATTCTAAAAGAACCAGCTGACATACGATCCTTAAGCACATATTACTATGACCTGTTACTGAAATTCTCCTATGTTTTATCTCAACTAAAAGCTCCCAGAGATGACATTTTATAACTTTTGATAGACCCCACAATGCTTAGTAATTTACTTCTAAAAAATTATGCAAGGCTTCTTTATTCAAGAAAATATTGTTTGTTTGTTTTTTTTAAGATTTTATCCATTTATTTGACAGACAGAGATCACAAGCAGGCAGAGGCAGGCAGAGAGAGAGAAGAGGAAGCAGGCTCCCTGCTGAGCAGAGAGCCCGATGTGGGGCTCGAACCCAGGACCCCAGGATCATGACCCTAGCCGAAGGCAGAGCCTACTGCCTAGACACTGAGCTACCTAGGCACCCCTATTCAAGAAAATATTGTTACCCAGAGTTTCATTTTCCATGTATCCAAGAAATGAATGCATAACTTATATTTTGTTTACTAGAATCCATCTTACTTAATTCACTGTCCATTGTTTGGATTTACAACTTTAAAACCATGGTTAGAATCACATCACCTCTCTATTTTAATAATAATACTTATTATATTATATATAATATGTTAATATATTAATATAATAGTTATACTATTATAGTAATTATATAGTAATAATTACAATATATTGTGTATATTAATATATAATATATAAATTATATAATATATAATGTATTATATGATTTATTATATAATTATATTTTAATATATAATTTAATTATTTTAATATAAAAAAGCCAGCTCACTGGTGCTAGATGTCACTGTGTCTCCTGGATGATTCCCACGGTCTCTGAATAGGTCATGGTGCCTCCATCCTTGTGCCCTTATCAGCCAGAGTGGGAGTCCAGATCATTTTACTCCTCTGGTCCAGAGCATCCCCAGACTTCCGACCTCACAACACTACCCCAAGCCCTTGTCACCATCCATAAACACCCTCCCACTTACTCAATTCTGGCCACAATTGTCTCCCACCACCCTTCCATCCCTCTGTTCCCTGAATACACTAAAGTTTTTCAGCCACAGGGTCTCTGAATCTGCTGTTCCCTCTGTTTGGAATGTCCCTGCTATGTGACCACATGGCCTGTTCCCTTATTTCTTTCCAGTCTTATGGAATTACTACTTTTTAGAGAGACCTCCCCTTAATAGCCCATCTAAAGCAGTAAGCCGCACCACTCTCTGTCTCTCAGCCTATCTTTATTTTTCTTCTTAGTATTTATCATTTGACACTAATATTTATTGTTTAATATATATTGTACTCCCTAGAACATATGCTTCACAACAGCAGACTTTAGTGCTGGTCACTGCTGTGTTTCCAGCTTCTAGGACAGTGCCTGCCTCATAGTAAAGGAGCAATAACTATTTTTGAAATGAATGAATGGACCACTTAAACTGCTAGGATTTGGTGTTTAAGTTATAACTTCTCAAAAAAAATCATAGTACTTTTCAATATTAACAAAGTGGAAGGAGATAAAGATGTTTATATAAGGAAAGAATAACTACTGTATTCTTTGAAAGTAAGATGTCAATTACAAGACACACTTACATTATGTACCATTTTTTTTAAAAAAACTGGCAATTAAATTATGAGACTGCATTCTCATCACTTAGAAATTTTATGTTAGATTGACTGAACAAGCTGCTCTAGATATATTTAGATAGACTTCAATATATCACTCATCCATATGTTAAAAACAGAATGAAATAAGTTTAAGGTAGTTCTAAAACATCTTTATGTTCAGTGTCTGATTGTTCTGAATTACTTTTCAATGCTGAGTTGTCAAAATCCATGCTTTAAGCAATGTTCACAGTTGCCAAACTGTGGAAAGAACCAAGATGCCCTTTAATGGAGGAATGGATAAGGAAGATATGGTCCATATATATAATGGAATATTATGTCTCCATCAGAAAGGATGAATATCCAACTTTTGTGTCAACATGGACGGGACTGGAGGAGATTATGCTGAGTGAAATAAGTCAAGCAGAGACAGTCAGTTACCATATGGTTTCACTTACTTGTGGAGCACAAGGAATAACACGGAGACCTTAGGAGAAGGAAAGGAAAAGTGAATTGGGGGAGCTCAGAAGGGGAGATGAGCCATGAGAGACAGTGGACTCAGAAACAAACTGAATGTTTTGGAGGGGCATGGAGTGGAGGGATAGGGGAGCCTGGTGGTGGGTATTTTGGAGGCCACATATTGCATGGAGCACTGGCTGTGGTGCATAAACAATGAATCTTGGAACACTGAAAAATAAAATTTTTTAAAAAGTCCATGCTTTACTGCGCAAGATCAATCTCTAGACCATCAAGAGTGTGAGAAATATGGCATTCTGTGTTCAGTGAGCATCTCTGGGATTTCCTCCCGAGCCAGGACACCATTCTGTAAGTGCTGGTGTACATGTGTAGGCAGTGACAGCCGCGTCAGCAGAGCTGCCGGCTCACAGTGACCATAAAACGCATCTGGATTCTAGAGATGCTAAAACACGAAAAGATGTGTGTCTTAGAATCCAGAAAACATGCTTTTTTCCCCCTAGATGTAATAGCAAAGAAATAGGATTATATCCATCGTTGTGCTGTTCGTTTTGTATACTCACTCTACGTTGATCTTTTTCTTTCCCTTCCCCCCAACCCCCTAAGGATTATAGCAGAAAGACTCATCTCTAGAGATCTCTAAAAGGTAGCCCTGATGTCCGTGTGTGTGTGTGTGTGTGTGTGTGTGTGCGCGTGCGCGCGCATGCATGTGTGCCTGTGTGAGAATGCTGGGGAAGTTTTGACTATCGCTTTATCATTGTCAGTAGTGCCCTACTTTCCTTTCTACTTGGATTTAAGGAGGAGGGGGAGGTGGAGGGAAGAGGACAAGACAGGGAGGAGAGGGAACCCAGCACAGAAATTCCCCTTAGAGATGCTATCACCACTGGAAAAGTTATTTTCGGTAATGGAGCTGCTCTCCGCTGGCCTAAGCCAGGTTTCATCTGAGCCTGCAACAGAGCCTGCAGCGCAGCCCGTGGCTCTGCACTGGGGATTTCCATTCCTTACCTGGGTTCCACAGAGCGGCCGCATTGAGAACATTATAATGTGGGCATGACAAGATAAACTTTCCATTGTGTAACTCTGATCTGGAATTTGTTTCATGTAACCGCCTGTATGTTCAGTGAGCTGACATTTTAAAAAAGCAAAATGTCACAGTGTTTGTGCTCTTAGAGCAAATTTCTGTATATGTTTCAAGTAACTTCATTTTAGTAACATGAAATTCGCAAGAGAGATGACGGAAATCTTGAACACAATGTAACACCTACTCATTTCAGAGTAACCATCAATTTTTTTGGTTTACTTTGTATGACTTTTTAAAAAACTTTTCTTTTTAAAAAAATTTTGAGAGAGAGAGCATGAGCAGAGGAGGAGCAGAGGGAAAGGGAGAAGAAGACTCCCTGCTGAGCAGGGACCCCCCCCCCACCAATCTCACCGACATGGGGCTCGGCCCCAGGACCCCAAGATCGTGACCTGAGCTGATGGCAGTTGCTTAACTGACTGAGCCACCCAGGCGCCCGACTTTCTTTTTAGCAGCCAAGACTGTCAAACTGAAACTATAAGGATATAAGCAGAATTGGGTTTCAAGTACTGCTCATCTAATATTAAGTATAACATAAATCAACATCGGTTAAACATTTGTGTTTTGGGCTAAGAAAGAGGCTAATACAACTGGTGTTTACATTTGGGATTGCTTTAAGTTGGAGAACGTAAAGATGTTTTAGTTTTACTGGTGATTCTGACTGTACATTTAAATTCTGGTTCACAGATAATCAACGCAGCCATCCAGCAGTCATCCTCCCCACCCCAGCCTCCGCCCCGCCCTTCTGGATATTCACTGCAGAAAACACTGACCGGCTACTTCCAGGGTCTGTGCTATCTGACGGAGTACTGACGAGCGGAGACGCCATTCTCAGTACCGGACTGAATGCAAACATGGTCACTGAGCTTTAGTGTTTTCGAAGAAGAGGGGGAAAGAGAGTGAATTATCAGCCCAGGTGAAAACTGGTATCCCCTTAGAGCACAGGTCTATCCCTCACGCTATTTCAAATAGGAGCAGCTGTCACAATGACTGATAAAGGACATCTTTCCTTTCTAAGAACATAACGAAATGGGGGAAGGCAAGAGATAGAGAGTCAAAGGAAATGAGATCAATAAGAAAAGCAAGTAAGAACTGGGTGAACGTTGCAGTTAATTGTGTGTTCATCTTGTTTTACTTTTTTTTTTCATCTTGTTTTACTTTTTAAAAAATGGACTATATTCCCAATATTGAATATGACCCTAGTTAATTTTCTGATACTCGTTTTTCCTAAAAAGTAACTAAAATACAAATCCATATGGGATTTTTAAATTTCTGCATCCCCACATAGGGTAATACAATAATATTCTTTCTTTTTAAAAAGATTCTATTTATATATTTATTTGAGAGAGAGAGAGAGAGAGAGAGAGAGAGAGAGAGTATGTGTGTGTATGTGTGAGCAGGAAGGAGAGGCAGATGGAGAGGGAGAAGCAGACTCCCCACTGGGCAGGAAGCCTGATGCAGGGTTTGCTCCCAAGGCAGACACTTAACCGACTGAGCCACCCAGGTGCCCTTACAATAATATTCTTGACTAATGATAACAAATGAAGCACATATTCTGGCAGACCACCATTTTGATAGCGCCCCATACTCTTCAAACACCCAATGCACTTCTGTGATTTTCGCCTGCTCATACTGTATGATAAACAATCCCCTGATGATAAATCATGTGTCTGTCTTGGAGACAATGCAATAATACTCCCAGAAGGTAGGAACGATCATAATCATTTCTGCGTGTCCAATACCTGGCACAATAACTGCCTACAAAGAAACGAGAACCTAGGACTTAACTGCCCGACTGTCCAGAATTAATTTACACCATCACACCGCAGTACATAAAATGTTATCACAATCTAAGATTTGAAAATATGGGCTCTTTATCTTCCATTTGAAATCTTCAGGTTACAATTACATTTTAACCCTCATGAAAATCTGTGTTCTGTTTATTCACAAAATCATATTGTATCAGAAATATGAAATAACTGAAGGCCTGTCCCTGTGGTCTACCAGAATTTAACTTGTGGGTTTCAGTTCCCTGGGACCCAAGCCCATAGTGAACCACAATTTCGAGTATCCATGGCAGATCTACCCCACGATGAAAAAGTAAGGGAGCTCGGTCTTAAACCACCTTCAGGAACAACAGACACAGAGACACAGCACAGTGACTGAGAACAGTTTCTTGAGGTTCAAAGGTCCAACTTTTCTACTGATCAGCAGGAGAACATGAACAGGTAACTTGACTTCTCCACACCGTCATTCATTATCAGTAAAATGCGGATAATAATGATTTGCTTCTCACAGTGCCCAAGAGTTGGTTCTAACTGAGACAACACATGGTACGTATTAAACACTCACTGTATTTTAACTGTTATATGGGTTATTTGATGGATTAATCAAGCATAATATCAAATAAAGCAAAAACTAAATGAAAATCAAAACAACTAGAAAAAAGCAGGCAATGCTACTAATTAAATTAGCTGCACTTAGTAGCATTGGATGGAAATAGACTTAGTTGGTAATGTATGCTCACATTACGTTCTTGCTATACTTACAGTGTATCCCACAGATCTGGAAGATGCAATTTTGGAAGGGAGAACGGTGGGACTTCTAAAAATAAAGATCCTTTTCTCCTGGAGAGATATTAGCATATTACATGTGCTACAAAAATAGAGCCCCTATATTTTCCTACGCTATTCTTCTGGCAGTAAGAAAAAAACTGAACACCAGCATTAAGTACATTTATAGTACTGCTGACTACAAATATTAACTATTCAAAATGACTTTTTCAGATGGACTCCATTTTCTTAGGGAACACGTGACCTTAATAACCTACTCATGGGTGATCAAGAATCAGTTACACAATTCGAGTAAACATATACTCGTTCATGTTTTTCTCCTTCCTTACCCGCCCACTTCCTACCTGAAAATGTATCTTGCCTATGTAACTGTTAGCCTTTTAGGGCCTCTCTAAAGCCGAGCCTTCACATTTACACCGAAACTTCTAATTTGGGTTTATTCACTCTGAGTTATTTTTTCCTTTTCTTAGCGCTTCTGGACGTGTTTTATTGTGGTTTGCATCTGACTACCGTAGAACACTGCAGATGAAAGCCCACAGTTACGTAAACATAAACAGTATTCTACAGTTTTCTTATTTATTGGTAACATATTGTTTGAATAACAGAAACTTATTATTCTTAAAAAGTAGAAAACACAGACGTGTTTGTGAAATGTCAACAAACAAAAGGACAAACAAAACCAACAAAAACCAAACCTGATCTCTACCCCCAGAGGTACTACTCTATGGTGCTCATCTTCATTCACACAATCCTCAACTGGAAGGGACTGAATGATAACAACAATAGAGATTTTGGAAAACTGTTATCGTAAACAGAGGGGAAAAATTTTACTCCCCTCCGTTAATACAAGTGAAGAGATTCTTGCATTTCTAATTATAGTTAGTAAGACTTGTCTCTCTATAAAACATTTATAAAGTAAATCCTCAGAGTGGAATAAAAGGCAGAAAGAAAACAATCAGGAAGGCAAAAAATCTCCCTTAAAACATAACTATGCATTGCAGAACAACTACAGTCACTACATTAAATTCAAGTTCATGCAAAGAGTAAATATTCTCAACGTGCCATTTCGTACAGTACAAATACAGACCACTAAAACGTAATTCTGCTTTAGAGATGAAAATTTTATCATAAATGCATGCCTACAACCACACAGTGTAACCTATTTTTTAATATGCCTACTTCTCTATGGGTCAGGCATCGAAAAATCTTGATATTCCAGAATACAGTTCTCTGAACCTAAAAACAAGAGCTACTAAAATAGTAACTACCTGCCAAAAACACCACCTGCATTACTTGGATAAGAGGATGGGAGCCAGTCGCAGG
Source organism: Enhydra lutris kenyoni (assembly GCF_002288905.1). Taxonomy (NCBI): domain Eukaryota; kingdom Metazoa; phylum Chordata; class Mammalia; order Carnivora; family Mustelidae; genus Enhydra; species Enhydra lutris. The sequence continues at coordinate 6,750,221 of NW_019154145.1, read as the reverse complement.
CCACTGCCTAGATTACAGAAGTTAGTACTCATGATGACATACTCAAGCCGGCAGATGAAGTATGTTTGGAAGCCAGGTAAGAAATGAATAGAATATGATATAATATGATATAATTTGAAAATATCCATAAATATATTAAAATGGCATTTTTGACATAAAAGATAACGTTTCATGGAAAATCTATTTATGTACTCCTCCAATTACCTAAAGATGCAGGATAAATGTATTTCTATTGTGTTATAATTCTTTTGATGAGCTCATTCAACAATTACTTGAGTGCTTCCGATGTGTAAGGCACTGTTCCAGCGCTGTTCACAGCAGTAAAACGGACAAAATGGCTGTCTATGTCAAACTTACAACCCAGTGCAGATAAACAAAAACAGTATGAGTAGTTTCTACTTATTCCTAAGGTCCTTTTGCTGTAGAAAACACCAGTGGTATTTAACTCACTTTATACATTTATAAACAGACTGAATAGGGCGCCTGAGTGGCTCAGTGTGTTAAGCCTCTGCCTTCAGCTCAGGTCATGATCCCAGGGTCCTGGGATCGATCCCTGCATTGGGCTCTCTGCTCCGCGGGGAGCCTGCTTCCTTCTCTCTCTCTGCCTGCCTCTCTGCCTACTTGTGATCTCTGTCAAATAAATAAATAAAATCTTAAAAATAAACAAATAAACAGAGTGAATGAATTGAGCTCTTAATCCTTTATTTCAAATTCAAGTTTTTTTTTTTTTATAATTAGCATCAAATTCAAGTTTTGATCAGTCTCTTTAAAAAATAAAATAAATGCTAGGGGTTCCTGGGTGGCTCAGCTGATTAAGCATCCGACTCTTGATTTCGGCTCAGGTCATGATCTCAGGGTCCTGAGATCGAGCCCCATGTTGGGCTCCTTACTCAGCAGGAAGTCTACTTGAGATCCTCTCTCTCTCTCTCTCTCTCTCACTCTCCCCTTCCCTCTCTCTGCTTCTCCCCCCAACTAAAAAACAAAACCAAACAAAATAAAATGCTAGTAGAAAAAAAAAATCTTTATCAACAATTCAAATTCCAAAGAGAAAGGGCCAAAAAAACAATGTTCAGGTTTAGAGGAAGACACACCTTCTCTGTGAATGCAAGGCAGGCCACCTTTTACAGATACACACACCACTATTTTCAAAATTCCCTGGTTACTCATCATGATGAAAGAAAAGGGAACGAGGCCTCTTAGTTGGCAAAACACTATTGTAATTGTTATTTCATTAGCATAACTTTCTTATCTTTTTACAAAGCTGGTTAGGTGGCATATATTATATTACCAACTACATATATGAACATTTATTTGATACCACAATTTGACCAAAAAGGGAAGGCGTTATACAGACTTTTATAAAGAGGAATCTAAAGTGATTGAACATTCATTATCTGCTGTTAAAATTCAGAACAGCCATTTTGTAAATTAGTTCCTGGTCAACTCATGAGAGATTCTGATTCCATATTATTTAAAACAGGTACTGAGGGACTGAGATACTGGTGGAGAGCGGAAAAAGGAACCTGGTCAGTTGCGCGGCTTGGCGGGGCGGGGCGGGGGGGGGGGAGTGTGTGTGCAGGATTTGAAGGAGCCCAAAGAGAGGTGGAGTGGAGAAACTGTCCTCTACACCTCCATGCATGGGTTTTATTTAGTTTTTTAAAAAAGATTATTTATTTATTTATTTATTTGTCAGAGAGATAGAGAGTACAGGCAGGCAGAGGCAGAGGGAGAAGCAGGCTCCCTGTGGAGCAAAGAGCCCGATGTGGGACTCGATCCCAGGATGCTGGGATCATAACCTGAGCAGAAGGCAGCGGGTTGACCCACGGAGCCACCCAAGCATCCCAGGCATGGGTTCTAGAGCTAACAATTCCTTAAAACTGAAAGACCACTAGCAAGGACTGCTTTAACGACTTTCCCCACCAACGTGCTGAAGATGTCCAGAAGAAGATACGGAAAAATGGAAATGCGAGCCAAGAATGGAGAGGAGAACACGGATAACTGAAGTTGCCTGGCCAGCATGTATCAGCAGAGACAGCATCTGTGTTCGTTATCCTCTCCTTGGTACCCATACCTTCAATACCATGTAAAGTTAATGTTCACCTCGTGATTTTGAAAGGTTAAGTATATAACATTAAATCTGAAAATAGAGCCCCATAAATACAGTCAATTGGTCTTTGATAAGAGAGCAAAAGCAGTACAACAGAGCAGAGACAGTTTTTTCAACAGATGGTGCTGGAAGGACTGGACATCCACAGCCAGTTAGTGGATTAGACACAGACTCACACGCATCACAAAAATTAACTCAAATGCGCATAGACCTATCTGTAAGACACGAAACTATAACCACTCAGAAGGTCACACGGTTTCGAGAAAACCTGTATGACCCTGGGCACAGTGATGACTTTTCAGAAACAACACCGAAGGCGTGACCCACGACAGAGATCACTGATACGCTAGACTTCATTAAAACTTTTGAATCTTCAGTTTGAACAAGTGCCCCTTTACAGTACTTACTAAGGACCTATGCATTTCATCTCTATCCTTTGACAAGCCACATTGTCATCATTTGTTAAAAAATAAGACAACAGGTCCAAAATGGAGTTGCTTGTGCTTAAGCCCCATGTCATCAAGCTGAGACTTAATGACAGTACAGCTCTCCCAGAAACAGAATCTTCAACCAGTCAATCAAGGATCTCCGATCAGCACCAGCTAGGTGATCTGCCTGATAGACCTCTACTCCCCCTTAAGGGAAATTAACCTTGCAATAGCCAACAAGCTTTTTGGCCTAGTATAATTTCTTTGCTCCCACTCCCTTCTGGCTGTAATAGTCTTTCATTCTGTGCAGCTCTCTGGAGCTCCCTTCTACTTGCTAGATAGATGCTGCCCAATTCGAACCAATTTTTTTTTTTTTTTTAAAGATTTTATTTATTTAGTTGACAGACAGAGATCACAGGCAGGCAGAGAGAGAGGAGGAAGTAGGCTCCCCGCTGAGCAGAGAGCCCGATGCGGGGCTCGATCCCAGGACCCTGAGATCATGACCTGAGCCGAAAGCAGAGGCTTAACCCACGGAGCCACCCAGGCGCCCCTCGAATCAATTTTTGAATGAACTCTTAAAAATTTTAATAGGGGGGCGCCTGGGTGGCTCAGTGGGTTGGGCCGCTGCCTTCGGCTCAGGTCATGATCTCAGAGTCCTGGGATCGAGCCCCGCGTCGGGCTCTCTGCTCTCTAGGGGAGCCCGCTTCCTCCTCTCTCTCTCTGCCTGCCTCTCTGCCTGCTTGTGATCTCTCTGTCGAATAAATAAATAAAATCTTTAAAAAAAAAAAAAATTTTTAATAGGCCTCAGTTCATCTTTCAACACATGTCATAATGTCCTTGACTTTTTCTGCGTCTGTCTCCCTCTCTGTAATGTTTTCGATGGTAGGCCATGTTAAGCTGCGGATCCTCAACTTCTAACTTTCTGCCATCGATAACATTGAACCCAAACAGGACATTATCGTTAGTTCTGTGAGAATATTAACATCAAAATGCTGCAACAAGCTGACAAAGTCAAATTAATGCACTTGTGATTAAAGAGAAGCAAAGTTTTAAAAATACCACTTATCAGTCTTTTACTTCACAAAGAATTGCAATTTTTATTTTAGGTATTTTCTATTTTCTATTAATTATAAATTTTATATTAGGTATAATGAGCTCAAATTCAGAAACTAAAAAGGAAGAAGGCAGAGAATTAGTGAAGTAAATGTAACAGAGGATACATTTTAAAGACTGTGTTTGCTTTAATTTTCAAATGACCAGGGTAATTATACAAAATTTCAAAGATATACGTTACATGTGATGCTGAACCTACTTCATAAATAGAAATAACTCATATATAATACGCGGCAATGACTGCTCACATACTAAAAACTAGTACCATAAAGTCTTTTAAAGCTGTTTGTTTTTTTTTTAATTGGCAAAATATAAGCACTCTGAAATTCTGTTTGTCATTTAATGTACCCAGAAACACTTTTCCTAATTAGGATGGTGGAAGAGTAATCTTCAGCCCAGATCAATCATCAAAATTCTCAGTCAAGTAAGACAGCTCTTACTGAACATCCACAGGATAGACAATGCTGCAGTAGCCAACCCACTTTTTCCCTGCTTCAATAAAAGAAAGAAACCTTGAAATATTACAAGATAAATAACCCATTGAGGTCATAAATAAATAAGGATGGAACCATAAAATTATTTAGATCACACACAGAATGGCTATAAATTAAATCACTGTTTCTCCTTCAGATTACTAATACTGATCACTGATTTGGTTGGTTTATTTAAGCTATTATTTCCATAGGACAAGCACTGTTTTAAATCAAAGAGATATCTATATTTGTCATTTCTGCTTTCTTTATATCAGAGATTTTCAATATTTATAAACAATAAAAACCTTTTTAAAGCAAAAGTTTATACATAACTTCAGAAGGCATTATTTAACAGTTTTAACAGCTTACTTTGTAAACACAGGATATTCTTTGATTAATCAAGGTACTGAAATAATATTAAGTTTGGATTTTCAAGGAAACTTTGTGTTTGTTATCACAGTTATTCGTAACAACATAATATGAATCAAGTCAGGCAAAAAACATTCCATATTTATAAAAGAAGCTAAAGCTTCCATATTCCAAGGTCATCATGACAAAATACATTCAGATGCATTTACTTGATATTTTACAAAGAAGCCAAGATGAGCAAGATGGAAAGTCTATGCTGAGGTGACAAGCCAGCACCGTGCCTGGCCGGCAACCAAGGGCGTCACACACCCATGCCAGAAACACACACCCTTGTTCACTTTTATGAAAGCAAACAAGTAAGGAACACAACTCTTCAAAAGGTCAATAAAGGACTACAATTCTAGTCAACTGCCCATTTACAGAGTTTAAAACTAATCAAAAATAACAAGAGCTTTATCCCAAGGTTCACAGGAAACATGTTGGGTTGTCAGTAGTAGTTAATATCTCGGTGATCTCCTGAGGGTTAAAATTTGGTGCCCTATGCATTTGAACAAATGAATTTTGAAAAAAAAAATTACAGTTTGTGGGGCGCCTGGGTGGCTCAGTGGGTTAAGCCGCTGCCTTCGGCTCGGGTCATGATCTCAGGGTTCTGGGATCGAGTCCCGCATCAGGCTCTCTGCTCAGCAGGGAGCCTGCTTCCCTCTCTCTCTCTCTCTCTCTCTCTCTCTCTCTCTGCCTGCCTCTCCATCTACTTGTGATCTCTCTCTCTGTCAAATAAATAAATAAAATCTTTAAAAAAAAATTACAGTTTGAACATTATGACTCTAGGGTATTTATCACTCTCAAAAGCTTTGAAACAGTAGTAAGATAAGGTATTAGGAAACTAAATTGACATGATTATCCAAAAAGCAGAATCTTCAGCAACCTATAATTTCTGAATAGCTTATCTTTTAAATGAGATTTGGACACACTTGTGTCCTATGATAGAATGAAACTAATATGACAATTAGAGAACCAGGGATTTTCCTCTAAATTTTAAAATCGATCTCCCTTCTCTGCCACACACACAGATGCAAGCACAGATAGTGATGGGATGGGGATGTTATGGGTGTTTTTCTTTTCTACTTTTCAATTTTTCTATAAGGTTCTACATATTTTAAAAGAAAAAAAGAACAGATTTTTAAAGAACACTTGATCTTGCTTATATGGCCCCCACCAAGATAGCGAACTCGTAACTTCGACCAAGAGAAATGAGTTTAGTGTTGAAAAAGGCTCAAGAGAAAATGGCAGACATATCCCATCAAGATGTGTAAATGACCGACACACTTGACCCCTGTGTTTGTCATCGTTTGGCAGGCAGGCCGCTGGACTAACAAGGAGGGCGCACAGGGGATTTCAAACTCCTAAATGATAAATGAAGCACCAATACCAAGTCAAACCAGCTACATGAACAGGACAAAAGCTCAGACTACTCAGATGTACTTCAAAGTTGAAACAAGCTAGCACAGAACTGTAGCTTTTTCAGTGTTATCGTACTAATATATTTTCCCGTTAGGTTAGCACAAAATAAAACAAACTCCGTGTATTCTACCAAAAAATTAGCTTTGGCTTTCTGTTTCTACCTCGACTCTCAAATACCCTGGCACTGAATAAAGAACAGTAAATAATAAACAGCGTCTAAGAACGATATATTCAAACTTATTCATGTTGACAGTCAAGACACTGAATGCTTTCTTTTTAATGGCATGAGGGTACTCAACATTTTTTTAAATGAAATTACCGTTTAAATATTGTCAACTGCATAGTTCAACTGTCTTCGTCTTCCTGTTTCTATCAACATTTATAAAATTCAAGCATGAAACATACTTTATACCTTGGGGTGTCCCTTTATTTTCAAAATGAAAATAAAAAGTTTCATTATTACTTTATATCAAACCTTAGTTCTATACAAATTTCTTATTCAAGATATCTTACCTTGGTTTTCATATAAAAAGCCAATCATGTGTGCAAAAATTCAATTCTTTCCCCCATTTATTCAGATACCGCAGACTATCAACTACAGCAGTGTTTGTATAGGAATCCAAAAAACTGGGGAAGAGAGTCCATATTTTGACTGCATTTAAAGCGGGAAGGTACTCTTTTAAAAAGTATCATCATGCATCAACTATTGTGTTTAATTCAGGACAAACACGAAAGCAACGAGAAACTAATGTGACAGCTAGGTGGGGGGGGGGCTTTTTTTTGCTATACAGCAGACACAGAATGCTAACTTCAAAAATAAAGTCAGAAAAAATAATTAAGATCCTTCTGAGCATTTTAAACATAAAGATGTGGCAAAACTAGAATGATAAGAATAAGCATGAGTTTTCATGCAAGTAATATTACAGATTACAGATAACAAACCACCCCCCCCAAAGTACACAGGAATCCATTTTCTGACCCATGCATATAAAACCTCTAACAAAAAGGTTAATAAAAAGCCAAACTATACATCATTATTTAAGATGTGACACAAAGCAATTTTCAATTATATCTGATACCCTGCTCTTAGGACTCTTCAGTTTTGTTCACATGCCATGAATCAAGGACACAGAATATCAGCTTTCACACTGAGCCCTTTCGCTACTGGAGAGGTCTGTCATAATCATAATAGGATTTAAACACAGTTGCTCATTTTAACGACTTCTGTTTACTCACACAGAGAGGAAAACTCTTACTAAAGATGGTATGAGGAAGTTCACTGTTCAGTGGGCAGACCAGAAATCTTACACTGAAGGTTTATACACATTCAGGGAAACTAGTGTTACTAAGTGGTTCAAATGTGTAGGCTGGGAGATACAAGTTCTCTAATAAACCTATTATTTACGACAGGCCAATGAGCTGTTCCAATTATGCACTGTAATCTGCTCTCGTTTTCTCTAAAGTGATATATGAACTTGAGGTGATTTCTAAATGTTCCAAGGAGGAGGATCATTATTCTGCAGCACTGCTTGAAGATCAAGTAACTTCTATATGCTCTAGGACGTACAACTGGCATTAGGTAGTCAAAACACACACTGAAACACTAATAACTAAGTAATAAACTCTGAGAGAGGGACTACTAGCCATCCGTTTTAGAAACCAATGACTTAAGTGAGGACAGAGGACAACCACGGTTCTGAGCCAACAATCAAGTCTCAACCTCCAGGCAGTCATCTCAGTTATGTCATTCTTTTCTCTACAGAGTACTGTCCACAAAACATTATGATCCATATTATAAATCAGCACATTGTGATCTGTCATGTCTTCAGGACATTACAGGACCTGAGGCATTTGTTTGATATTTGGAGTTTGAGTTAATTATCATTCATGTTCTACAGAAGAGGGAAAGAGAGGTTTGGCAACATTAAGGGGTGGGATTTAAGACAGTGCAAATATCCCAATGGAAAAACCCTCCATGTTTAAAACTCACAAACTGGTCCTCACCTGATTCTAGAAAAAGTAATTAGGATATCCACTAAATTAGGACCCAAATACAAGCAAGTCGAAAACTTTTTAATAATTAACATTGGTTCAATGATAGTTCGTTTATTTAATGAGCAGAAAAAATTCAAGTAGGAAGAATTACTCAATTACAGCCTTGAGAAGTCTGACAGGATTCCAGGGACAAATATTTTTTAAAAAAATTCCCTTGATTTTGGATACTGAGAGTCAATTTATTAACTAAAGAGGTCACCATTTTTAAGGAGAAAAAATTAAGCAAATGTGAACATATGTATTTCAACATGAGTCTGACAAAAATTTGTGACTTATCAGAGATGGGAAATTGTACCTTATATAGTTCAATATACTTATTAACTAGCACGAGAGCCTTAATCAATGTTTCTTGAGTTAAGAGAAGCCTGACTTTTGGGTAGTTTTGGCATTTCAGCTTTTGATCATAAGACATGTCAGAACTAGAAACTAAGAGTCACTTTTTTTTTTTTCCTAAGATTTTATTTATTTGACAGAGAGACAGTGAGAGAGGGAACACAAGCAGGGGTAGTGGGAGAGGGAGAGAAGCAGGCTTCCCACTGAGCAGGAAGCCCGATGCCCGGCTCCATTCCAGGACCCTGGAATCACGACCTGAGCCAAAGGCAGATGCCCAATGACTGAGCCACCCAGGCGCCCCTAGAAATCACTTCGTAAAAAATATATAGTTAAAAAAAGTCTTACTGTCTTTTTCTTCTAAAATATCCAACTAACAATAGTATTAGCCATCGAGCTAAAAGTTCAATATTTTACAACGTAAATTCGCAATTAAAAAAAAAAAAAAAGAAACCTTTACCTGAAATACTCTTTGTAGCAACGGTTTTCAAGTTTTGAAGGCAACCTACAGTCTAAAGTATATATACGTTTTTCATACTTACAGATAGACATGCCACATGTAATAAATACAAAAGTATCATGAAACCATGTCCATGGTTAACTGTGACTGATGTAGTCTATTTAATTTTTTTTTTTTTTTATGTTGATTTCCAACCACTAAACTGACTTAACAACCATTAATGGGTCATGACCTGAAGTTTGGAAAACAGCACTCAGTACCTCTTAGGAGAGGGGTGTCAAACAGAGCTGAAACAGTCTTTAGTTCAGTTTTAAACACAGTATTTTGGAGAAGTCACGGGATACTGAGAGGTAAGAATATTTAATGGCAGTAGGGCAATAAGCTCAAGCTGGGGACTCCGAATACTACACACTGAAGTTTCCAGCGTCCACATAATGTGGAAAGAATAGAAAAACAACAACAACAACAACAACAACAAAAATCCCAAACAAAACAAAACAAAAAACCCCCCAAAACCCTACTCTTACTTCCTACTTCAAAGTAAAGATAATTATGTCTTTTACTAATTAGATTTCCAAGAGAAATAGTACGCATTGTTAGCAAGGCACAAGGAAGGCCAAGAAAGAATTAAGAAATATATAATGTTTAAGACATTATATATTTGTGACCTAAAAAAGAGCTCCTGAGAATTACCCAGGATTCCAATTTCCTCAAACAGAACACCACTAATATCCTCCAGACTGACTAGCCCAACTGCTCCCCAGCTCAAGAGAATGTTTACATTACATCTGGGTTCAAATGCAAGGTCAGTTAGCTTTAAGATTTGGGAGACTCAGGATAGTTTTTGACCTATGGTATAAATCACTGTTAACAAAATTATTAACTTTCTAAGTTGGCAAAAATGATTTCACCCTATTTCAGTGCTACCAAATCTCCTTAAAGCATTTGGTAAAAAGACAAGCTTTATTTCAAAAATGTTTTACCTGCAAATCAAAAAGCTTTTTAGGTTTAGTCACATTATGTTAAAGAAGGACAATTAACTCAGGTTCTTATCTCCATTCTGACTTCAAATATGCCAGTTTCTATCGAGTAAACAAGATAAGGCATTTATATTGTACAAACGCAGACCTGCTCTTTAGAAATTGTTTGTGTGAATAATACAGAATAGATACCAGGAGATTATTTTCTATTTCATTATATGCTACGCAAAAAATCAATATGACTTTATTTGGCATAAGATGGCTAGAAATACATTTTTATCATTTATATCTCAAGACAAAATGGGCAGCATGAAAAGCTCAACATTATAAACAAAGATTGGGATCACACAATTCACACCCAGCATTCATCTAGTTGAGGAGGAAACCCAACAAATAAACCGCACATGCGCGTGTGTCTATTTTTGAGGATAACAGCAACAAATGAATGAACGATCATAGAATATGAGCAAGGACTAGAAATGTATAGAATATTTTTCTAAGTACATACTTGGGGAAAATGTCATTAAGCAGCTACTATAACCCCAGTCCCTACTGGGGATCTATACACACATTATCTCTAAATCCTAAAAAACTGCAAGACTGGACTTTCTATTTAACAAGTGAAAGCACTGAGGCTGGGATAGGCCACGTGACTTGCTCACACGTAGAGTTGATCTAAGTCACACCAGGACAGCACACTCTGCAAGATGGAAGCAAGGGCAGCCGAGGGGCCGCCGCTCCCATGGGCTCCACACTGCAGAAGAGACCAATCCAGAAGGGGCCTGGAGTAAAGCAGATTATCACCTCCCTCTGAGAGAATGTCCAGACGGGTATCATATACTTGACATTGCCTATGACCCCAGGCATCTGTCATCCCAGAGGCTACACCACCCAGGTTACTCAGCCATCCCCACCTCGATGTGGACTCCGGTAGGGTCTTCCAGCCCCTCGTGTGACTCACTCTGCCATCTCACCCAGACTCTGAGCGTCTGAAACTCACAATCCATCCCCTAGCAGGATCTCCTATGTGTGCAGGGTCTTCTCCAAATGCTTCCTTTGCCTTCTGTTAGATCTCTTAGGATACTACTTCTTTCATAGCCCCTCAACTGGAGGCATGGTTTTCACCCAAATGCCACATACCAAAGTGTCCCAAGGCGAGGTATGTCCTTTGCTCCTCGTTTTGCCTCTCGACTACCCCCTTCCCCAGTTCTCTGGAGCACGGGCCACTAGGTAATCCCACTTGCTACTCTTGGTTGTAACAGTCGTCGTCAGTACGGGGCTTACTATGCTCTCCTCTACTCTAGGAAACTCAAGTCATACAATGTAATGGTTTCAAAGGCCGAATGCCAAGTTTTGAATTCCCACTTCCCCTCCTACTGGTGGGCATATTGTCTTCCCTCCCGTGCTTGTTTCCTCATCTGTAATGGGTGGAAAATCACAGAATCTAGCCTAACTACATAATCAGTATCCAATCCTCCCCTCATGTTCTTAGGTCCCTCTTTTCCCAGGCTAGACACCATAGGCCAACCTTGAATCAGTCTTATAGTCTCTTAAGTGTCTTGCTCTTCTTTTTTCCCGTCATCACACTCCACTGGCCCAATCCCAACGCCAGTTAAACCCCACTCTTCACTTACTCTAGGCCTCTACCCAACCAGCTAACTGGCTGGACTCTCCGAACACAGAAACATGTATTTTAAATCGGCCCCCAGCACTGCCTGGTAACCCTCTCTCTTATCTTTCTTTCTTCCCCTTCCTCTCTCCCTCTCTCCTTCCCTCCCACCCTTCCTCCTTCCTTCCTTCTTTCTTTTAGAGAGAGAAAGAAAGAGAGAGAGAAAAAGCGGGGAGAGGGGCAGAAGGAGAGAGAGAAAACCCAAGCTGGTTCCACATGCAGCACGGAGCCCAACATGGGGTTCCATCTCACAACCCTGTGATCATGACCTGGGCTGAAATTGAGAGTTGGATGCTTAACTGACTGAGCCACTCAGGTGCCCCTCTCTCCCATCTTTCTTTCTTTTTTTTTTTTTTTTAAGATTTTTATTTATTTATCTGACAGACAGAGATGACAAGTAGGCAGAAAGTCAGGCAGAGAGAGAGGAAAGGAAGCAGGCTCTCCACTGAGCAGGGAGCCCTATGCAGGACTCCATCCCAGGACCCTGGGATCATGACCCAGGCACCCCCTCCCATCTTTCTTTTCTTTCTTTTTTTTTTTTTTTTTAAAGATTTTATTTATTTATTTGACAGAGAGATCACAAGTAGGCAGAGAGGCAGGCAGAGAGAGAGGGGAGGAAGCAGGCTCCCTGCAGAGCAGAGAGCCCGATGTGGGGCTTGATCCCAGGACCCTAAGACCATGACCTGAGCCGAAGGCAGAGGCTTTAACCCACTGAGCCACCCAGGTGCCCCTCTCCCATCTTTCTTGAAGACTATTTTATACCTTCTCCTCTCTATTCCAACCTTCAACACCCCCCTTCTCCTTCCTCCATTCTCAATCTGTAAATGCCTCTTATTTCACTCATTTTACCAGGAGAAGCAACCAGAGCTACCTCTTGTTCCCAGATCTGTCAATTTACTGAAGACTTTCCTCCTCCACTGACATTCTGTCTTACCCATCACCTGGCTCCTCTCAAGCAGGACTTTCCCATTAGCGCACTCCCCGGCTATGCTATCTCTAATCCTAAGAGAAAAACGAAACAAACAAAAAGCTTCCTTTGACCCAGCTACTTTCCCATGTGTCTGCTCTTTATTATGTCTAATTAAATGCTCTGAAATCGCCCTCCTTGTCTCTGCTTCCTCACTTCCTGTTCTTTCTCCAGCCATCTCCAATCAGACTTTTATCGCCAATCCTTCACCACAATCGCTCTTGTCAAGGTCTTGTCAACAGTCCATGTTCAGTCTTTACCTTCTATAACTTCTCAAAAGTATTTCCTTCTTAGTTGCCTTTCTCCTTGCTGGCTTCCAAGTTGGCCCCTTTCCTCATACCCCATCTCCGATCCAGGAGCAAATCCACCTGTCAGCCCTTCCGCTGGCACTTCTGAGCGTGAACAGATTTTCCCACATGCCTGATAACAGCCTCCCAACGTGACCTCTACCTTCTAGTCTCCAAACAGCATCCAAAGCAGTCTTGTTAAAACATGGATGAGATCACAACACTCACTTAATCCCAGGATCCTGAGATCATGATCTAAGCCGAAGGCCAATGCCTAACCGACTGAGCCACCCAGGTACCCCCAGTCCTTATACTCTTAAAATTAATTGACCTCTTATATTTGTCACATCTTACATCTAAGATCTACATATGAAGTGGATGGGTTGAAGCTGAGCGATGGGTATGTGAAGCTAATTACACTATTCTACTCTTCTAAATGATTGAAGTTTTCCATTAAAAAAAAACTTTCTAAAAAATCTGGATAATCCACACTTTAGTTTCTACATCAGTATGCAACTTAAAAACATGGTCAAAATAGGAATGCCTGTATTAATTACCTGAAGAAGATTCAGACAAATGCATATTGCAATAATGCATTTATAAAGGAAAATATCTAGCTCGCTGAAAGTAAAGTTTCTACTTTGTATAGTACCTTAACAGTTACTATTGGGTCACATCCAAAGTAAACGCTTCAGGTTAAGTGAAAGAACTATATTGAAACAATTTATAAACCATTCACTCATTTTTTAAGAAAAGATTTTATCTATTTGACAGAGAGAGATAGAGAGCGAGCACGCAAGGAGGGGGAGCGGGAGAGGGAAAAGCAGGCTCCCCGCCGAACAGGGAGCCTGATACAGGGCTCGATCCCATGATCCCAGGATCATGACCTGAGCTGAAGGCAGACACTAACTGACTGAGCCACCCAGGCACCCCTCATTCGTTCATTCTGACACAACAGATCGGACAGACTGACAGACCATGAAGACTCTTAAGGAGACTGGGGCTTTGAGAGCTCCATGGAATCAAAAACTCAGGATGGCACAGTTCTTCAGCAGTCTAAAAAGTCCTCATCCTAAATTCTAACAAGGATTCATGCACCTGTAGGAAAATAAGAGCAAAGGTTAGAGCAACAGGTTTTTCAGGAAAGCGCTACGGAGCAGGAAAAGCATGTGCTGGCACACAGGTACAACAGGTGTGTGCTGTAAGTATGTGTTTCCTGCACACAAAGAAAGACCTAACAGGTCAGTGATTTAATAATAAGGTTTTCACTCTACCTTCAGTACTAGAACAAAGTACCACAATTAAAGAAGCTACTACTTCCGATGTCCATATTTATCTCATATTTGAGTTCTCCAGTACAAAAGTTGAGGCAGCATTTACGGTCTCCTTCGTCTAGTGGCAAATGAAGGAAAGCAAAGAAGCCTCAGGCATTTACAACAGATGCTAACAATTTACAGCCAAGTCCAAATCTGGAAACAGTAAAATGCAAACATTTTACGAAATCAGATGTCCCATCACTTTTTTAAAAATATATATTCTCTGAAAGCCTACCACACACCGTATGGCGTGTGAGGTTCTGAGTATACAGTGGTGACCAGAGGTAGTCCCTGATCTTCTCAGGTCTAAAGTCCGGCGTCATAAGTAAGATAGTAAATAGACGTAGATGCTTACTTAGAGCTTACGACAAATGCTGTGCGAAAAAAGCGTGACTGAAATTAATGGGATGGGGCAAACTCTGGCTAAGGACCCCTCAGAGGGAGCAGAAACTGAGACTTAAAGGATAAGGAACTAACCACCTCTCTCTTCCCCCCACCCCCATGCCTACCTTAACAGAAATCATAGACATCATACTATTTCACCAGCAGATACTTCTGTACTATCTTTAAAAGACTTTTAAAGAATATGTATAACCGCATTGCCACTATCACGCTAAGCAAAATCAATAAGAAATTTAATGCATATTCAAGTTCATATTCAAGTTTCCTCAAAAGCTGCAAAAAAACCTGTCTTTCATAGTTGGTTTCTTGGAGTCAGCATCTAAAACAGGACCACACGGGGCAGTCAGCTGTCACGTAAGTCTCTTTTGAGCAGTAACAGTTCCCTGCCCTCTCCTTTTTCATGCCGTTAATTTGCTGGGTCACTTGTTTAGCAGAAAATCACAGCCCAGATGTAGCTGTTTCCATCCTCGTGGTAGCGTTCCACTTGCTCCTCCATCCTCGATGCTTCCTAGAAGCTTGTAACTGGACCTAAAGTCTTGATTACACTCAAGTTCAATCTATTTGGCAAGAACAGTTCATAGGTGATGCAGTGTACTTCTCACCATGCCACACCAGCTGTCCCACTTCCAGCACTGACATCATTCACCAGTGGGACAATCTGAAGAAGAGGGTCGAAGAATGTCGCCCGCACAGGAGACAACAGTGTTTCCTGAGGCAGGAGGGACTACTGTCTGGGAGATTAAGGCTAGCAATGAGGCTGAAGAAGATGTGTTTAGACACACAGGCTTGTACACTGGGTGGGGAGTTCCTCACCAGAAAGGATTTGAAATACTAATACTACGGCCTAACTGACTCAGCTACCTTTCATAAGTGGGGAGCGTGCTTCTGATTTCTCTATTTCCATCATTTATTAGATAAGGAGGTAGAAACAGGATACCAGGAATTGCCTGGAGCAAAAAGGGACAAGGAGGTGAAGTGGCTGCCGTGTGACATTCTTGTGTTATTCCAACGTTCATAAAGAAACCTGTCATTTGCTCTTATTTCATTGCTACCTAAAAGGCTGATGGGGGAAAACAACTAGCAGAGGGCATCCCGAAACCCAATGCAGAAAGAAAACGAAAAGCCCCATGGATATGGCTTACTCCCCCAAAGAGTGCTCCCACAGCCTGAGAGGACCGGAGCTGGCAGATGCCCCCTCCGGCAAGAACTGGTGGGACGCACGTGGACTTGGGGGACGGTAGTAACTGATCTCTGTGTATGAACACTGCCGTCTGCTAAAGCTTCGGATGGGTGGACGGGCCAATTCCCAAAGATTTCTCAAAGATCCTACCTTCAGAATCACTATGTATTTCCAGAAATTAAGAAAACAGTAGCGTTCGTAGGTGGAAGGGTTAGGTCACTGAGACTTAATTTCACAGCTAAAACCAAGATCAGCTGAAGTTACTGAGATTATAAAACCAGACACATAGCTGGTCCCAGAACAAAAGGATCCTAAAACGCGTCCTTTCACTACATCATGTTATTTCTTACTCAGAAAAATTACCATTTAAGTTTTTTTTCTCCTAATTCACTTGGTTTAGTTATCATAGATAGTGCCAAGTTCACATTTTATTGTATCTACTGACCGTTTATTTTTCCATTTCAATTCCTCAAAGATGTGTCTTCTAAACAATGAGATAATCAACACAATATGTTTTCTATTAATATTAAAAAAATCTGTCCCCAAACTTAGATATAAATCATAACTAAATCAGTAATTAGGATTTCAGAATTCCAGATGACAAAATTTTTAAGGTGAATGTGACTCCTTGTGGCAGCATGGGTCCCAACCCCAGTGACTTCAGGGACCAGAAACATGGGAGTCAAGAAGTAGAAGCAGGCAGGAGAAATAGGGCCAGAAGGCCAGCCAGCTGGATATGCTACAGAATGGAGCCCGGGCCCCGGAGCAAACTAGAGAGAGCAAGTCTCAGCTCTAGATAATTGTGTTTGTTACTGGAATAGAAGCTGAATGTTCCCAAATCTTTTGGTTTTTTTAAGGAGAGATCTAAAAACGAGCTGCTTGGTATATAAAATTTATCCAATTTAAAAATGTTGGCAACGACAGAAAGAATTTTAAAACACACTGTGTGAGTCAAACTAAACATATTTGCGGGATGAATGAAAATTATACCCCATGCTCTAACTCAGTGGCAACTTCCAGTAAATGTCCTGCTGTCGCCAGCCCCTAAAATCTACAAAATCAAGCTGAACAATATACTGTGGTAGTTTCACAGAACAGTACTGTGCTAGGCCTGTATGTCATACGTACAACAAAGGCATTTTTAAAAATACATTATTTTATTTTGCATCTACTTCTCTGCCAATTGGCAAAGAACTTAGAATCGATGTCTTTGGTGAAATTCAAGAAAACGTCATTTTTGTTTACAAATAATTTCAGAAACCTAAGTATTTTCTTTAAAAAATCTAAATTTACTTCCTTAAATGAGAGAAATTACCATTCCAGATTAGGCCAGATTTCATTTACCAACTCAAGATAATCAAAATGACTCATGGATTTGAATATTCAAGCCTTTTCCTACATTTGCTTGTTGTGATTTCTATTTTCTATAGAAATGTGTTTTGATCATATCAACAATTAACACACATTTTCCATCAAAACACTTTCTTAGAAAGATCTACACAGTAAGACTAAACTTTCACATCTGTCTTTTTATTATAATTCATGGAATCAAAGTCAAAATACCATATCAAACCCCCTAAACATATCACATATTAGGCACCAAGACTGTGTAAAATGATAAAAAAAAAATCAAAGATACGTAAACCTAAAGTCAACCAGCTATCCTATCAAGATCAGGAGCTCTACATAAGTAAAATATCATTTGGGTCAGACACTATTTGCCCCAGTTTTGTTCTCATTCAACAACTTAAGAATGTATGCGTACTTCTGGTTTGAACTTATTGATGTAATTTTTAGAGGTTTTAACCTGGTTCATGACTCTGCATACAAATAAATATTTAAATTCAGTTCAGAATTCACCAAATTATTTCTAGCTTTTGGTTAGTAGTTGAATTAATGTCCCTGAAAAATTAATTTTAGTATAATATAGTTAAACTTGTTTAAAGTTTAGAAGACACAGAATTAATTTCTAAAGCCCTGATATTTAGTTTTTACACTACAGTACTTCGTGTTGCCTATTTGCTATACGCCATATTACATTATTTTTATTACACACTTCCCAAATAAAGCAGGAAAAATCTGGCATTTACAAACTGTAAGTGCTCACTATAAGGAGGAGATTAAAGGAGTCTTAAGAGCTCAAGGAAATAATTACTACCATGGAGTGGAAGGCATAGGTTTTAGGGTCACATAAACCCAGGTTCAAATCTTGGCTCTGCCCATTCTTAGTTGGTTCTTCTGCAAATTTTACTTCTCAGTGGTAACTCTCTTCATTGTTATGAGAATTAAATGGGGCCCACAAAAGAATCTGGCATACTCGGCTGACTAATATTGTTTAATGGTCCAATACACTGGACCATTAAACAATATGCAACGTTAGTTGCAAAAGCAACGTTAGTTTGCTTTTGCCCTGGATTTAGGACCATCAACCACAAACAATATTTCTAAAATCTAATTCATCATCCCTCCTGCAGAACGGCTCATCCTCCTGTCTTATTTCCTGTAACCTGAAGCACTCATGAAATTAAGCTGTCAGCTGGAGTGGCGGGTTATCCAATGATACCGGTGGAGGGAAGGCCATGGAAGCTTCTGTTAGAACCAAGGCCTTTCATTTAGCAGAAGGGCTACCTGGGGCGGGGCGTAGGTAGACAGTGGTGGAGGTCAAGTCCTGAGAGTAGCGAGCAGTTCTAGCCATGGGGAGTCTCTAAGGCTGTCCCCAGCTCTGGAGTGGGCTCAGTGGTTCTCAAACCTTGGCATGTTAAGAATCAACCAGAGAGCTTTTAAAAAGACAGATCCTGGGTGCCCAGGAGACTGGTCTAGCAAGGGGCTCGGGAACTTGTATACATGGAAAGCTCCAGGCGATGCCAATGCCGCTTGCTGGTCAGTGGGTCGCATTGGCATAGACCACCAAACCCATTCAACGGGCCTCCAAGGAGGAAGGAAGAGCCCCAGTTCGCACTGGGAAGTAACCATCCTACTCAGGTTATTTTTTTTCTTGACCCAGGAGTGGTCAACTGTGGTTCCCCTCAGCCCCCAGAAGGAGCAGGAATAGCAGCGCCTGGGAACTGGTGAGAAATAAAAATTCTTGGGCCCATCCCGGAGCCACACTACCTCAGAAACTCCAGGGCTAGGGCCCCGACGACGTGTGAGCTTTACTAAGCCCCGAGTGATTCCACAGCAAGCCAAAG
This sequence comes from Enhydra lutris kenyoni, assembly GCF_002288905.1. Lineage (NCBI taxonomy): Eukaryota > Metazoa > Chordata > Mammalia > Carnivora > Mustelidae > Enhydra > Enhydra lutris. The sequence goes on along the minus strand of NW_019154145.1, from coordinate 6,731,436 downwards.
TTTGAGAACGGCTGCTCTAGTGAACTCCCCGTAACCACTTCCACCAGAGCAGAGCTAAATTAATCTCCCCTACATGGTGGGTTTCCATGTACGCACCGGTGGAAGAAAGGGTTCTGCGGCTTGAAAAATGTTTGATGCTGGCTTCCGTCTCATTACGTGCTTTCGTGCCTCTGGCAGCGTGGACGAACCTAGATGCTTTAACGAGAAAGGGCCCTGTTGCCTTCCACCAGCAGCTCTCAGTGATGCAGATGTGCAAGGAGAGAAGGTGGCTAGAAGGTGGGGACGGAGACGGTGATGACGCTGGCTAGTGACAGGTGACATTTACAAGATGTTGGCAGTGTTCTGAGACCTTTGCATTTTCACCTGTTTTGTCTTCACAGCCATGCCATGCAAGAACCACTGTGCGAGCTTAAAGTAACCGACATTTAAACATGGGGAGATTTCAATTAATAATCTGAATTTCCAGTTTCTATTTTTAAAACTGAAAAACCCGGCAGCATAGGCTGTGCACTTCAGACAGAAATAGCACTCTCGGTCGAAGGTTCCTACCCCCGCCTTCAGGCCCCTTAATCATTTTCATTCATTTCATTCTGGAAGGCACTGGAGTTTGGGGCCCCTGCTTTCAGGGTTGGGGGAAAGCACCTGTTTACTTACACACAGAAGGGACAGAGAAGAAAGGGAGCAGCAGGATGGAGGCAGGTTGGAAATGCGGAAGAACGGCTTTGGTGGGGAATTCGCTCTCCGGGGTGGCACACGGCAGATCCTACACACTAGTCTGTGCAGCGTTATTATTTCCCCCACCTCAATACCTCTTCAACGGATCCCCTTCTTTCTACTCCTCCTGCGGTGATGTGAAGTCTGCACCGACTGTGTGACAATGACAGAACGGACTATGAGCTCGCGTCCTGGGTCCTTCCCGGCTTTGGTCCCAGCTTTCCACTGCTCTAAGTGCTCTAGAAGACATATCTGATCACGCTGCCTCTGGCCAAAAACCTTTCACAGCTGCACACTGTTATAACGTGGCTTTTGAACAAAGACAGAACCTTCTCCTTCACGCGAACACTCACCTGGGATGTACATATATTAAAAAGATGCACATGGGACCGCTTAGGTTGTCCCTTCCAATCCGTTTCTTGCCTCCACCCTGGGCCCCTGTGGCTGTCCAGCGAGGGACTCCATTCACAGCCTTCCTTGACGCGAGGTGCGGCCACATGACTAAGTAGGGCTCAAGTGGGGAGGCACGGTACCGTGTTAGTGCTGAAGGATCTCCAAGTGACAGCTAAGCCTCTTTGGATTCGGGGACACCCAGCTGGCAGTCACTCTTAGGGACAGCTGAGCACCACGGGCCAGAACGGAGCCCCTGCAGTACTCTGGGGAAGACGGCTCTCCTGCAGGCCCACACCAGCCGGAGTGCTCACTGCGGACTCTGACCTTGTCTTGTTTAAGCCGCTGTTTTATTCGGCCTTTTAATTACTGCAGCTTAACTTTACCCTTAATTCATACAATTTGGTTTATTTTTTTTTCATGTAGCCTTTTAAACCTTTTAGAAAGCAAGCCAGTGATAAACTAAAGGCCCCAAGGGCTGAGAAAATTCGGTGCTTCCTAAAATAACAAAAAATGTAAACAACCACCTACGAGGTTACCACCCTAGCAAAAATAATTAACAAACTGCACATTCTGGACAGAGGAAGGGAGTTAGTAGGGAGAAGACAGGCACAGGAACTTTCCTTCCTAAGTGCTAGAGGTCAGGCTGGTAGTAATCTATTTTTACTTTTTAAAAAGCAGAGCAGAGCAGACTACCACACACGCAGCAAGGATAGGGAACAGAAAACTAGCCTTGCCTTTATGAAGAGAGTCAGAGGGAAAGCTGACAGGCAGTCTCAAACAGCAGCACTCTAAAACAACAGGCAGTACCAAGTGACTGACTGCAGATTTGTTTCCTGAACAGAAAACAGCGTGACAGAGTGGACAGGACACTGGGTCAGCACTAGAAAGCTCGATTACAAATCACCTAACTTGGGGAAAGTCATTTAACTTTCCATTTTTTTGGTCTGTGGTTCAACTACGTCAGTATTTCCCACATTTCTGGCATTTGTGTATTACCTTTGTATTTTTTTTTTTTTTTTGAAGTACTGGCATAACATCTGAATTATTATTCCTTTATTTCTCTTAACATTCACCTAATTTTAAACTCACACACCCACCTTACCCTTGTGTTAACTATATTTTTCTAATATACATTAAAATAAAAAAACTGAAAATGCTCATCTGTTTGCCACCCAAAATCACCCCACTTACCAGTATCGTCCATTTTGGAAACTGGTGGATTGAAACGATCTCGCTAAGCATGACCATTCTATGACACCTCCTGAAGGGCTGTTGGTTCCCTGGTGCTCTGAAGGTCAAAGACAACAGCGCAACAACTGGAGGGGTGAGTGTGCCTGGGCTTTGAACTTGGAGAGATGCTGTGTTCTGCATGTGCCTGAACCTGGGCTTGATTCTACAGAAAGTGCTGGAAGTTATTCACACGACTCAAGCCTACAGGGAGCTAAGTCAGCCAGCCGCAAGAACACTGTTCGCCCAGCATTAGTCTCGTAGTTCAGCCCAAAATGCACGGGAGAAAAGAAAGACTCATGGAAAGGCTCATGTTCACACACAAAGTCTTAGATAAGAAACATGCTGTTAGGTTCGGGGGTCCAAGGGCTACACAGGACCGAGAGACTATGATGTCTCTGTTCACACTACACTGGGCCCATAGAGTACATTAACAGGAAATCTTTAAGCTTTCATAAAACAGCCACCTTTCTAAATCTTTCTATATTTTACCTCCCCGCAGCCCAATTCAAAGTTTAACTCTGAAAGAAGAGAGCTTCAGCGTATAATCTTAATCAGCAAACTGACTCCTTCTCTGGTCAAACGTTAAGGGTTTTCCCTCGAGAAAGACTCACGTAGCTGTAGTTACCACCACTTTCTGAAAACTTGGTCAGAAGAGATGTTTCTATGATACAATCCCGTTCTGTTTAAATATGGGCTTTATCACCTACCTTATTTGTTCTACTTCTTGACTCAGATGATGTTCCGTTGATTAAGAGGAATGCTACCATTCAGTACTGAAATTCAAGACAGGACACTATGAAGCAGTCACTTCAGTAGGAAACCCTGAACAAAAAGTTAGGGGAGAGAGGGAGGGGACAAGAGAAGAGACCTCCCCTACATATTTTAAAGCACTCGAGCCACAAAAGAAGTGTTTTCAGAGTACCAAGTCCTACCCTCGGAGAACCTCAACCACCGCCAATGCATTTCACTAAGTCACGTTCTAGGAACTCGCCTTTGGCCTGGTTGGCAGTTGCCAAAAAGCTTTCGGAATGTAACCCTCTGCATCAAATCGGTGCCTTTACCACCTCTTTTTAGAAACATAAGGATATAAGGTAGAATTTTGGCCTAATTTTAAGTTCCTAAAGGAATGATACTGCCTTGTAATATTTTTGGCTGTAACACAGACATCTCTAGCTACCTAAACTCTTGCTAACCACACTCAAAATGTAAATAAAGCTAGATCGCCGGCACTACTTACATTGTCATGGTGTATGAAAATAAACTGACTGGGTCCAAAAGAGAGAAAACACTTAACCAATCGTTCATTTGAATTAAAATTAAGAAAAATGCAAAAATCCAAAAGTCAAAAATCTTTGGCTCCCCAAAAGCTCACGCTTCTCTTGACTGACCCGTTTCTGTCGGGGGCTGTGCTCACTTGGCCCACTGTTGCCTCTCCAGTCCATCACTTCATCTGTCAGCTTCTGTCCCACACTCCTCAGGGCTCTCGGACTCTAGTGCTTATAGGGGAAGTTCTGGGGTTGGTTTCGTAAATAGGCCCTTGGCTTGCATTCTTCCAATACAGACCCATTGCATTTGTATATTAAAGATTAAGAGTACTCTTCACACCCACAAAGAAAGATGCACTCATCTTTCGTGGAACACACAGCCTTTCTTTTTTTTTTTCCTTCACTTTAAAAGACATGGACACAAGAAATATTTCTCTTCTTCTCCTAAATCTACCAAAGAAACAAAACAAAACAAAAACCAGGAAAGAAAAAGCAAAAGGAAAGTGCAAGGGAAGTGAAATGAGAAATGGCAAATCCCAGAGGAGTTACGGGGTGGGACGGGGGGAGCTGAGAGCACCCCAAAATGTGGAAAGCCTGGTTCTAGTCAGCGTCCGCCAATTAAGGCTGGTCCAGTGTCACTACATCTTCCAGCTTTCCCAGAGAAGCAAGAAAAATCCCGAGTTCTAAATGCTGGCAATGATTTCAAATTTCCCAAAAGGATCATGAAGGCCCACCCTAAAAGCTCACCCGAACCCGACCCAGTCCACCGCCCAAGCCTCCACTGAGGCCTTCTCTCTTCTTCAGCTTCCCCACCACTACTATGTGCACCATCAGTTCAACTGTCTATTCCTTTGCTCGTCCCTTCACTTTTTCGTTACTGACTCTCCAGTTCGTTCAAGTATGCAACAAATACGGGATGCGTACTTAACTGTGTGTCAGGCACTATGCTAGGGAGCGAATACTCATTCATGAACAAGGCAGCCATGGTCTTTTCATGTGGCATTTACGTGCATTCTAACGGGGGCAACAGACGTTAGAGAAAAAAGCGTTATCAGAGATGGCTTAATTTCATTTGTGTGAGGACTACAAAGTGTTAACTAAGACGCAGCCTACTCTTCCCTGGTTGGGGAAGGCTCCTTACTGTGGCTCCCTCTCATTCCACTCCAACTGGTCTCCACTGAGATCCACCCACTCTCTCCGAAGAACAGGCGCAAACATCCCTACTCAAGAATGAACAGTCCCTCGTTGTCTACTGGATTCAGAACAAATTTAGCCTGAAATTTAAGGCCTCCTAAAGGTGGTTTCCATCTCATTTTTAGCCATTTCTATTACTTCCCTCTTTGTGGCTTTCGGCTGAGTGGCCTTTGCTCAAACTCAAACACACCATGAAACTCCTCTGATCCAGAGTCAGATCTGATCTGACCTCTGATCTGAATCTGATCTGAGCTTAAAACGTTCTGTGATGCTTATTGTAGTTATCTCACATTACAGATCTCTGAAGAAAGATCTCATGACATAAATCAATGAATACAGATCAATCTCTGAAAACTCAGATTATAAGCTCCTCAAGGGTAAGATCTGTGTCCTACTCACCTTAATACTTACTAATCTATCTAGTCCAATAATAACTACCTCTTAAATAAACACATACTACATAAAAATATAATTTCGGGCACCTGGGTGGCTCAGTGGGTTAAGCCTCTGCCTTCAGCTCAGGTCATGATCTCAGGGTCCTGGAATCGAGTCCCACATCGGGCTCTCTGCTCTGCAGGGAGCCTGCTTCCTCCTCTCTCTCTCTCTCTCTCTCTGCCTGCCTCTCTGCCCACTTGTGATCTCTCTCTGTCAAATAAATAAAATCTTTTAAAAAAATATATAATTTCGTCTTTCTGAAAAAAGATAATTAAATTCAAAGAGAAGATCGATATTCTCATCTTTACTATATTAGGAGTCCTCTCAAAATTGTACTTTTACAATTAATTCTTTTTTAAATTCTTTTTTAAAGATTTTATTTATGCATTTGAGAGAGACAGAGAAAGAAACAGAGCAGGAGCAGGGGGGAGAGGCAGAGGGAGAAGCAGACTCCCTGCTGAGCCAGGAGCCGGACACACGGTGGGCCTCGATCCCAGGAACTGGAGATCATCACCTGAGATGAAGGCAGACGCGTAACCATCTCAGCCACCCAGGAGTCCCTACAATTAATTCTAATGTCATATATATTATACAGTACTGCACTCTGGATCATCTAAGTAATTTCAAATACCAACTAATCATGACACCTCCCCGCTTCCTAGATAAGAAATTACTCCCCAAGATAAAGGCATATAAACCACACATTTATAATACAGTTGAACACTTCCGACCTTATTAAAAATCATAAATTTTGCTGCCTACCATTTCCCCACTAAAAGGAACAGGGGCCTCATGAGAAATGGCTGCTTCCAAGTCTGAGACAAGGAAACGACCGTGCAGGGAGCTCGGAAATGTGGTGCCAGAAAGGGAGACAGTGTTGCAAAGCGGAGGGGGGCACATCAGAGGACAACTTTCAAGGGAGCTCATTGGCTCGCTCTAGGGAAATCAGAATAGCAAGATACGTAATACTTTCATGACATGAAGAGAAGATTACAAATTGAATACAGAAAGAACCCTGGGTCCAGTGTAATAGCTCACAAAGGAGAGGGGAGGGGCACAGAAACAGGAATTTCCATGGAGAAGAAATGAGAGCAATGGAAATCAACATTTTACAGCCAACATTATAATAATTGATTTAAGCAGCAATCATCAGCTCATGCTGAATGAATGCTGAGGAATACAGTGTTTACACAGGCTCGGCTCACCTCCTGGTATACTGCACATCAATTACAAAGGGAGAAAGGTACTTTTGCTATGAAAAAAAAAAAAAAAACAAACCTGGTAGACACCACCTTAACTTAATGATTGTTACCCAAAACCCAAACTGGATGAGTTGACATTATGTGCCTCCTGATATAAGGCACTGGAAAGAAACCAACATCACCTATGAAATATACCTGCCACACATTTGCACCTGAATTTGATCATGAGGAAACAATCACATATGCCCATACTGGGCTAGGGTCTTCAATAATATCACTGTAATAAAAGATTCAGGGAAAAAAACTAAGTGATTGTTAGAGACTAAAAAGACAGAACTTACATGCAGTGTATGACATTTGACTAGATCTTGAACTGAGTGGTTAAAAAAAGATAGTTTTGAATAACCTCACTGGGAAAAGTGGGGGAAACTTAATATTGGCCAAGAATACTGCATCGATGTTATGTTTCCTAAGTGTGTTACATGAAGAAGTGTCCTTTTTTGGGGAAAAACATGCTGAAATATATAGGGGTAAAGTGTCACCACATCTGCAATCACTCTCAAGTGGTTCAGAAAATAAAGTTTGGGGTGTGTGTGTGTGTGTGTGTGTGTGTGTTCAAAGAGAAAAAAAGCCAATGTACCAAATTGTTAAAATATCAATAATACCTTTCAAATATAATACACCTTCCAAAATACAAAAGATATCTATCAGTGAAAATGTCAAAAAGAAGAACACTGCAAGCACTTATTTTCTGGGTGGGGGGAGGACGTTTTTAAAAAGATTTATTATTTCAGGGAGAGAGAGAGAATTCGTGGTCGTGTGCATGGGATGGGGGGAGAGGCAAAGGGAGAGAGAGAGAGAGAAAGAGAACCCTCAAGCCAATTCCCTGCTGAGCAAGGAGCCAGACCCCAGGACCCTGAGACCATGACCTGAGCCAAAATCAAGAGCTTAACCAACTGAATCACTTAACCAACTGAACCACCCGGGAACCCCCAGCCCCCTATTTTTTTTTTTTTTAAACTATCACAGGCCTTAGTTGATCAGGCAGATGACTTTGTCGCTACTAACAATTTTTGAAGTGTTTTAGTATTAAGTACTAATGTAAGAATTTTTATTTCCTACTAGAGATTAACTGTTAAGCACAAACACAGAATAAACGCTCAGTGCAAACCTCACAGTGAGTCTAAAATACAACGAGTCACTGAATTCAAGGACTATAAGCAAAAGGCTGCCGGATCGAATGGAAGTGACCACCTAAAGAGCGACAAACATGGCTTTCCACTCAAGCCCAGATTCAAAGGAAAGTAGTTTTCAATGGTTGGTTGGTCAAAAACAACATTAAATAGCAAGCACTAAAAAGTTAATTGAATGTTTGCCAGAAAGAGTATGACTTGTTTTTATATTGGGTAATTAATTTCTTTGTTTTTGTAAGAATTTTAAAGAGTGACCAACATGCTCCCTGTGGGTAATTAACTTCACTCAAGAAAGACTTCTTACTTTTGTGGCATGGACTATCCTTAGGTTTGGAAACACTCCAAGAATGTTTTTGTTTGTTTTAAAAACATTGTTAAAAAACAATCTTACTTCTGGTAAGATTTTTTAAATCTTAAGAATATACATTATGGTGTTACAGTATTGAAACTCCATGACAAATAGCTTTAATAATATCCTATGTGCCTAAATAAAGCCCCATAAAAGAAAATAGGTTTATAATATGAGGCATTCTTAAGTAAATTATAATCAAATACAATGGATCTTAGTAACTTTAAATGTGTAACCTAAACACTGGCTTTGGGATCATGAGTCTAGGTTTATAAAAAAAAAAAAATAAGTGACATCTGGAAAGTTGCCTTAACCATGCTGAAAGAAATTATAAATATTTATATATACTACTAGTTTAGGAAGCATGATTTTAAAAAATAATTTGAAAATTATTTTATAATTTTTTTAAATGGCATCCTAGATGTGAATATTTTGTGATGAATTTGTTGATTAAAACAATTTTTAGGGGCTCCTGGGTGGTTCAGTGGGTTAAAGCCTCTGCCTTCAGCTCAGGCCATGGTCTCAGGGTCCTGGGATCGAACCCCGCATCGGGCTCTCTGCTCAGCAGGGAACCTGCTTCCTCCTCTCTCTCTCTGCCTGCTTCTCTGACTACTTGTAATCTCTATCAAATAAATAAACAAAATCTTTAAAAAAAACAATCTTAATGAGCTGTTACTAACTTAGGATAAAATTCACACACTTCCAACCAGTCTTAATTTTCTTAATATGAATCCTAAAGAGAAAATCATTTTATGAAACAGTATAACTTAAAAATAAACAATATCCTATGATTTACAGATGTACCTTCCTTATGCTATCTCCCTGGAAGTTGGGGAAATTGTTACTTAAGTGTATCTCATGGGTGATGCTTTTTATAAGATAAGTTTTTATGTTGTAGTAAATTCACAAAATCTATACCATTTCATAGCCCTCCACTTTCTATTTTCTGATACTGGATTTCACAGTCCACGTGATAGGGGTACATGACTTTTCAATGATGCCACTTCAAAACATCTGTGCTTGCTTTTTGGTTTTTTTCAGAATCACAAAATAGGGGGCGCCTGAGTGGCTTAGTCAGTTAAGTGTCTGCCTTCAGCTCAGGTCACGATCCCAGGGTCCTGGGCTAGAGCCCTGCATCGGGCTCCCTGCTCAGTGAGGAGCCCGCTTCTCCCTCTCTCTCTGCCCCTCCTCCCCACTTGTGCTCTCTCTCTCTCTCTCTCTTTCAAATAACTAAATAAAATCTTAAAAAAAAAATCACAAAATCGTAGTTGGCTGGCCAGCTCACTGCTCAGCCGTCCACCTGGCCACAGGAGTTACGCATAAAAGCAAAAGCGAATGACTGGGACCTCATCAAGAGAAAAAGCCTCTCCACGGCAAAGGAAACATGCAACAAAACTAAAAGGCAAACCTCTGGAATGGGAGAAAACATCTGCAAATGACATATCTGACAAAGGGTTAGCATCCAAAATATATAAAGAACTTTATCAAACGACCACCAAAAACCGATCCAGTTAAGAAATGGGTAGAAGACATGAACAGACATTTTCCAAAGGAGACAACCAGACGGCCAACAGACGCCTGAAAAGATGCTCATCATCACTCGTCATCAGGAAATACAAATCAAAACCACAATGAGATACTACGTTACACTTGTCAGAACGGCTAAAATTAACAACACAGGAAACAACAGATGTTGGCGAAGATGTGGAGAAAGGGGAACCCTCGTGCACTGCTGGTGGGAATGCAAGCTGGTGCAGCCGCTCGCTCTGGAGAACAGCATGGAGGATCCTCAGAAAAGACTACTTGCACACTTCATCAAGTCTTGACTTTTTTTTAAAGAATAGAAGACTTATTTTGGAAAGAAGATATAACATGTAAAAAAAAAATGGAAAGCAGTTGTTAAATTTATGGTATTAAATGCTTTAAGGTAAAGGCAAAAGTGATGTTGTAATCAGTCATGCTAAGTCACGTTAGTCAGTACATTTTACTGGTGTAAGCTTTACACCATTACAGAAATATCTACTCCTTTCCAAGATATTCTAATAGACAAGTAATGGGGAGGCAAATAAAAAAGTCCTGATTTCCTAGTAGATACATGTGGATGCTAGTTAATACAGCAATGGAAGAAAATGAGGGGAAAAGGCAATCTTAGTTAGAGATGAAAAGATACTTTTCTTTAAAAATCACCATAATTCTGCAATCTGTAAAAAAATATGACTGCTAATACGAGAGTTTTCATTTTCTTTTAATGTTTTTCTACATTTTCCCCTCTATTTTCCCTACATAATTGAAATCATACTAAACAGTTTACATCCCATTTTCACTTCACATTATAAAGAACATATCCCCTAATCCATTTTCAAAAACATTATTTCATGACCACTCATAAGTTTATCTTATAAACAAATTATTTGTTCAGTAACATTGCTATTGGTGAACACTTAGGTTCTCCCTTCCTTTCCTTAATGTCTCCCTGTTCTCTTCTTCAACACCTGCAGGACTGACAGCTCCTGAAGACACAGACTGCGTCCTTCCTGCCCGGTGCCCTCCTAAATAACACACCCAGAACTCAGAGTATATATTCAAAAGTTAGTTGACTTAAAAAGGAATCATGCTGTCATCCGGTCCTCTAGGTCACAAAACAGCATTTTATACTGAACCCAAGATGAAATGATCTTCATTAAACAAAGAAGGGAGAATTTCTGGATCAACATGCCAGAATGAAAGGGATTTATCTCTGCTCCCATCCAAGTCTCCTGCCAAAAAGAAAAAAAAGCTTACTAAAGGAACTTAAAACTGTGTTGGGTCCACAACAATAAAGAAAATAAGAGAGGAGAACCAAGTGGATGGTGATGTCAATGTTTTGAGAAGATGGAAACGGGGTGAATGAGCCACCGGTGTATCTAACTCTGAAGGGAAAAGAAAAGCTAATATTTAAAGAATGTTGCGAAGGGAAATGTAAATGAGTAACCAACTGCAGCCCAGGACAGATCGTGATGAAGCTCAGGAGTCAGAGGCGCTGGGTCCCTGGGAAGAGGGACACAGGGCTAACGAAAGGGGGACCGGCTGAACCCACCACAACTCAGCCATGGGACCAACACTTAGCAGCCAGGCAACTCTTCTTCACTCTGGCGCAAGACCCGAGGTTTTTCATCAGAGAAGGGGATCAAAAGAGCCCAAGTGCCCAGTAGCACAAAAGAAAAAGAAAAAAAAAGAGACCCATAAAAAGGCAAATCACAGAAATTTTAACAAATGCTTATAATGAGAAGACTCTAAATTTGCTAGAGAAAAAAATGCTAGTATAACTGAGATTCAGAATGGCACAGGAAGTCTCAACTATGTTTCTAAATGCTAAGATAATGGAGTAATTCCTTTAAAAATTCTATAGGAAAATGAACATCAATTTTGAATTTTTTATTCAGCCAAATGATCTGTGGCAGGCAGAACTCTAAACATGATTCCTGCTCGTGTATAATCTGCCCCCCCTCGGAGTGTGGGGGTACCTGTGAGTATGATGAGCTATCTCTCCCATGATTATGTAAAAATGAGATTAGCCCACTGGACCTTATTTAATCACACAACTCCTTTAAAAAGGGAGAGAGGGGAAAAAAAAATTAGGGATTCAAAGCATGAAAAGAATTTGATGGGCCCTCACTAGCTTGAGGACAAAGGCAACATGTAGTAAGACATGTGGGCAGTCTCCGCGCAGCCAGCTGCTAGGGGACAGGGACCTTAGTCCTATAGCTGCAAGGAACTGAAACTTGCCAGGGAAGAGTCTTCTCAAGAAGAGAACCGATCTAAAATCCAATGCCTCTTTGCCTGCCCCCTGGTACTACGATCTCCTCCTTGGGACCGGTCACACAGGTAGTATGACCCAGAATGAGGAAGGTTTCACCAAGAACTGGCTTGGCTCTTCATCCCTATCTTGCCCATTCATCAAAATACAATGTTAAAAGATCTGAGAAAAATAATATAGAGGAGCGTTATTACTTTCTTAGGAAACTGGAAGGTTGAAACAGACTTGCTTTGTACCTGGCTTTATGTTATAACAGAATAGAAGAGAGTTCCAATATTCTATTCCAGGCCTAGGTAACCTAAGGCACAGGACCCATCAGCAGCAACGGATGTAACCTACTTTGAACGGTCATCAGCAACCCCATGCCTTTTCTCGTCTTGCTCCGATGCTCCTGTTCCAAACCCCCTGCCGCCCAAGTACAGTCTCTGTTCCTTTACTAGTATAGGTGCCGGCCCAATCTAATATTCCCACCTTCACATGCTGAGGCTGGCATTTACGAAACACACTGGGGATTGCTACCCACAGTCTGAAGGTTACCGGAGCAATGAGGGCTTCCGATACAGCAAATGAAGAAGTTGGGTCAAAACATCATCGGACTCATATTTAGATAAAGTCTTAGCCTATACCCCTAGCCTGTCAACAAAATTCTCTAAGAGAAATATATATTAGAGCAGTTCCATATTAAAGACAGATAACCCTTGAAAAACACAGAGGTTAAAGGCACCACCACACAGTCAAAAGTCTGTGTCTAATTTCTGATTCCTCACGAACTTAACTACTAATAAATGCCTCCTGATGACCAGAAGCCTTACGGATAACATAAACCATCCATTAGCTCCTATTTTGTATTTACATGTATTACATACTACATTTTTATAATAAATTAACCTAGAGAAAAGAAGATGTCATTAAGAAAATCATAGGGAAGACAAGATATTTATAGTACTGTACTGTCTTCACCCCAGAAAATCAGCATGTAAGTAGATCTGTGCAGTTTATACCTGTGTTGTTCAAGGACCAACAGTATTTGATTTTATATATTCAACAAACATATATAACACTTTCAAATATGATTTTGACATTTTTAAGTAAGTAGTAAATAAATATTAAGTGGCTGAATAAATAAAGTAAGTTTTCAAGAAATAAACTCCAATTTAAAACACTGACTGAGGGGCGCCTGTGTGTCTCAGTTGGTTAAGCGTCCGACTTTAGGTTTTGGCTCGGGTCATGATCTCAGGGTCACGGGATTGAGCCCCGCACTGGGATCCGAGCTCAGTGGGGCGTCTGCTTGGGATTCTCTCTCTCCCTCTGCGTTCCCCCCACCTCCCACATGCCACACATGCTCTAACTTTCTCTCTCTCTCAATAAATAAATCTTTTTAAAAAATACGACACTAACTGCTAGCAGATCACTATTCCACTTCTAAGAGTTCAGTGTCCGGTCCGCACCAGGGAATGAGCTGGCTCACTTATGCTACACGCTGCACTTGCTGGGATGAACAAGACTTCGTCTCTACTTTGGAGACCTACGTTTGAAACCAGACAGCGCTGAGAGAACGCTAGGCAACAATTTTTGGTTGCTTCTGTTTTTCTACATGACCATTTTCTACCCTATGTGCTTATTTTCTTATTTGCTCTATGCCCAAATGTGTTTTTTGAGGACTAAACATCCCTTGCTGACAGCAGGAACAGTAATTATGTCATTGAAGAACGTGTACTGATGGGGGAAGGTAAAGTTTTTAAAAATGTGTGACATTCCAAAGTCAAATACAGAGAGTAACTATAACCCTAGATTATACTCCATAGCTTTCATTAGAATAAGGTAATTGTCAAATGAGAGTTGACTTTAAGATGACATAAAAAAAGGGATGCCTGGGCGGCCCAGTGGTTAAGCGTCTGCCTTTGGCTCAGTCATGATCCCAGGATCCTGGGATTGAGCCCTGAGTGGTGCTCCTTGCTTACTGGGGAGCCTGTTTTTCTCCCTCTGTCTGCTGCTCCCCCTGCCTGTGTTCTCTCTCTCTCTCTCTCTGATAAATAAATAAATAGATAAATAAATAAAATCTTTAAAAAAAAAGACAACAAAAATTAAAAAAAGAAAGGATGATTTTAGTCTTAATTTAAAAAAATGTGTAATTCCCTTGCTGATCCAGGGCAGAAGATTTCAGTTGAAGAGAAGAAAAGTATTTTGAGTTTTGTGCCTACTCTGCTGGTTAAGGACAGGGCAAGAGAGAGTAACAGAGTCAGAGAGACTGACCCCATCTCTTTCTGTTTTTCTCAAGAGTTCCTTTGGGAAGGATGATTAGACGGATACGCGGCATACTAAAATATAAAAAGAAATGGTACCTAAATTATAAGGGTGAATTTATGTAAGAAAGCGCCTGACAAGGATGGAGAATATCTGATAGAAGGTTGATCCGGGCAAAGCAGAGGTGAGAATCTGCAGCGGGAGGAACGGGAGGAAAGATAACCGCAGTCACCACATGTCCGAGAGGCGAGGACAACGCTACAGGCACAGCAAGCACTGACAAGTGCCAACAGTCACAGCAGAAGATGACCAGGACAGATCTGGCTCCAGGAATGAAAAAGTGACATATAACCAACAACAGGAAGGCAAGCAAGCAGTGAAGGCCCAGAGCCACCTGAGACGGCGCAGAGGAAAAGGCTCGGAGACAGGCACACCTGGGGAGGGGCAATGGTCCCTGACTCAGCGCTGCTCCAGAGAGGTCGCCCCACAGGACAGACCTGCAGGGCTGACCCACCGCCCAGCTCCTCCCTGCTTCCTACCTGTGTCTTTTCAGTGATAATCTTACCAAATTTAAAATCACAGATCAAACGTTTCCCCTGTTAGGCCTATACTAATCCATTTTCAAACAACAAAGCTTTCTCTCAGAAATTAGGCCCTCACATCCTTCTCTTAAAAGACAGCAAGTTCGGGGCGCCTGGGTGGCTCAGTGGGTTAAGCCTCTGCCTTCGGCTCAGGTCATGATCTCAGGGTCCTGGGATCGAGCCCCGCATCGGGCTCTCTGCTTGGCAGGGAGCCTGCTTCCTCCTTTCTCTCTCTCTCCCTCTGCCTGCCTCTCTGCCTACTTGTGATCTCTCTCTGTCAAATAAATAAACAAGATCTTTAAAAAAAAAAAATAAAAAAAAAAAAGACAGCAAGTTCAAGAAACAATCAGGCAATTTTCCCAATGTACATCTTGAATACCCCACGACTGTATTTCATCTTATTATTTTATTACTGCACGGTAGCTGGCACACACTGGTACATTAGCCTCAGACGTATGGCCCAGGGCTTCAACAAGTGTACATTACACAGTGCTCACTCCTGACAGTGAGTGTGGTTACTGTCTCTCACCATATGTTATCATTATATTACTGAGTATTTTCCCTCTGCTGTACTTTTCATCTGTGACTTATTTTTATTTGTTATTTTATTTTTATTTTGTATCTGTGATTTACTTACTTTATAACTGGGATCAGATCGCATTTTAATGCTCATTTACAAATTTTAATAAACCATATTGAAATAATGAAAAGTTATTTCCAATTCAGACTCCTTGAGATCTCAAAGTAAAGATGAACAGACGGTCTGACCACCTGATGAGTCGACAGAGATATATATGACGTGATTTTGTAAAAAACAAGTTTCGGAGACCAACCTAAATTTGACAGAACTGATAGAGATAACAAATATTTTCATTTTAATAATCTGACAATAAATTCTATCTTACCAGGGTAAGATTTAACATTTTAAAATATTTAAAGAAATTATGAAATAGCACGTGTTGCTTTTCAAAAACAGTCTTTTTGTTGTTGTTGTTATCACAGAAGGAAAACCAGAGCATCGTGGTTTTTGTCTGTGTTTTTCATGGTGATGTTTGCAAAAATGCTGTCATCAAATAGAACAAAGAAAAGTAAATTATGGAGTTTTCTCACGCAATTTGTATTTGAAAAAGGAACGAAGAGACCCCAAGCTAAGAGCTCAGGAACCCATGCACACTACGTCCATGTTACAGTCCCTGACAGAGAATACACACTTAATCTGCTGATTGATTTGTTGAGTTCAGTTCAATTATTTCTTAATCAAGCCCTTCCGAAAAGTAAAGTACACAGAAAACCAGAAAGTCTTCCAGAGAAAGGGGGCAAAAACACATTTACAATGTATATATGAATTTTGTAATATATAAAGTTGTATATACAGTAATTTATGAATGAATTAAATAAAATGAATGAACATCTGGGTTTTGAAATTAAATTTTTAAAAGAGGACAATCTCTTATTTGTTAATATGAAAAGTGGTTATAAGTTAACTATCAGAAGTCATTCACTGTTACAATTTATATGCATATTGTAATACCATATAACACAATTGTGCTTGAGTTAACAAGCAAAGTAGATATTCCATTTATATTGGCAATGTTCCACAAACAACAAAGCTAAGTCCAGTAGATACAACATTTTCAAAATGCATGTAAACTATTTAGATGAATTCTTTCTGCTGACAATCCCAGGGGGGAGAAGAGAAAATGATGTGTTTTACCCTAAGAGCTCAAGGCTCTCTTGGGAGGTAATTCAATTGAAATTTTACATTCAGTCGAGCCAGGCAGTGATAAACAGATGCTTAAATTAGCTGCCTTATGCCATAATCAAATATCTTAAGAAAAAAAAAGTTTCTAACAAAAACACAGGGAAGAGGGTAAAAAGAAAAAAGAGGGGAATTAAAATACTTTTTAAAAGCTTACTGATATTTTTAGAAAAAAATGTTTTTCTAACTTCTGTAAGTAGCATACCAACAGGCTCAAATGGGCCTTGCAATACACTATTGGTTGGTTTGTACCATACGGCTAGTTAGCATGCAAACAGTCACTTAAAATTAACTGAATTCTTACAGGAAGTTTCCTGAAATTGATATCATTTGCAGCATTTTTTTTTTTTTAATGGTTCCATGTATAAAGTTTAACTTTTATCTGCATCTTTTACCATAAGCATCTTCAGGTCTTTTTTGAAAGTAGTGATGCAACTAATAAATTCATAAAAGATGAAGGGTTAAGACTGATTCACAATTTACTCCTATATATCAAAATGGATAAAATTGTGATAGCAGCTAAAAACAATTAAAACCATCAGCCAAACAAAGGCGGATAACTGTACATCAAAAACCTGTAGCCTTCATTGAACTGATTCACTAGATTAACTAACATGCTCCAATCCTTTCTTGAACTCTAGCTCCTGACATTCCCAGTCTGCGCAAAGCATGCAGCCGGTGAAGACCCCCTAGTTGAGCGATGTACTTATTAAAAGACAGTCGCGCGTGGGCGCCTGGATGGCTCAGTCAGTTAAGTGTCTGACTCCCTGATTTTTGCTCAGGTCATGATCTCAGAGTTGTGAGATCAAGCCCAGTGCTGGGCTCCCCACTCGGGGAGTTTACTTGCAATTCTCTCTCTCCCTCTGCCCATCCCCACCCAACTCTCTCTCTCTCATAAATCAATCAATCAATCTTTTTAAAAAATCAGTGGTGCTGTTCTCAAACTCATTTTTGCCAGTTGTACTGGTTACTGTTGCTGGGTTACTTAATTAAATATTAACCAAGGAAATATGAGTGCAAAAAGAGACTTGTTTCTAATGAAAACTAAATTAAACACTTCAGAAAGTCTCGATATAGACTAATCATTGGGGGGAAATGTCTGTTGATTTAAGTGTGGGCGGGGATTTAAAAAATAAACAAGGATTAGAAGTCAAAATCTAGAAGGATTCTTCACTGACTACTTTGCAAGTTTCTTAAAGTTCTAACTCCACAGAAACAGGAGATCCTAGGTGATATGCTAGAGTGTGGTTTAAGCAAGAAAAGCGATGTTAAATTCCAATCAGAGAAGCAACACTCCGACAGCCCTGACCCCGCTTAGGAAGACAGGTGAATGTACATTTCTATATCTTAACTGGAAATACAGCGTTTAAGGTTTTCACATATGACTTTTAAGAAACAATTCCCTGCTTTAATTTCTTTTCTGTGTTTAACTGCCCAACTGTGAAAGGGTAAGAATTCTCTACTGTGTTGGAACCTGCACCACAAAGACAGGGGCTCCCTCACTGGTAGGAGAGAGAATTCGGTATGATAAGTCACCACAAGGGAAACAGGACTAGGACTAAGAGCATCGAGCGACGCTTGGACAGCCAGCAGAGGTTAAAAGGAACCTGACATGAGTTAATGTAAAAAGGGAAACAGAGGTTCAGCAGGCGGATAAGAGGAGGGGGGCTGTGAGGCAGAGGACACGGGCCGGCAGGTGAGATACCACGGTGCATCCAGAAGGCAGCGGTGTGGGCCTCTGAGGAAGGGCAAAAGGGAACTGACCGGAAGTCAGTCTGCTCCTACCTGCCAGGGCTGACAGTTTGATTTTTATTGGGAAAGCAAGACAATGTGAAGGATTAAGGAGACTGTTAAGCAGAATTCCATTTCAGGAATACTGTTTTGGAGCAGTACGGGAGATAGAGGAGGGAGGAGACTAAATTGGAAACTAACTGTAAAATCAGAAATCCAAATCAGAACGGGGTCCGCCGGACCAGAAAAGAACATCATTTCAGTACTTAGGAGGTAGCAATGATAAGAAATCAAGAGAGCTGATGCGAGGAGCATGGCAGGGAAGCAGCTGAGAAGACCCGCGGGCCCTGAGCACTGGAAACGAGGCACACGATGCAGGGTGGGGACCAAGATGTGGACACGGGGAGACCCAGACCAGTGGAAGAAATAGCTGACCGGGTATTAGAGATACTGAATGGGACAGAGGGCTTGTCCAATAAGTCACTGCACGCGTGGGTCTGGACCTCACAACAGAGGCGAGTGTGGGAGGAAGAGGGACATGTTAGCAGTATCTGCCAACAGTGAAAACCACGGTCCCGGGAGCCAGGCTGAGCGTGCATCCTGGCTCTGCCACTTCCTAGCTCTGCGACTGCGGGCGCATTACTCAACCTCTTTGTGCCTTTGCTTTGTCATCTGTTAAAAAAAAAGGAGGGGGTTAATAATGGTACTTCCTTCCCAGGTCGCTGTGATGATAGAATGAGTGTCTATGAAGTGTTTACAAGAGAGCTTGGCAGGTAGTAAGTGCTACTGGGTATTAGGTTTTGTTGTTTCTGTTGTTATTATGACCAAAGCTATTTGTATGGCTGAGATCAGCCTCCAAATGTGGAGAGCTGGAAGAGGCCAACGTGGAAGCCCCAAAACACTACCATTTAAGAGGGAGAAAAAGCAAAAAAGGAGCAGAGGAGAAGCAGAAGAGGGCAGAGTATGTCAGAGAAGCCAAAAAAGCCTACAGTTTGGGAGAAGTCTGCAATCCTGAGCAATTCAGAGATATGAAGTAAAGTTCTGAAAATGTCAACTGGATTCAGGAATTAAGAAGTCAATGGAGATTTGAGGGGCGCCTGGGTGGCTCAGCTGGTTAAGCAACTGCCTTCGGCTCAGCTCATGATCCTGGAGTCCCGGGATCGAGTCCCACATCAGGCTCCCTGCTAAGCAGGAAGCCTGCTTCTCCCTCGGACCTTCTTCCCTCTCATGCTCTCTCTCTCTCTCTCTCTCGAATAAATAAATAAAATCTTTTAAAAAAAAAAAAAGTCACTGGAGATTTGAATAAAAGCAGCAGCAATAGTTTGATCTCCAAATTTTTACAATTATATGCTCCAAATACTGAAAAGTAGATTTGTACATCAATTATTGTATCTACAGTTATAAATAGCATCCTTACACTACTAACACTGACTAATATCTCAAGGCACAACATATGCCTGATGACTTTTTCACACACCAATGATGTAAGAGATCAAACGCAATTCAAATCATTTAAGAACTTCCAATTTGGGGGGACAGTTTCCTGCTAGATCAGGTTACATGGTGACTTTTGAAGTACAACGTAGCTAATGACAAGGGTGTACCAGGAGTCGACAAGCAAGCACTGACACTTTCTCAGTGTTCAATCCTGCATTAAGTGAGCACAGCGGATGTAATCAAAGCCTTTTAAGTGAGTGTCTTTTTAAAATTTAATTTAATTTATTTATTGGAGAGAAAGAGAGTGGGAGTAGGGGGAGGGGCAGAGGGAGAAGGAGAAGCAGACTCCCCTCTGAACTGGGAGCCCAATGCCAGGTTTAATCCTAGAACTCAGAGATCACAACCTGAGCCAAAGTCAGTTTAAACGACTGAGCCACCTGGTGAGTGTTCCAAGGTGAGTGTCTTCTTAAGATACTTTTCCATTTGATGAGACAGGTTCAACTAAAACCGGATAATATCTGCCGGAACCAAATGAAATCATCATTTTTGTAGGTAAAAAAATGGTCAGATATTGGCAATTTCATCTGATTCAACCTACACAATCCACAAATGCGCCTAACTGGGCATACGTAGACTGTTACACATTGCTAGGGACTGAAAACAAATGGGCGAATGACTCACGACAACCCTGCAACACTGAACAACTAAATTAGAGTACTAACGTTTAAAGGTATGAAATATAAATAAGTAAAATGTATCAAATATTAATAAGATTAAAAAAATAAATTTAGATAAATGGAAGTTAAACATGAGTCCCAGTGAGGGACCCGGTGCACAGCACTCTGGGACCACTGGGCAAGGAAGTAAAGAAAATGCATTTGAGCACTTTGGGGAAGCTTGGCCGTAAGAGAAAGAAGGGGTGTTGATCTTGGCTTTGACAAAGATGGAGTTAAAGGGTGTTAAACGGTTTTCTTAAGATGGGAGTAATCTGCAATGATATGTGGGCTGAAGCAAAAAGCCAAGGGAGACCATGTGATGGGAGGGGAGGAGGCCCAGAGCAAGGCCCCTAAGCTTGAAGGTGGGTCCTGTCACCATGACCGCAGGGGCATTTTAGAATATGGACTCAGGGGCCCAGAAATCTCCTTAAAAAAAAAAAAAAAAAGGCCCTGAAGTCATTCTGATATGGCTACTCCGTGGCATGGAGCTGAGCTCAGGCTTAAAATGCTTCATTTTTTCAACTCTAATTTACACTGGCTTTCTGTTTCAAATGGCCAATTAAAATTACAAAGACTTTGAATAACCTAACGGTACAATCAGGTATCTTCCTCTGTAAACCTTAACTTCTCCTTTATCACCCCCAGTTTTAGCTTGGATGGAAAAGCCTTTCTTGAGGTTTGTTCTCAGACTTCAGATGATTCAGCATCAAAACACTCCTGGGGTTCTTACCTGTTTCAGTCACCAGCCGGCAATTCATCTTGCCTAAACACTTCACGGAGATCACTGGCAAAGTCTTAGGTTGTATTTTTATCTACTCTGCTCTCTGGTCTCCTGCTCCCTTTCCCTCTGAACAGCAGAAGTGGGGAAAGAAAAAGAAGAGAAGAAGAGAAAAAGAGCGAAGAGCTACTACGTATGGAGTTTTTTTCATGGTGAGGACAAAGCCCGTCTTGATTCAGTGCAATCCATGAGATCGCAAAAAGTTCTCTCCACGCTTGAAACCGTTTCGCAAGCAAAATTCTAAGCCCGGTTCATAGCTACGCTATTTTACATAACGTGGCAAGTCCCCGAGTAACTTCATTTTCCTTAGCAACCCCTTTAATGATGGCATCAGTCCCTAAATTGCTTTAGATTCCCTTTCCTGTTATAATCAGTTTGTATCCCTTATATAAGAGAGAACATTCAAACAAAATGTAAAGATAATCTTAAAGAAGGTATTTAAAGTAGGTGTAATATAAGATTACTCCAGTCTATATTATTTTTATTAATGTTATGAATATAAATTTCACTTCCTAAATAAGACTCACAGAAGTTCCTTGAAAGTAAGAGACTGGGTAGTGAGTGTGAAAGTAAAATGAGTGAGATGGGGAAATGGGAAAGGGATTAACGTTTATTGGATATCTGCAATGTGCTAGGATGTACATATGTTATTTCATTTAATTTTTACAACACCCCCGTGAGATCTTATTACCCTCATTTTGCTGATAAGGAAACGTCAGTTCACAGGGGTTAAGAGAGTCATATAGCTAGTAAGTGGGAAAGCCAATTTTAAGCCATATCTATGAATGCAAAGCCCATACTCTTCCTTGGTTATTACATATTGTGAGTAAAGACAGAAACAAGTGTAGTGGGCGCCTGGGTGGCTCAGTGGGTTAAAGCCTCTGCCTTTGGCTCAGGTCATGATCCCAGGGTTCTGGGATCAAGCCCCGCATTGGGCTCTCTGCTCAGCGGGGAGCCTGCTTCCTCCTCTTTCTCTCTCTCTACCTGCCTCTCTGCCTACTTGTGATCTCTCTGTCTGTCAAATAAATAAATAAAATCTTAAAAAAAAAAAAAAAGAAAGAAACAAGTGTAGTCACATATTAAGAATAAGAAAAAAATTTAAGGAGACTATGGAAGGATGGTACTACAAGGAAAGAAGTACGAGAAAGAAAACAAAGAGCATACTTAAGAAACAGAAGAGGGACAGGAGGGGACCCAGGTGAGGCCTGTCCTTCAGAAGGAGACAAATAGCTGGTAAAGGCGGAGCGATCAGCTGTGTCACATGTGGCTGACTCGTCTGAAAGTATCCACACAGGGAAAATCTGGCCTAACCAGTGTTCTCCAACTTTGAAACCCTAATAAATGGTAATCCAAAATAATAATCTGGAGGCAAGCAGCCATGAGAAAGTTCAGCTCAGAGATCCCCCATTTAGAGAAAAGACAGGCATTTGCTAATGAAAGAGAAGACACGCATGTCTGTCCTCGTTGGGGAGGAACGGTTGATTATTTGGGGGACAGCAGATACCACTGTGGGAAGTACTGAGATCAAAGGCACACAAAGAAATCTCTGAATTAGAAGCGCTTATCATCAAATAGAGGCACAACAGAGAAAATGAATCCAAAAGAGACATGAGGGGGAGAGTAGCACCTATCTATCGAGGTGGGTGGGAACAAGTGGAGAGGTGAGGGAAGGGGCAATACTATGACACTGGCCAGAGTACACATCCAGTGTTTGCAACCATGTTCATATTTGACAGAGGGAAAAATACCAAGCCTAAAAAGGAGTATAAATAGAAACAGATAACCTACCCATATTTCAGATGCGTATCGTAACCATACTAGAGGAAAGGAAACTAACCCAGGTTCACCGTTTTGTGCATGTGGTGAAATATATAATAGCATAAAATTGCCAATTAAAGCATTTGTAAATGGGCCATTCAGAGGCATGAATTGCATTCACCATGTTGTGCAGGTATCACTGCGGTTGATTTCCAAGCCATTTTCAGCATCACAAGCGGAAACTCTGTGGCCAGGAAGCAGTAACGCCCCATTCCGCTAGCCCTTCCAAGTAACTTCTGAGTACACAATTTTGACTACATACCTTCAAGCTAAAGATGAAAACAAAACAAAAAAAAAAGCAGTGAAAAAAATTGAAGTCTATCTAGTTAGAGGGTTTGTTTTTAAAATTGCCAAGGATTAGCAATTCTGAAGCTGCTTTCTGTGTATTCTAGAATAAAGCAAATAAAAGAATAAACTCTGTGCTTTGAAATAGATTTGGAGCAATCAGTAGGAACTCATGCTTTTACTCCATATGGAGAAATAATTGTGGAAAATACCTAAAGATGTGTGTGTATACATGTAAATGTATTTCCTAGCTCTGTCTGCTAAGAGCATCTCTTTAGAAAAGCAAGGCTAGTGTAGTAGCAACGATCTTCTAGCAACGATCTTGGATTCTAAACTCTGTTCTTCAAGAAACAGAAGCCTGTGCTCTGGAGAAGGGCTGATTCTGGGACGAGAGCTGAGAAGTACAGAAAGAAATCCTCTTGTGGGGCCAGAAAGTAATGAATTGCTCAAATTATAAAAATAGGATAAGAGGGGCGCCTGGGTGGCTCAGTGGGTTAAAGCCTCTGCCTTCAGCTCAGGTCATGATCCCAGAGTCCTGGGATCGAGCCCCACATCGGGCTCTCTGCTCAGTGGCAAGCCTGCTTCCCCCCTCTCACTCTGCCTGCCTCTCTGCCTACTTGTGATTTCTCTCTGTCAAATAAGTAAATAAAATCTTAAAAAAAAAAATGATAAGGTAAAGAGCACAGGAGACGACAGCTTGAGGGGCCTCCATGGCCATATCAGGGGCAATTTGTACATCAAAATAGGTAATGACATTAATGGAGTATAATAAAATAAAATAAAAATCCACACGTGAACTTCAGCATAAATATACAAATAAGTAAGTGCAAGAGAATGGAAAATCTTCCTTAAAGTAGAACATGAACTAATAAATGTAGAAGGACGGATGGAATTAGACATTCACCCTCCAGCAAGTAGGACAATAAGAACTCATCCAAGTAAAAATCATCAATGGATGTTAAAATTTGGTAAGATTTGATGATAAACAGAATATTTACATCATCTCCTACCATATACCCACCAGAGAGTTCTCCATATCAAAGAGGAAACTAGTAACTTGACAGTGGAGAAAGCTGGCAGACGCCACCTTCACCAAGTATAATAACAAGAAGTCGACATCACAGGACTCTTCACGTGATGCTCGGGAAGAACGTTGAGACCACTGCTGTGGGACTTGCTCTGTGATGAAAATATATAACCTGAATCTCATGAGTAAATATCAGACAAACCCATGTCAAGGGACACCCTACAAAACAACTAACTTGTTCTCTTCAAAAATGTCAAGGTCACGAAAGGCAGAGACAGCCTGAAGAACGGTTCTAGATGAAGGAACTAGAGAGACATGATAACTGAGCACAACGTGTGATTCCAGACCGGATCCTGGACCAGACACGTTATTGTTTCCTTCTGCTATGTAGGCTATTGCTGGGACAACCAATGCAACTGGAATATGGTCTACAGGTTACTTACTTAACATTATTTCAATGTTAATTTCTTGATTTTGATAACTCCACTTCAGTTACATGAGAAACTTGTTTTTAGAAATACACACAAATACTTAAGGCCAAGGGACATTTTGTCCTGAACTCACTTTCAAACAATTCAGAAAAACAAAGCAAAACAAAATATGTATATATATTAAAATAGAATGATGAGCAAATGAGATGAGATATTAATGTTTAGGGAATCCAAATGATGAATATATGGGAAATCTTTGTGCTATTCCTACAGTCCTTTGTCTAAGTCTAAAATGATTTTAAAGTAAAAAGTAAAACAAAGCCATCCAGTGGATTAAACCAGCTGTTGTTAAAGATTTTTGCAAGAACCTCATCAAATAATTACCTGGGCAATGCCTGAGCACCACCCACGCCCCTCTCGTTGCTCCCACCACCTTCTGATATGAATGACTGCATCTTTAGAAAGCTGTAGTTGTAGGAGAATTCCTCATATGGAGTCCAAATGTATCCCTCTGCATTTCTCATCCATCAAATCTGTGTGGTTAGAATGTTACTTCCCTAAATCTCTTCAAAGGTTTTCTATCATTCTTTAGGTTTAATGGTAACACGTTCCTTTTTCAAAGGCCAAACTTCTCACTCTCATTTCTTGCTTCGGAAGATTCCTTTCCTCATGCCCTTCATAGTATGACCTCTGCTAGAAAATGAAGTAGATGGGCTGATGGCCTCTGAGATCGCGAACCACGGGACAGAGTTTATAAGAGGCGAGGACTGTGGAGTATCCACAGGGCCAACACTAATGCGCGGTAAACTAGGAACGCAGGTATGGACTGAAGAGACCTTCAAATCTAACTGCTAAATAAATGAGACCAATGATTCTCTGATATTCTTCAATGAGCAGGTCTCTGCACTACGCCACAGATTATATACAACCTTCCAAAATCTGAATAAGAAAACACCTTTAGGGGCGCTTGGGTGGCTCAGTTGGTTGAACATCCAACTCTTGATTTCTGCTCAGGTCGTGATCTCAGGATCCTGGGATGGAGCCCTGCATCGGGGGCTCCCTACTTCTCCCTCTCCCTCTGCTTGTGCTCTCCTGCTCATGCTTGCTCGCTCTCTAATAAATGAATAAAAATCTTTAAAAAGAAAACACCTTTGAATTCTTAATTGTTGCCTTGTAAGTCAGTAAAACAGATAAACGCATCAACTTAGGAAGTAACTGTGATCAAACTTGTGGATAAATCAAAATGGCCTGATTTACAGTCCTGAACCCACTGCAGGTGCCCAGTTGGTATCTGTTCAACCGAACCTACTCATTCTTTACGTCACTCATCCCACGACACACCTGGGAACTGACAGGACAGACTGTCTGGAAGTCAATCCACAGCTAACAGGAACCGTCTCTATTGCAGGGATCTGCCGAAGAATCACAAGTTGCAGCTCCATAATATTTTTTTCTTTGGAAGAGTCAATGTGGGCAGAGAAGGTAGGTAGTATCCAAAATTGCACAGTGAATCAGGTTGCAAGTTGGAACCAAAACTCAAGCCTAAGGCTCTCCTGTCCGAGCTCCTTCTGCAGCCTGACCCGAAAATGCTGCTTCTAGAGGACCAGTTTCATTACATTTAAACCTACAACTCACTCAATCCCATTCAGAGGGGCTCTCTACAAACTGTGTCTTGCTCCTTTTTGAAAAACATACATAAATATACATTCGACATGAAAACAAATTATTCCTAAAGGTCATGTGTTATTACAAAATTTTGTACCAAATCTGCTGTCCATTTTGTGTATTTGAGAGACAAAAGTCTTTTATCTCCTTCCTAATTGAATTAGATCACCCTGTTTTATAACATATGGTCCTTTTACAGGGAAATCTGGAATTGTGATAGAGCGCCGACATGGAGGTATTAATTAAAGGCAGCTCTTGAAGGTCAGAACCCAAGAGAGCTAAAGACTCCGAAGATACATGGAAGTATTGCAACACATGGTGGGAAAATAGTATATTAAAGAAACGAACTTTTGAGGGAATCCTTTTGTGATGTGAATTTCTCCCTGATTTTTCTCTTTGTCCCTCTGAATACCGATTTTTTTTTGTATTTGCAGAAAATCAGATACTAATATTAACAGGTTATGTAATTTAAGTAGTATACGCTCTATAGTACTCATCATCAAAAATGATATTGCTAAATGACAAATAGCTCAGGAAATACAGCTAAGCGGTGAGCAGTAAGTCAATTCTGGTAACCCTGGTGGTCAGAATAGAAACCATTCAGAAAATGTACGCAGATGAGCGACTTAAAGCATGGAAAGATGTAACTTGTTCTACAGATTCTAGCTTAACCTAGGAATATGAATGCATTTATAAGAAACTGGGAATATGAATGCATTTATAAGAAACAATGGGAGTGAGATGAGCTATCATACAGTCAATATAAGAACATTCTGTTACAGCTTCTGGTACGCCACTGTCGACTCTGAAACTCTCCTCAGCACGGCTATGCGATGTGGGGGTGCCAGTCAAGATCACTGTATATTTCTGATTTCAAACAGCCGCCAATTTCCTCGAGACCTACACCTAACTTAATGTATTACATTTCATGACAGATGATCGCATTAATCAGAAACTACTTTTTGCTTTCAAAGGCACAAAACTGTTTCAAGTGAATGCATTATCCTGAATGAAGGTTTCATTCTCCCCAAAAGTCTAAGGAATGAAGTTTAATATTCAAGTGTCTATTTTTCTTGACATGCATCATTACTTTTAATGATACAGGTTGACAGGACTAAGACTGAGAAGCAAAACCAAGATCAAAACAGTATTTTAAAAGCTAGAAAGGCAAGTCACTGTGGTCCATGAGAGGGACAAAGTGACTTACCCAACAGGTGGAGGAAAAGAGCTAATATCCTAAAAACAGCTCCCATTATTTCGAAGGCTATCTAAATAATCTAACTAAAAGAATCTGTGGTACATTTTGTATTTCTTTTAGGAGTCCATTTTGGGGCTTATTAATATAAAATTTCTAAATGTCATCTAACATACTGTGCCGTTTTGCAAATAAAAAGTTCCTGTTACTCAATCTTATAAAATAGTCATTTGTAAACTTTAAAAAAAAGGTCTGTTGTTCATTTTAATCTTGGGACAAAACAAGGGTGAGCATCACTGTTTTGTTTAAGATATGCTAAAGTAGTTCTGACTCAAAACCATACAAAATAAAATAATCAAGTAGTAGCAGCATGTTACCTGCTGTGACGCAAAGCTGCCTTTCATTAAGAGTATGTAATTCCAAAAGTCTTTCACAGACAAGTTTGCAATTAGTTATCTACCACAGTTTAATATTTAAAATTGGTGATGAAAATTTTATACCAAGGGTACAGCCTCTTAAAATAAAAAGTGTGAAAAAGAGAAAACAAGAGCTCCTTGTTGGTCTACTATTTGGAAATAGTACTTACAAAAACCCTAAAGATGGGCATGTTAAACATTTCATAAGATTATAAATTCATAAACTTTCAGCATCAGGGGGATCTCTATGTTAAAACCAGCATATGTCTAAAACCAGTAAACTGAATTTATTACCGTGTATATGGAGGGGGATTTCATGAAGCTAATAGCCTTTGGGTTCTCTACACGAACCTTCCTAAGGTTGTAGATCTGATTTCTGTTGTTGTTGTTTTATTTATTTGAGAGACAGACAGACGGAGCATGAGTAAGGGAGGAGCAGGCAGAGGGAGAAGAAGAAGCAGACTCCCCGCTGAGCAGGGAGCCCGATGAGGTACTTGATCCGAGGACTCTGAGATCATTAACTGTGGTGAAGGCAGTTGCCCAACTGACTGAGCCACCCAGGTACCCTGTATATCTGATTTTTCAGAACGTTTTATTAAGATACAATATGCATACACAAAGTACTAATATCGTGTAAGAATATAGCTTGATGAATTTTCATAACCAAAAACACTCAGATCAAGAGAAGACCCTCAGCAGCACCCAACTGCCCCTCTCCAACCCCTCCCCCGGGGTAGCTACTCCCACCCCCTCTGGTCACCACTACAGCGTCCTTGAGGAACATAAGCAGTACTGCGTGGGTCTGGCTTCTTTTACTCAATTTGTGTTTGAGAGATTTTTCTGCACTGTGTGCCAAGGGACATTACTTTTCTTTGCTGTATAATATTCCACAAGCTATTTCTCCACTCTACAGCTGCTAGGCCTTTGAATCTGCTTTTGTATTTATCATTTTATACTACTTTCTTCACAAAGCCTCCCAAAATTGCATAAGGCTTTGCCCTCACAAAACTAGGATCTGCTCCTGAATACATCCACATAACGAAATACCTTGTATTCTTTTTGAAAGTCATGTTTTAGAATGACTAAAAGCATGGGAAGGAAGGTCAAGATGCAAATTACCTGTGACTTAGCATTTGGCATGCCACTGGCACACAGCATGTACTCATAAATGTCTACTGAATAAATGCCACATCGGAAAGTACAATAAAAGTCATTCAAAGGAAACCATGACAGGTAAGGTGACAGACACATTAGCCCAAATATATTTTAGATCTGAATTGTCATTACACTGCAGGAACTACCCCTGTAGCTAGACCTTTCTGAAAATAATAATACGTAGTGCATAAGGGGCACTCACAGGGGAGGGAGGGACGCTGAATTCACACATGGTTTTTAAAAAGTGGAGTACAAACCAAGAAACCTTACTCTATCTCTACCCCTGTCACTAAGTAACCTTTAAGCCCTGGTCAAGGCACTTGTCACTCTGGCCTCAGTTGCCTTATCTTTCAGATAGAAGGGCTGTAACTGATAGGTCTCTTCAGCTCTGCAATTCTTAGATTCTCTAACCCTAAAATAATAGTGATAAAGGAAGAGCATTTCCATTTTTGTTTTCTTGAAAGAATATTTGAAAATTCTAATAATACATCATGCCATAGTCTCATTCATATTCTAAAAATTTAGGAATTAAATAAACAGGTAGTTTTTACAATAATTTTTTTCTATGCGTCATAAAGAACTGAGCAAGAAATTCCAACCTTTTTTTTAACTTTGGTTGACAACTGTGGGCTAAGAAACTGTCTACCTATTTTCCTCAATGCTTTTATAATCCTGAGAAATTAATTATGTAAAATACATTCAAATGCAAAAGAAAAAAAACCTTCCCAGGTACCCACAATCTCATTACCACTACCTCAAACCCTACTGATGATTCCCAAAGTTACAAATTCAAATATCTTTTAAAAAACTGACAAAAGCAGGATTAATTACCCTTAAAGACTCTTGGAGACTGACAATTTTCTCAATTATTCTCTAAGATTCTCAACTAAATTTGTGGTTACAGAAAGGGAGTAACAACTAATAAGTTATAAAGTAAAAGTATTTTTAAAAATCCAAAAAGTACAGTAATAGTAAAAAATAAACATCAGATGTAGAATCTCCATTTAAAAAAAAAAAAAAAGAGTGAGCAGATAGGAAAGTGAGCAATTTGGGTAAAGGAAGTTCGAAGACAGATTTGAAAATCAGAATGACAGTTTTATTTAGATTTGCTAAAGATAAAGGAAGCAAATCAAAGTAAAAGTGATAGGTTTGGCCCTGTCCTGCTTCCAGCACAAGAAAAAAGTCTGGAGGAAGAATCAGGCACTTTCCAACGTTTAAGCAGGCTGTTTGGGGAGGTGAAAAAACAGTTTAATTAGGTGGCAGAGAATTCAAAGCCTAGTTGGAGATTTCAGGAAAACAAGACTTTTTACTATACCGCAAAGATAAAGAAAATAACCAGTAAGTTTTATGACTTTTAAGACAATACATTTATATTTTCAAATAAGCTAATTAAGAACAAATACACAGAATGGGACATAACAATTAATTAATTAATTCCCACAATTTTGCACACAGCTCTCACATTACACGAATCCGTAGGGCTGCCATTCACTTCCTTCTGTGCAGACAATAAAATCATTTCTAGTAATAGCATTCTGGTTAGCTATTTGAGTAAATAAGTTGTCCTTTCAAATTTAATTCTTACAAAACCAACAGGAAAACTGTTTGTACTTTAAAATACCTGCACATGACCCATTTCATTCAAAAGAAAGTACTTACACAACAGTTCATAATTAAATGTTGAAGCCACAAGGTCCACAGTCAGAAATGGAGGCCCTACATGTTGTTTTTAGGTAACCATCTTTTTAAACTAAAAACAAAAACAAAAGACCCACTGTATGTTATTTTAGAAAATTAACCCTAAACAATAGTCTCATCTTTCTTTTATTAGACTTTCCTATTTTACGACTTTAGGAACAAAGGAAAAACATAGAAATCCTGCAAACGTTAATTTATATACACATGTAATATTTTTCTTTTGGTCATTAGGTATCTCCCTTTATTATACAGAAGAGACAAACATAAGTGAGAGGGGAAAACAAACTTCTCTTTAGAAATATAAATTTTAATGTTTAAGAGTAACATGAGATTGTTATCACTTGGAGTTTGTTTCTGTCGGTAAAATCAGTCCTATGTGGAGAAGATTTTAAAAATCTGCCTGCTTTTGAAACCCAGTTTGTTCTCAGTTGCCCTCCTGATGAAAGCAGAATGAAAATGTTCTCTGCTGAGAAAAGTAAAAACTTGCCACTTTTTGTAATGTACTTTTCTGTCAGTAGATAAGGATTTCTCCTTTTTCTCTTTTGTTTTGAGTAATGAGACACCAGACATTTGCGGGGTAAATTCCCTAAACGAGATGTATTTTAAAAGGGCCATTGTTCTATTTTTAAGGCTCTAATTTTCTGAAAATTGCATTAAGGACCACCACACAGAGATAACTTTCCAAGAGAGAGTCAACTTCTATTTCAAACTCCTTTGCCCCAACAGCCAGCGGCACCCTTCGGACAGGCGCACTCCAGACCAGCACCTGTTTCCAGTGGAGTTTTCCATACTTGCTGCACACCTCCCTGCGCACCTCCAGATTTTCTCTTTGTTATATGGCACAGCCTATCTACTCCAGCAAAAAAATAAACTGGCCCCATGTTAAGGAGAAATCGTCGTCCTTCATCCAGAAAGAGAAACAGCTAAGTGGGTGAAAATGTAGACCCATATTATGATTAGTAAATGGGAGGCTCAAAGACAATCCTTAGAAGAACTTTCAAAGAAAACAGTTACAATTTCCAGAAACGGTGCCAGATGTTTATATTACCTTCAATTAAAATGGTTAAATAAATAAACAATGTATGAAGTATGGAGAGAGGGGGCAAAAAAATTAGAAGGGTCAGTTATGACAGCACGGACTCTTTTATTTACGATCATACAAATAATGACTGATAAATAACACCTAAAAGCAACATGAAGACTGGCCTCAGTCCCCTTATTTCAATTAGCAGCTAAGATAAGCAAGCTTCATTTAAAACAAGGAAAACCTACAAACCGGTATCTTTTAAATGAGCGTCAAAGGAAAAACAGCGAACTGGGGGAAATTAACACAGCATGAACACAAGCAGGCACAGCATAATTCCAAACAATAAACCCATCAAGTTGAGAAAGGCTTTCTTTTTTAATGGCAATACTGAAGAAGGAAAAGAACTAAAGTTCAATACATAATTTCTTTAGTGTATGTGTCCTGAATAGTTAGTTGATAAGGTAAGTAAGTAATCCGGGGACAACTTTCCCATGTAATTTGCGCCTACAGAGAAAATTAATTCAATCGCTATTTCTCCTATGATTGTGGTTATGTTTACCACAAAAAAACTGACTGGAAAAAAATGAGGACAAAACATATTCTTTTTAGCATCTATATTTTTGAATACATTCATGAATATAAGCCATTGAAGTATTCCTCCAAGAAAGAAAAAAAAAAAACAATGAAAAACGCTTTTTGTCTTTAAACACACAGAGCTTGTTCATATTTAGGTTAGAAGAGAAAGTCTAAAATAATGAAATACTCACCATCATCTTTCAATAAGAGTACGAGGTCTTTTTCCAACCACTGCCCCCAATCAAGGAAGCAGAAATCTGATTTACACAGGAAAGCCCATGGGTAAGATATATACAACTTATTAAAAATGATTATCTAAACAAGCAAACTCAAGTTATGCTTGTAATTTATAAGCACCTTATAATATTTATTCTTTTGCATTTCTTTTCTTCAAAAATATTAGCCTCTGAAACTTCATCAGTACAGGTTTAATCTAGAGTAATTAAGGATTTCTAAAAAATGTTACTTTAATCCATTCCTAAGGTTTTTTTCTTTAAGAGGCCTGTAAAATTAATTATACTCCTGAGCTCCATATAAATAAATAAAAATAACATAAGAGGCATATTTTATGACAAGCTCACAGCTTTAAAAACTCATTAAGAGCTTGGCAATAATATTTTCAATGCATTTTACTATTACCTATTGATTCTAATGCACTTGACTTATCTGCAGAGATAAAACTTATCTTGACCTTGCTGAATACAAATGGCCTAGACTAAAACCTGGGATGGCCTCTCTGGGGAAAACACAGCGATAATCATTACCAAGATGATAGAGGGAACTGTAAGTACTCAATACAAATGTTTCAGTAAAATGAAAACTTGTTTTATTCTCACTTTGCTAATCGGAAATGAGGAAACAATGGTTTGGGATCTATGGATAAATAGCATTGAGTTTTTCTCTCACTGACCTAACACATTTCAGTTTCCTAACAAGAAACTAGTACAGTTTCTAGAATATTCTTCTTCTGTTATTTGGCTACTACTTCAAAACACCCGGCCCCATCTATCTCACTAGGCATGGGAAAGCGCTGGTGGGACTACTAATATGAGGGAGGGACAAAACCAGAAATGTCTTCCTCTGGGGACATCCATAACATTATAACATGAGAAAAAAAGTGACAGAGAGCTTTTTGAAGGTGTGCCTAAATTTTCAGCTCATGCTCTACTCCAACTCAACTAAAATATTCTAAAATTGCACCTACAGTGACAAATGCATAAAGGATGTTTCCAAGTTGTTGTTGTTGTTGTTGTTGTTTTAATTACATGGTAGCTTCTTTCAACAGTCTTACTCCTCGCTCAGATTTTACCCCGGACATTTTTATTGTCAGAGTAAATAAGTCAACATGAAATTATCTATTCTTTTTTTTCAAAGTCTGTGATATACAAGATAAGCCAAAGCAAGCCCTTCCTTACATTTGAAAATAAAGGCCTTTTGAGACAAACACAATTTCAACAGTTGATTAGACCCTTAACTAGAGCATTTCACAAAGTTAAAAAAAAAAAAAAAAACTTCTTGCAGAAAATTCTAGTTAATTCCCTAGTTTCACATGGCTTTCTATCAACTAACGATTAAAAAATAAAGACTCAAAAAAAAAATAAAGACTCTTAATTCTCAAGTTCTTTTCTTTTACAAATACTAAAGCAAAGAAACAAATTAATCTCAAATATATTAAATTATTATTTAAATTTTTTAAAGTTCCTGAAAATTATACAGCTAATGATCTGTACTTTGATTTGAAATAAGATTTGTTTGGCTTTAAACTACTAAAGTGGAGTCTGGGACTTATGGATGTATTACAACTTTATGAATCATACCTCTGACAACTTAAAACTTCAGGCTTGATTTCTCCTCTAACCTCTTTGCCCCCAAACATTTCCCAAGGTAGCCAGGAAGTAAATGCATATTTACTGTCATCTTATATGACATTTATGTTCCTTTAAGAAAGAGAGGTATAACTTTAATTGTGCTTTAATATTAATGAATATTAATATTAGTAGTTAAATATCTGTATCAATATTGTATGATTTTAAAGAAGCATGAAAAGGAAATTATACAGAGAATTTGCTAAGTAGATCAAATTTTTTTTTAAAGCAGTACACTAATGCTGGTACATTTTTAAAAACGCTGCAAGAATTCGTTGTCCTCCATTATTATTCAAGGCACCTGAACACAAGATATTACTATGGCACATTAACTCTGCTATTTCTCAAGATAGAACCAGGAATTTTAAACGTCCCCTATCAAATAATTTGCTCAGAGCACCTAAATGAAACATACTGTAATTTTATATATTTCATCTACAATATTGCTTAGTGCTGATAAACCACAATACAACTTTCTATATTTTAACAGGCGACAGTTTTTGGCACTGGCTATAGAAGAGAACAGACTAAAACAAAACAAAACAAAAAAAAAACACAAACCATCCACAAACTCTGCCACAAAGAATAAGTCTCCATTGCTAATTATACAGGGAACTGATTTTAATTACACAGAGAACATTGCTTTTAAAAACACTTTCCAAACTGCAAAGGCAGTTGGGGGAGTTAGTGAAGCCATAAAACGCGTCTATCACGTTACAACAGTGCCCTCTACTGATAAGTGTAGAACTTTGCAGGGGAAAAAAATGACATTTTACTTAGAAACTAAATCCAGGAAGAACAAACTTTAATTAAGAAAATCGTGCTGCCCTCCTTTAATATAAATAATGAAATCCAACTTGTGTCACTTTAAACCTAAATCAATATTTAACTTTATATTTGAAAAGCTTCTTGATGAAATTTATAGTTTTGAAAATTAAATTCTAGAAATACGGCTTTCAACTATACACCAACTGGCTAAAAGACAAACTGTTTTTTTTAAATGATGAATACATTTTAGAAATGTTTGGATAATTCACCAATACTACTTCTTAATTGTAAATTTGCATATTTAGTAAAAGAAACTAGAATTTCATTCATTCAATGAAATTCATTCGTTAAATGGATTTTTATCTACTTCTCTGCCCATCACGCACATAATGTCATAATAATAGCAATACATATTTCAAACCAACCTAGATTCAGAGAATATTGATTGATTGATTGATTGATTGATTTCTCCTCACCAGCAAGTACTTCTTTAAGTCTATAAGCATTCCTGTTAAGACCCTTGGTCTCAGCAACAATTGACAATCTATGCTTAGCACATGGACCTCAGTAACAAAGTAACCACTGTTACTATACAGTTCCTTTGTTTCAAGTAGAAACTCTACCACATATGAAAGTCTGATTAATGAGAAATAACAGAAGACTTAAAATTACATGTATTTTAAAACCTTTGAATCCTACACATTATGAGATGGGAAACTTTTGAAAAGTGAACAAATGAAGTTTGAAAATGAGTACATTCAATTGACCTCAACATACTATGATGTTTTAATCTCTAGCCAAAAAAAACTATTCCTTTTCCCTAGAACGGAAGAAAATTACCGACTGTCTTTCCTTGTAATTAGATTATTCCTGTCGCAGATCCATACAATCTAAGTTTCGTAAATTGTACTTTAAAAAGTAGGACGAGAATTTCATGAGTATACAGAAAACCAATTTGTTTTACAGAACGTGAACCGTGAGCTTCAAGAATGGTGTTACCCAGAATACAATCCCTCAGCAACTTAAGTAGGTGGGGAGGGAGGGGTAGGAGGAATGGGACCAAGGAGTAAGATCCCTTCTTCCACCAAAGGTATCAAGAACAAAGCAGCCGTGAGCAGAAGACTGTTGGCTGGAGTGTAAAGTCTTGGACAGGCTGTTGAGACGTTCAAGGAACAGATGTAGAGAAAAAGAGAAGGAAGGAGAAATGGGTCCAGTTCTGCTGCTAGGTCAGGGCTGGAACTCCCAAGTGAGAAGAGCTTTGTTGATGGTCAGCTTAACTTAGCTTCCACAAAGTCGGCTGAGTCGACTTCAACAAAGACCCCCTTTTCTCACCACAGCTAATTCTCAATTTTCTAAGAGACCACCCAAAATATCTTCAATTAGGAAAGAAACTGTATTCGAACTGACTACCAGGAGAGAAGAAACAAAAATAAATAGGACAAAGGCAGAAAATTACAATAGAAATAAAAACAGAAAGGATAGATCCTGATGGATCTTAAGGTTTTCGTTTTTTTTTTAAGGAAGTGTAAGTGTTCCAGAGTGTAAGAACGACTCATAACAATTTCAGAATTGAAGGAGAAATTATGCATCACAAGAAGGAAATTGATCATTCTTGGGATCAGAATTGTATTATTTCCTAATTTTATTAGTTTTATTATTTTTTATTATTTCCTAATAATCTAACACATAGAAGGAAAG
This sequence comes from Enhydra lutris kenyoni, assembly GCF_002288905.1. NCBI lineage: Eukaryota > Metazoa > Chordata > Mammalia > Carnivora > Mustelidae > Enhydra > Enhydra lutris. The sequence goes on along the minus strand of NW_019154145.1, from coordinate 6,694,795 downwards.
AAGACAAATCCTTAGACCATGTTATTTTTTTTCTGATATCTCTATTACTATTTGTATATTACAGACTATCTTTCATTTCTCTTCATGCTCTCATAAGAAAAAGAGGCAATTTATAATGGAAAAGAAGACAAACCGTTCACAAATGGTAATCAAAGGCATGTAAGATATAACCATTCTTTGCCAGTCTGGGAAAGATAAAAACTAACACCCACTGGAGATGCACATGTTGGGAACGAGGTGGTCTCATGCTGCTACAGGATAGCACACTGGGATGACCTTCCTGAAGGGCAATTTAGAACATGTATCCTTAAAAGTTCCTTAAAAATAGGGGACACGTGGGTGGTTCTGTCAGTTAAGCATCTACCTTCAGCTCAGGTCATGATCTCAGGGTCCTGGGATAGAGTTCTGAAGTCAAAGTCTGGCTCCCTTCTCCGCGGGGGAGCCGACTTCTCCCGCTCCCTCTGCCCCTCCCCCTGCTAGTGCTCATGTTCTCTCTCTCTCAAATAAATAAATAAAATCTTTAAAAATAGTTTATAATAAAATAAAATAATAATAATAATAATAGTAATAAATTTTTAAAAATCTTTTTAAAACAATAAATAATAATTTCTTTTAAGGAAATCATTAGAAAGGACAAAGAAATACATGACCAAGGACGTTCATGAACGCACTGTTATACTGGTGAAAATTCTAAATGACCTAATTGTTACAAGAAGGAACGAGGTAAATGAATTGTGGCACACCTACATAATGCCATACCAAGCTGCTTAGGCTACAGTAACAGACATGGAAAGATTTTCATAATAAAATGAGAGGGGAGGGAAACCAAATCTGAACATATGCGCATGGTGTGATCTCATTTTGGAGAAAAGAAACCAAGAAGAACTACAGATATACACACATACACAGGAGAAAAAAAATAGGAAGGATATACCCCATTATGTAATGAGGTTATTAAGGGATGTCTTTCTTTGATCCTGTATGTACTTTTAAATTTTTCAAAATTAGTATCTTTCTTATGTGATTGCTTTTATTTTTAAAAAAGGAGTGGGACATGAGAATATAGTGTAAAACCTTCAAAGTAACAGACAAAATAGGATTATTCTATCTGAACAATTATTCTCTCTAAAATCTGAATTCCAATGACCTGAGATCTGATCTTAGAAGGGCCTTTTTAGAAGATGCTATGCAGTAATGATTAAAAGCATGAATCTAGGGGAGCCTGGGTGGCTCAGTGGGTTAAAGCCTCTGCCTTCGGCTTGAGTAATGGTCCTGGGGTCCTGGGATCGAGCCCCGCATTGGGCTCTCTGCTCAGCGGGGAGCCTGCTTCCTCCTCTCTCTCTCTCTGCCTGCCTCTCTGCCTACCTGTGATCTCTGTCTGTCAAATAAATAAAATAAAATCTTTTAAAAAAATTTTTAAAAAAGCATGAATCTAGAGTCAGATCATCTTGAATTGAAACCCTACCTTTGCATTTGCGAGCTGTGTGAACTTTAGAAAATTTCTTAAGGTTCTCTACATGGTTTTTCATCTGAAAAATGGGGGCGTTAATACTTGCCTTATGGAATATGAATAAAACAGTTAACAAAATTATAATAATTATTATATTAATTATATCACTATTGTTCACCCAGCACTCTCTAGGTGCCAAAAGGCAGGGCACTGAGACTTTGCCCAGTTTATAACTTCATCTCCTCTACTACCCTGTGACGAGAGTAACTATTATGTATATGTCACATATAAGGAAACGAGACTTGGAACATTTAAGTTACTCATCCAATAAAACATGGCTACTAAGGAGCTGCTCCAGAATTTGAACCCAAGACCCTGCACCTACAGAGCCCGAGGTTTTAACCATTCTGTTATACTTCCTCTACTCCTAAACGGTGACCATAGTTGTGCCACCATTGTTCTTGTCACTGCTTTGGGTGATGATTTTCTATCATTCTTATTCCAGAACATTTTACTTGTCCATATCATAAAAGTCTAACTCTTCATTTTGGCTCACAAATTCACCAGTTTTTCTTCCTTTTTTCTTTTTTTTTTTAAGATTTTATTTATTTATGTGAGATAAAGCGAGAGAGAGAGAGAGCACAGAGGGAGAGGGAGAAGCAGACTCCCCACTGAGCTGAGAGCCCGATGCAACACATGGGGCTTGATCCCAGGACCCTGAGATCTGGGACCAAAGGCAGACGCTAACTGACTGAGCCCCCCAGGAGCCCTCCCAATCTTCCTTCCTATTAAAAGCTTTGCAAGACGATATTCCTCCTCACCCTTCCACTTCTAGCAGTCATCCTGTCTGCTCCATATCCAAACGCCACACAGAATGAGTACGGGCCTTCCTTCCTCAAATTCTATACATACTCCCGCACACAAAACATCTAGTCACAGTGAAACACAAACATCTTGGCTAATTCTGAGCCAGCCTAGGATTTTTCAGTGAGTGCGGAGGTACTCGATTTTGCGCACCAACTTAAAACACTGGATTTCCTGAAGCCTCAACGTCAGCATAATAATTCTGGAAGAAGGGAGTGACCAAGTGCTAATTCTTTAAAACATAAAATACCTTTTAAATGTATACTTGAAATCACGTCTTTAAAAACTGCTTTCCTCCGTCTGGAATGTAAACTGTATATGGATCTAAAATTTAATTTATCTTTTGAATTTGGAGTTACCGTTTCAGGTAGATTAGATTTTGGAGTGAGCCATAAAAACAGCTGAATAAACCTCTTATTGGTCCTCATCCAAGCACCCACCTGATGCATTTAACACCGCAGGGTTTTCTTGAGACTCGCTTCTAACCAGGCTTTCTAGATTCTCCTTCGACTCATCTGTCAACTGCAGCCTTTCCAGCCTTTCCTAAGCTCGTTTTCTTTTTAATAACTTAAACCCTTCAGTGGTTTCCCGCGGTGGTTAAAAGAATATCCTCATTCTCCTCCGTGATTATCAGATAAGAACTGACCCTGCTTCGTCTTACACCACTCTCCTCCTCAGAATGTTCTAGACAGACCGGCCTTACTTCTGTTTCTTGAAAACGTCATGTTTAATATTACCTTAGAGCTCTGGCACCAGCTCGCACACTCTCTTCCCTGATGATGACCTGCTTTGTGGTCACTGTCCTTGCTGCCTACATGCTCTCCCCCCGAAGGAGGCTTTCCCTGAAATCCCACCGTTGGTCACAATCACAGCCCCGCTATGCTGATTTTCAATCTCTCTCTCTCTCTCTCTCTCTCTCTCTCTCTCCACACACACACACACACACACACACACACACACACACACACACACACACACGATTTCCTCTATTCTTATTTGGTGACTATTACCATTACTGCTCACTAGAACGCAGGCGCCCCGAAGCAGAGCCCTGCTGCTTTTGTTCACTGCGACATCCCCGGTGTTTAGAGAACAGGGAGGGCACAAAGTATACATCCGTTAACAGAACTAAATTTAACGTTTCAAATTGACTAATCATAAAAATAACATATGCACAATGAAGGAACTTAGAAAATACAGGAACACATTTTAAAATTATTTTATACTCCAAAAAAAACCTGCTATTAATATTTTGACACATTCATCACTAAGATGACTCAAAAGTCCTTAACTACGAATGGGAGAATCTACAGAATTTAGTGTTAAGTATGATAAAAGAGCAAGGTGCTAAACAGCGTACAATGAAGCTCAATGTGTGCAGGAACGGGCGGAGGGGGGTAAAATGCAGTCATGGCTGCTTTTCTCTGCATGACTCAATGGCAGAGAACCCTAGAAGTAAGAGCCCACAGGGAGCGGGAGGAGGAAATGAAACAGAGTGGGAAAGCCGTGGGAGCAGGAGCAACCTTCACAGGGTTGTTTTGATTTTCCAACTAAGAGAAAGTACTGGCCCATTCAAGACAGATAACTAACCTTCTATTCCGTGCTCTCTTGCCTGTGAGAAGCCCTAAATCTAGAAAAGCCCAACAGCCGCTTTCCCCGCACCTGCCACCAGCCCGCTAGACACAGCGAAGGCTGCAGCGCCAGCAGCCCCATTACCAGCACCAACCTCAGAGGAGGCCCCCACGCAGCTCCACGGCCACACCGCCTGTGCCCAGCGGGCCTGCCTCCGGACCTTCCCACCTTCTCCACCCTCTCTGTCCTCCTGACTCCAGACCCACTGACTGCTCTCTGCTCAACACAATCGTCTCAGAGCCACCAAAATCCGCTCTAGTCCTACTGGAATCCTCCCATTACAACGGGCAAAACTGTATCAAAGACAACAGCTCCACACATACTCCACACATGACCACAAATCAGGTGGTCACCTGATTTTCAACCAAGGAGTCAAAGGCAAGTTGGTAAACAACACATTGCTTTTCAACAAAAGTCGCAAGAAACAAGTGGACATCCATATGCACTAAAAACTCCAAAGCGAAACCCAGCGCACTCTTACACCATACACAAAGATTGACTCAAGGCAGATCACAGCCCTAAATGTAAGACCTACAACTATGAAACTTCTAAAAGGAACCATATGAGAAAATCTGTGCGATCTTGAGTTAGCAAAGATTTCATGGGACACAAAAAGTACAAATCAGAAACGAAAAAAGATAAAATACTTATCAAAATGTAAAACAGTGCTCCAAAATGTAGAAAGTCCAACACTGTTAATAAAATGTAAAGACAAAACATAGGCTGAGATAAAATATTTGTAAAACACATGTATGATAAAAGGACTGGCGACCAGAAAATATAAAGAATTTTGACAGTCAATAAAACAAAACAAAACAAAAAAACCACCAAGCCATATGATCTGGACATTCTATTCCTAGATATTTACCCCAAGAGAGATGAAAACACATGCCTACACATAAACCCACACGAGTTTCATACCAGCTCTATCACAATCACCAGAAATTATTTAAACAGTGTCCATGAGCTGGGGAATGGATAACCAAATTGTGGCACAGTCATAATATGGATACAACTCAGCAATGAAAAGTAAGGACCACCAGCACATACTATATGGATAAATCTTAAAAGCATTTATGCTAAGCAGAAAAAGACTCAAAAGGTTACATACTGAATTATTCCTTTTATGACGTTCTAGAAAACGCAAAATCACAGGGGTAGAAGAGATCAGTGGTTGGTGGGGAGGAAGGGTCAAGAGAGGAGGAAAGTGATGACAAAGGGACACAGGAGACTTACTGGGGTGATTCACACTTTCAAAAAGTACCTTGAAAATCATCAAAATACTGATGAAAACTCTGGAAAAATAATGGTAGCAGTAGCAGTGTAATATATGGATATTTCAAAGGCTCCACACGAAGACAGAACAATGAGACAGCAAAATCCGAACCCCACTGATCACCTTTCTAACAAACTAAGAGATAAGGTCAAAGGATGAGTTCAAAAGACAAGCAAGCAGATGTGCACTACCAACAAGAGGCCAAAGATCCAGCTGTTTTCAGCGTCTCATGGAAAAGGTCAAGGAAAGCAACAGATCCTCCAACCTAACCTGAGAAAGGAAGGACCCACAGTAGCCAACAGACATGCACCAGAAAAGTGCAGGGGCCACTTTGAGAACCGTGTCTAACACTGTAGGGATCCTGGACACTCCAAACCAGAGGAGTCCTGAGCCCCGCGGTCAAGTCTGAAGGGGCTGGGAATTCCAGCCTCTGTGAACTCTCAGAACAGATCTGCCAGGGCACCCTTTTAGGAAGGGGCCCCACAATGGAGAGAAACCGAAGCGTGGGACTCCAACTTGAGCAGAGCATGGACCCCAGAGACAGAAGAAAGATGAAGTCATATAAAGTGGGCAAGGGGCATGTTGCCAGCTAATCTCAGAGGTCAAACTGCCAGATTTTTTTATAACCCTGCATACGTGTAAACAACAAAAGAGGCAGCTCTGGAAAGTTAGAACGGCTGTCTGAACCCAGCCTTCTAAGTGTTCAAGAAAACTAATCTCAAGGAAAATGAGCATCAGAAAAGTATCGAGGTCAAATCCCAAACAAAGTTACCACATAAGAAAAGAAGATTAACATCCTATCATAAATGGAAGCAAAACTGAAAAACATTGAAAAAAAAAAAGACTGAAAAAAACAGAAACAGTTCAACACTGAAACATACTATTTCAAAACAAGCTAAGAACACATTAAAATTATATAAGCTATAAAAATAACAGGATGAGAAAAACTCAGAAATGAGGTGATAAAAGCAAAATAATTAGACATTTTTTAAAAAGCATTTCAGAAACAAAGACTAAACTAGAAAACACCAAAGTCAAATAAACACAAAAATACCTGAAGGGAAAGAGAGGGAAAAGAAGGAAATTCAGAAAATTGAAATTAGAAGATTAGAAAGAATTAAAAAGGAAAGAATATTGATGAAAGGCCAAAACACCCCTGACATACAGCTAACAGAAATCCTGAAAAAGAAAACCAATGTAATGGAACAGAACAAACACTAAGGTGATACTTGAAGAAAATTCTCCTCAAGAAGATTTTTAACTTCATATTGAAAGAGGACACAATGTACCTGAGGATATCAATCCAGAGCAATGAATGCCAAGATATTCTGGTAAAATTGATCGACATTTTAGAAAGAGAAAAAACAATTTCTTTGGGCATTGAAGCAAAAAGAACAAATGATTCATACAGACAAGGAAAGATCCAGAAATGACAGGCTAAGCCAAAGGCAGCGAGCAGCCCAACAACCAGCAATGGCTCCAAAATGCCATTTCCCAGAAGAACTGGTGACTGGGGCTCAGTTTCCAGTAATGGCAGAACAATACAGGTCGGACTACGCCTTCCCCAGGTAACAATTAGGAACGTGGGACAAAATATTAAAAGCAAAAGTCAAAAAACATCGGAGAGCAACTGAAAGCAGAATCTGAAGGGGTGTGACCACTTGGAACAAGGGAGAGGCCCTGAGGAGCTTCCTTGTGCTACAGCTCTCTGCTGAAGGCAAGGCCCCAGTCTGGGCTTTGAGAGAGGACTGGAACTCAGACGCCGACGTTTTTACTGCGCAGCATTTGGAGTTATAATAACTGGAAAGCAAGGGAAGAATCCTACAAAGGGAAGAGCCACAGAGGGGAAGCCCCCACTCCTGCTTATAAATTCTGCCCAGATCTCTGACCTCTAAACTACACATGTGGAGGGTAGACTCCAAGCAGATCAGATAATGATAGAAACAAAAACAAAATACAAAACAACAAACTAAACAGTTTCCCAAAGAGTGGAAAATTTATGTCCACGTGAGAACCTGCACACGGATATTTATGGCAGGTTCATTCATAACCGCCAAAATTTGCAAGCCAAGAGGCTCTTCAGTAGGTGAATGGTAAACAAAGTGTGGTGTATCCAGAGATGGACTATTACTTGGTCCTAAAATGAGATGAATGATCAAGCTATGAAAACACATGGAAGAATCCCAAATGAATATTACTAGTGTAAGAAGCCAGCCTGAAAAGCCCAAATACTGTAGGAGTCTAGCTCTGTGACCTTCTGGAGAAGGCAAAACTATGAAGATACCAGAAAGAGCTCTGGTTGCCAGGAGGTAGTGCAAAGGTGGGGAGGAACAGGTGGAACACGGATGATCAGTGCCGTGACAGGCGTGGCACCGTCATGGTATCATGTATGATATGTATACACTTATCAAAACCCACAGGACGTACAACTCGAAGAATGAACCCTAATGTGGAAACTGCGGATGCTGCATAATAATGATGTGTCAGCACAGGCACATCAATTATAACAGGCGTATCACTCTGGTTTGGGTTGTTGATAGAGTGAATATGGAGGCAGGAGGGGTATGTGGGAACTCTCTGTATTTTCTGATCAATTTTGATATGAACATAAAACTGTCCTAAAAAAAAGTCTATTTTCTTAATGCCATGTAAAATAGCATAAAAAATGTGAAATACTTATAGATAAGGTTACAAAAAGCATATATGAACTGTACAGTGAAAACTAATAAACATTTATCAGAATAATTAAAGACCTAAATAAATGTAGACAGTCCGTGTTCACTACTTGGAAGACTCAACAGTGTTCGGATGTCATCCTTTCTAAACTGGCCTATAAATTCAGTGCTGTCTCAATACAAATTACAACAGTCTTTCCTAGAGAAATTGACAGACTGATTCTAAATTTTATATGGAAATGCAAAGGACCTGCTGACAAGAACTTACATAAAGGGTCTGAAATGCTATTGTACTTGCAAGCTAAGAAGTCAGTCCGCCATAGTTTCATGGATTCTGGTAGAAGACACTACACTCCTGACTCAGATAAGGAATCGTTTATTACTCCCAGTCATTCCATTCCTGGGTATTTCTCCAAGAAAAGTGAAAGTCTAAATGCTCAAAGCAATTTTATTTGAAATAGTCCAAGAGGGGAAACAAGCCAAATGTCTATGACTAAGTGAATGGGTAAACGAACTGTGATGCACCCACATAATAAAACACTGTTCAGCAATAAAAATAAACAAAATATGGATACTTGTGACAGCATGAATGGATCTCAAAATAATCATGCTAAATGTAAAAAGCCAGACAGAAAAATAGAATATACTATGATTTCCTTTATATAAAGTTCTAGAAAATGCAAGATAATCGATAGCAACAGAAAGCAGATCGGTGGTTGCCTGGAAGGGGACTAGGTAGGCGGGAAGAAGGGACGGATTACAAAGGGCTCATGTAAACTTTTGAGGGTGACTGACATGTTCATTATTTTAACTGTGACAATGATTTCACAAGTATATACATATATCAAATTGTATATTTTAAACACGTGGAGCTTACTGTACATCAATTATACCTCAATTGAGCTGGAAAGAAATTTAAGACAATAGTATAGAAAAAAAATATTGAACGCTACTCAGATTACAGCAGCCACCCAACATATGAGAGGCACAGTTTGGAGTCTGGTGGAGCCAAATTAGCTTCCTACCGAAACAAAAAATCAACACTCTTCAGAGGAATGTAATAGAATCCACAGTCTCTTTAAACTATCATTCACGATAACGAGAACATAATAAAAATCATTAGCTGTATGAAGAAAAAGGAAAATCTGACCCATCCTCAAAGAAAAGGCAATCAACTGAGACCAACTCTAAGAACCAGTAACAACCTGACACATCAGATAGCTAAGAATCTATCAAAGACCAAGTCAAAAGGCATAGGAGCAAATACTAAGAGGCTTCTGCTAGCAAAAGACGAGGCAACTGGGCTCCAGAAAGGATAAGAACTGAAATGGATTAAAATCCATTATATATGCTTTTGTCAAGGAGTCACTTGGAAATGGAGTATATAAAATAAGCACTTATCCTGCCTTTTGTTTTATATGAACTATCCTACTGGGTAACCACATAGTTCCTGAGGAAAAGTGTCTCCTTACAAAATCATTTCAATGTGTACTCAAAAGTTAATGTACAAGTTACTTTTGCAGGGGCTGGGATTGGAAAAGGGCAAAATAACCCAATAGATCATTCCAATTTCCCAGTTCTAACCCTCTAAGACTGCTTTCAAAAGAGGTACATAGAACCTTTCCAATTTAAAAACATCAGCATTAGCGATGCCTTATCGGGGATACGGAAATTTGAGTGCTGGATCAGAACAAAACCTTCCTGAAGACAAAAACACGTGCTCCTGGCTGAAGGAGTCCATCAGTGACCTAAAGATCTACACAGCTTCCACGTTTGCTAACCATAAATGATTCCAGAAGAGTTCTAATGTACAATTTACCAAAAACAGTTCACAAAGCAACATAAGATTTAAGCCAGAGCTTAATAAATTCATATACATGAATAACATAAATAATGTTCACAGAACTATAGAAACTAAAGTTGATTGGGATTGCTGATTAAATCTAATCCATTATTTAAATTCCTTGAGTTAGTTACTTATCTCCTGGCGGCTTCCTATATACCCCCTCCCAGAAAATCACCCGTTGTTGATGGCACCATTACTTCTTACCAGCCTACGTCAGAGGTGCCCAAACTATCTCAGTTCCCACGGGCCTTAGTGAGTCTCAGTGATTTTTTTCATGGTCCACCAGGGCCAAAAGAAGTATCTCACAGTTCCATTTATTCAGTAATTAGAGCCAAACTAACTTAGCACTTCTGTCCTAACAACCTGACAACTATTTAAAATTAAATAACATATATAATTTTTTTTATACCTGTATGTTTTGGGTCTCAGATAACCCAGTTACTTACTCACAGGAGATGTGCACCTGTCCACAGTGCAGGACTTCTCTACTATGGCAGCCAGGTGGGACACGAGCATCCTATTCTGCTGTTCTGTCATGCCTTTCACACACAGTTCTTATTTTTAATCACAGCAACCACTACAAATCTAGTTTGTAAATATATATATATATATATATATATATATATATATTTAGTGTGATCTGATGTTAACACTATATAGTTATTTAGTGTGATCTAAATATATTGAGTGTGATCTAATGTTAAGACTATAAACTACCTTGAGCTAGTATTTCCAAGTGTCTGGAAAAAACATTTACCAGTGTCCTCTGCTAGAAATTTAAAATATCCCAAGTCACCCATGTTAGCTCACTGTGTCACCCCAGAATGCTTCGGCCTGGTCTGACAATAGTAGAACTGTGTATGTGCTCATATTAGTCATACAAATTGTATTTTTAAAGGTAATAAATTCACTTATAAAAAAGCACTATTTTATTGCACTATGGATCATATCTCTAAAACACCAATCAGTTTTATAAAATCAAGTTTTTAAACAACAAACCTCAAACAACTAAGAATTCATTTCTTGAATAAAATTTCAAAGGATGAATTTCAACCGAAACAACAGCCATTAATAACCATATTTGGAGTAAAATGAATTGGGAGACACAAAACAAGGATGCTAGGGCAGTATATACAATCATCAGCATGAAATAAATTCTCCAGGAAACAGCCACTTGCTCCACATTTAATGAGAGCCCACTAGGGGCTATGTACTGTGTAAGTACAGGGAACGAAACAGTTAATAAAATGGACCTCCTCATGGATTCTGGTCTAGTAGAGGAAGACAGAGAAATGAAATTAATAAATTACAGTAAAGTGCAGCCATTAATGCACCACCAAGGAAAAAATGGACTTAACACAATTGGCAGATGAATCCCTTTCTATTTCCCTACCTCATTCTCAAATGAAAGATGGTCTAAAATTCTTTCCTTTATCAAGGGTAAAGATATCGAGGGTAGAACTGCAGGAGATAAGGTGGGGCCAGTAAATAGTAGGGAACTGTATCCTGGACGTGACTTCAGGAGTTGGAGAAGCTGGACTACGGGTCCCCATCATCCCCCTAGCCCAGTCTGAAATGGGCTAAAGGACAAGCCCATGTCAGGTGCCTTTGTGACCAAGCCCACCTGCAACCCAGAATACACACGGCAGGACCTGAAGATCGAACAGGTGTGTATAGAAGAGGGGTTACAGGGGCGCCTGGGTGGCTCAGTGGGTTGAAGCCTCTGCCTTCAGCTCAGGTCATGATCCCAGGGTTCTGGGATCGAGCCCCTCATTGGGCTCTCTGCTCAGCAGGGAACCTGCTTCCCCCCCTCTTTCTCTGCCTGCCTCTCTGCCTACCTGTGATCTCTCTCTGTCAAATAAATAAATAAAATCTTAAAAAAAGAAAAAAGAGGAGGGGTTACAATCCTCCAAGTGTTCTAGAAAAGTCTCGGTGAGAAGATGGCATGAATAAAGACCTTTAGAAGGCGAGGAAGCAAACAGTAAGGAAGCAAACAGTAAGGCAGGACACACACACACACACACACACACACACACTCACTCACACAAACACACATACTGTAGACAGCAAAGCCTCTGATGTCATCCTCACCGACAAGTGTCTAACTTTAACCGGAAGAGGGACAACATTAATTTTGAGAATCCCTATGTATCCCAATTGTCACTCGTACTTGTGTGATACAAGACTACTGAAGAAACAGCAGACTTGTACAGGGACAGTCCCGCAGAGCTGGCTCTCCAACTTGGCTGTGCCACATAAGACATGCAGGACCTCCGACAATCAAGTCACTTGTCTAGGCCGCAGTTCTTCGTCAAAAAATGAGGACGACAATATGAGGACGACAATAGCGACTTCCCAGCGTGGCTGTGAGGATTAAACAGACGACGTCTGCGAAGTAATAAGCAGACCATAACACACGGTGGGTGCTCAAAATAAGCTGGTTTGTTCCTAAATGTCCAAACAGAAGCTCCACTTGAAGCTCCACTCCAAGCAGACACCAAGTGCCTCAAACAACCGTGTCAGCTGCCGTCTGCTCGAAACTTGCGGCCGGCGAGCCTCTACAATCAAGCCCTATCTGCAGGCACACGGAGTCCAAGTTTGACTACAGCAAACCCTAAGAGATTATCTGCATTTTGTGCTTACGTTGGCATTCTGCAGCATCCTGTTTCTCGAAACAAGTGGGCTGGAGGGGCTTGGTCACTTGGGGTCAGACAGCACTGTCTATAAAAGGCACACTGAAGGGAAAGGCGACAACTGTTTCTCTATAAAATCATCGTTTCGGGAGGTGGAGGAATCGACCATTCGGTTTTTCCTCCTTTCCTACCAGGGGATACCCAGTTTTTAACCTCACTGCACTCTCAAGGGAGCCGGTTTCAGGTAAACAGCAGAGCCATGGGAATAAATAACTCTGTAAGCACTTTCTGTTCCAAAGTAGAGTAGTGCCCTGGATGAACTAAACAAACAAACAAACAAAAACAAGAAAAAAACTGTAATACCAGGGACCCAGCAATGATGCCGTTCACGTGAAAACCAGCAATGGTTGGAAACGTCTACTGAGCGCTTGCCTAGATTCCAGGCACTGAACTCAGTGTGTTACGTGTATTAACCTCACAACAACCCTAAAGTGAGTTCTAGTTAACAACAGATGTATCAAACAAACAGATGTATCAAAACAAACAAAGAGACAGAACTCAGTTATAAGCTAAGACTTCAACACGACAGAGCTGGGAATGCGGGGATCATGCTGAGGCTCTGACTCAGGCTTGGTGGTCCGGTTTGCAGACACACTTGAATACAAGAGCCAGAGGCATCCCAGCTAATCAGTAATGACCAGAACCCATGAGAAACTAGTTAAGGAGTTTTTTTATTCTCCAAAAATAAATCAACTCTGTCAATGATAATAACTACAGCATAGTTCATGTAAGTTATGATGTCATACAGGGGGTTCTAAAGCACCAAGTGCCAAAAAGAAAAACTAAATATGTAATTTAGTGACAGGAACCAGAATCCAAGTCCAAATTATACAAAATTACTGGAAATTGCCTATAATATCATTCATTTCTTTGACAATTCATAAATCAGTGGCTTTAGAATGAAAATGAATATTTTACTATTCTACCACTACAATTCTTTGGGGAAGATTTTTTTAACAACCAGACCAGTCACTATTTTGAAAGAGCATTTCTTACTATGGCATATAAGAGAGAGTAGTAGTGTGATTTCACGCCCCCATTTACACTAAAACAGAGCTCAAAAGGTAATGGGCTACGGAAGCCATCCAAACCTATTTGTAAGCCATTAACCCTACATATCCTCTAATCCTACTCTTCCCTACTCCTGCCTCCCCCACATAACTTAACTGACAAATGGCTAAAGTTTCGGAGAAACCCCTGAGGTCGGCAGAAAAAAAAAATTTTTTTTTTTTTTTTTTTTCCAGAAATGCTGCAAAGAACCCTGGAGTGTGGTAGGGCTCAAAAGCAGAGTTCTCCCCTAATGAATTTAGAAAGCTAATAGTTTCATAACTTCTCTGATTTTCTCCTACCTTTTTCTTTCTTAAGCTTAACAAAACATCACTTAAGATACTGAGGTAAATAATCATGTAAAAAAGCTAAGGGAGAGCCAAGAGCTATTCTTGGATGATATTTATACTCGTGTGAAAGAAAAAAGTCATTATTTCCCTCAAATCAAAATACAATCACCCTTTCATGAAATAACTCACAAATAGGATGAAGAATTCAAGCAACATAAAATCAAAATGCCTTTTAAAACTTGAGAACACGTCTGAGTAGAGTCCTGTGACAGTTCACCAAATAATACACTATCCAGTGTCTACTTTAATGTCCCAAAGACTTTCCGGCACCAAGTCTGACTCTCAGGGAGTACCTATTGCTATCCCGTAGGCACCCAGCCAATTTCTCCTCCAATTCCAAAGAACTTTCTCCTAGACATATAGTCTGAGAGAGAAAAGAGAGAGAGAGAGAGAGAGAAAACAGTTCTTACTTACTAATGGGATAAAACGATGGACCTGTGATAGGAAAGACACGGTTTCAGAAAAAGGTTTGTATGGCTTGCTGATGAGCCTGCATTTTCAGTCAATTAATCTTTGTTTGGTCCTTCTTCTTATTCCTTACTTTCACATTCCTTTATTTTAGGCGTCAGCATGGCCATCCAAATAATAGCACCTTAGAAACTAAATTAAATGCTTACTTGTATTGATCAAATGAAAAGAGATCTGATTTCATCCAGAAGTAAATTCAAAAGAAATTTTAGAACATTCACCAGAAAATTTATAGTCTTCAAGTTACTCTTTTATGATGGAATATAATATCATTATCATAATATTCTAAACACAAGGCACCACCTATCTTCCCTCTAGTGAGCTGAAGGTTCGAGCTAGTTCTCTTGGATTTTATGACCTCATTTGTGTGTGTAGATAGTCCTCAAAAAATTAACCTGAAACTTAGATCACTGCTTGTTTTACAGAAGGATTCCTCACTTTACAGAGAATTTGGGGCAAGCACCTTTTAAATAGGGAGCATTTTGTCTTTATTTTAAATTCTATTTTTTAAAAATTTGAGTCACATCGACTTCCAGATACACACCTACTGCAAAAAGGGAGACCTGCCTAGTGTGTGCTACGGTAGGGATAAGATTTAGAGTTAAAGAGTGTCTGTCTGAGTGGCTCAGTCAGTTATGCAACTGCCTTTGGCTCAGGTTGTGATCTCAGGGTCCTGAGATCGAGTCCTGCATCGGGCTCCCTGGTCAGCCAGCAGTCTGCTTCTCCCTCTGCCCCTCTCCTCCTGCTTGTATTCTCTCTCTCTCTCAAAATTAAATAAATAAAATCTTAAAAAAGATTTAGAGTTAAATATTATGTGCTTACAATTAATTAAATTCCATGAAAAGAAAAAGGAATGCTTAGCATTCATCCCTCCTGATTATGCCTGTCTTCTGGTTATTTACAACTATTGTACCCATATGAGGAGAATACTGTAAGATAATGTGAGCCACTAGTTTGCTTCCAAGGCTGCATTCAGTGAAACTGACCAATGGGGGAGAGGATTTTACATCTTAGAAATGGGTTAATGCTACAAAACACAGAATGGTTTACTGTTTTGTTGATTATCTAGGCTTAAGAAAGTGACTGAGAAAATGCTGAAAATGCAAATTAAAAGTGTGTTGTGCCTGTAGCCATTCCATTGTAAATAGCACACACACAAAAGAAACAATATTCTGCCAGAATTCAAAAACCAGCATCTAACTCCTCAAAGAAGTCCCTCATACTATCAATGAGTGAAGTTTCAACATACATACTAGTTTCATTTTTGTCTTCCTCATTTTCATAAGAGAATACCTGCTTGTCAGCCACAAAATCCAGCAAGAGCACGCTCTAAAAAATCAGTTGCCTACATGGAATCTACAATAGGAAGTAGTATTTATTATTATTCATAAATCGTGTACCACACATTTTGATGTTGGTTAAATTTATCACAAACTTGGGAATGCATTTACTTTCTTCTTGGCGGGGGCAGAGGGGAGCAGCTGTGAAACATCAGAACGACAGTGAATGGGTCCCTCTTTAAACTGGCTTTTGAGTCCTTTGGATACTCCCCTCCCAGTCTTTGATCGCTTTCTTGCTATCTGGTATGACAAGATGTTCTAGAACACTTTGTAGATATCCTGCCCAGACTTGGAAACAGTCGTTTTTCTGAGGAGCCCTGGTTCCTTTTAGGGAGAAATAAATTGGTAATAATAATCTGGCTCTTACGGTGCTCCATGCTGTTGGGTTGGTCACTGTTTCTGGGCCTTCCTGAGACCGGCTATTCGGACAGTGGCTCTCCTGGATGGGTCCTATAATGGTTAACAAAACTTTTCCCTTTTAAAATCTGTTTTGTTCTCCTTTCTATACCTGTACTTTCTAGTTCTATATTGAGTTTTTTGTTTTATTTCTGCTACCATGACTTTTAATTTCTGAAGGCTCTTTTGGTCTTGGAATGAATGCTTTTTCTGCTGCTTCTGCTGCTTCTCCTTCTCCATTTCCTTTTCAAAAACAGTGTCCTGTTCTTGCTTCACGGTTACAGTATTTCCTTTTAGGTCTCTGAGGATATTAGTAAAGAAGTATCATCAAGTTTTTGTTTTGTTTTTTTCCCCCCTTGCATAATTCTGCTTCCTCCAGCTTGCTTTTTTGTTTGTTTCGTTTTCTTTCACATGAGCAGCTTTTTCAATTGTCTGGTAATCCCGATTATCTGCTCATGTTTCAGAGTGGAATTAAAAAGCCAGCTGGGAGCTCTGAGTGAGTCAGTGGGGCTGGGAGATTCTGAAGCGGGGGCTTCACTTTAGAGGGAACTGACAAGGCTACTTAGTTGGAAAATGTCTGTTGCCACTATCTTTAGGTATTTCATCCTGGTCTGGACAAATGGGTATAGCTGTTTTCCAATTAAGTTTTATTTATTCAATCAGGCTGCTGGCCAGAAAGAGTCTGTCGACCTCTGGCTTAAACTAAAGTAAAAGAAGGAAAGTCAGGTGAGAACTTCACATGATTGTCAACTATGCAAACAACCTCTTAGCGAATCCTATGTTAGCATACTGGACAAATATTCCCTCCTTTTTTTGTACAATGTACATTTAGCATTTCATTTCTCCTTGTCATGCTCTATTTTTTTTCTCACAGTACCCTCCCCAATAAATACTATGCAGAATGCTATACAGTTTACTTATTCTGTTATGTTTATTCCCGTTTACTCCATCCCGTGAAGTGTAAACTCCACACGGGCAAGGAATTTTGTCTGCTCTGCTCACTTGAGTATTTTCTGTGTTCATAATAGTGCTTGGCACCCACAACCAGAGATCAATAAGTATGTGCTGAATACGTTTAATAAAGGACTATGTACTGCAAAGCCAGTATTTTAAATACTATCAATTTTTTACTTTAAGTTTATGTATGGTATGAATTTTGCCTCCCACATAGGACTTCCCCAAATTGATGGCATGAGTTGTGTTATCCACCCCAAAATAAAATGAATGCTCTCATTCATGAGACCAACTCAACGAACAGAGTGGTAACTGTCAAGTGAGCTCCTTAATTAAAACACAGCAAAGATGTAACCTAGAGGTACAGCATTGAGAACAGAAAATAACACCGAGTTTCACTGTTGTTGTTAGCTGAGAGGTTTGGACAGAGGATTCATCAAGAGATGGGAATCCATATGTCAGGCAAATCCTGTCATCTGTCACTCAATGGCTCTCAATCATTTCTAATAAATACCCACTTTTTTTTTTTAAATCAAAAGCTTTCAAGAACCCCAACAATACAGATGTAATTATACTATATGTTAATTAATTAACTAATTAGTTGATTAGTTAATTAACTAAGTTATACTAAATGAATTCGCATGTTATGAGCCCAAACCACTGTTACACATTTAGTTATGCACATATATGTACATATACATTTACATGTATTTTTTATTTAGCCTACACATGATGCTTTGTGCAATAGAAATGCACGTATCCCTTGCAATAACCCCAAGTCTTCCCAGAAGTCTGAGATCTACAGGATGAAACCAGTGGTATAGTGTCTAAAATCTTCCTTACCAATCTTTCAACGTTATAAATAAATGGGAATATCACTTACAGAAATAGAACATGTATTTATTTATTTGAGAGACAGCGTGCCCCCTCCACACGCACATGTTGAGTGGGGGGAGGGGCAGAGGACGAGGGAGAGAGAGAAGCCCAAGCCGACTCCCAGCTGAGCCTGGAGCCCATGGCGGGGGCATCCATCTCAAGACCCATGACATCATGACCTGAGCCGAAATCAAAAGTGCGTCACTCACACTGAGCCACCCAGGCACCCCTAGAAATAGAATTTAAGTATAAAAATTATTCAGTAATTAAAAACAAACAAACAAGCCACTAGATCTTTAGAGTCAAACTGCCTGGATTCAAATCCCGGATCCCCCATGTGATCTGACGTTATCTATCATCCTTACACCTCAGTTTGCTTCTCTGCAGAAAGAGGACAGTAACGACCCATAAGGCATAGGGTTACTACAAGGAGTACATGAGTCCGTGCGGGCGATGCCGGAGAGGAGTGTGCAGCACCACACTCTTGTGACCACCAAGTCAGGCCAGCCACCTGTCACAGGTGTCTGCTACGTTGCACCCAATCCAGAACTGGTCTCTTGTCCCTCACCCCACGTGTTATTTCTTTTTGCAATTAAAGTCTGGAAAGACGAAGGGGAAAAAACAAAGTCTCCAAACAGCCCCACTCTGAAGCATTTGTTGAAACATTTAACGTTTGTTAAACCAGAAACACACGTTTGCTGATAGGCTGTCCTGCCACAGGACATTAGATATCACTTTGGCAGGCCCGACGACTGCCCAGTACTCGCGAGAGGACGTGTGACAGGTACCATACACACATGTGAAGGCACAGCATTTAGGCCACGCACTGTATTTTCTCAAAACACCTCTGTCCTCCCGCGAAGGACAGTACTAGCTAGCTTCTCCTTCCCCACAAAGTCAGCCCTGATACAAGTGAGCAGGCTAACAAGCTCATGTGAAGCTCAACTTTCAGAAAGCCTTTCAGCGCAAACCTAAGTGTCTCCCTGTTTCATATTTAACTTGCAACAGGATATCCAGCAGCTCTCGGGGGACGGGCCCAGGTCTGTCAGCTGGTGACGAGAGGCCTGCTGAGGCGGGCTCCACACGCAGGTAACATTCAGCCACAGACGAAGTCTCCGACCTACATCCCGGGCTCCTTTAAAGTTAATCTGAACACACTGTACGTGAGAGGAAATGAAAAGTGAGTTTTTCTCCTTTACCATGGCACTGGGACTTCCTGAGTGTTTCATTCCACCACTGATTGGTCCAGAACTACTATTTCCTTCTAACTATTCCCAATTGTGTCTGTCAGACATAATTAGGGTTGCACACTAAAAAGGAGTGTTAAAATGTAATAGTGCCATTAAATCTGACAAGTATTTTTTTTTTACTTTAACCCCCAGTACATCAGGAAAAACAGCTATTACCATATGACGTCTGGTCCAATGGAACCTTTATATTTTTAAGCCGTCTTACACGTCATTTACATAAGTAAGAATAAAAGGAGAACGAAAACTAGTTTATCAGAAATTGTAGTAAGATTATAAACACAGCACATCCTTTATATCATATACATTTCAGTGTGTAAGAGCATGAAAAATGCAAAAATATTGTCACACGTCCTTTTAGCAAAATGAAATGGTTTTGGCTCTTGTTACAAAAATACTGCATCACGAAGCACTTCCTGATGAATGACTAACTGGGTAAGAAAACCTTATTCCTTGTTTGTCCTGAGAAACAGGACAAACCGTTTGTCCTGACAAAGCAGTTGTCAATTTTACGTTGAAAATTCATGTAGCACATTGTCATCTGAAGACCCAGAGTCCGAGATTTCTTTTATATAATCAACTACTTTCTTTTCTCCTCCTCCTCCTTCTTCTTCCTTCTCCTCTTCTTCAACAACATCATCATCATCAACATTGTTGATTGTCTCATAATTGTAAAACCTGCCAGTTTTTCTCTTTTCCACTGTAAGTGGAAAATGAACAATTCCACATTTTCAACTATATTCAATGAAATTTAAAAGTAGACTACAACATGGTGTTTTCAAGCCTCTTATACATTCTTTTTTTTTTTTTAAGATTTTTTTTTTTTTATTTATTTGACAGACAGAGATCACAAGTAGGCAGAGAGGCAGGCAGAGAGAGAGGAGGAAGCAGGCTTCTGCTGAGCAGAGAGCCTGATGTGGGGCTCGATCCCAGGACTCTGGGATCACGACCTGAGCTGAAGGCAGAAGCCTAACCCACTGAGCCACCCAGGTGCCCCTCTCTTATACATTCTTGAGGTAGAATATAATACTCTGGTCCCACAATTAGAAAAACAAAGAATGACAATTTACTTCACTATTGGATCATCCTTATCTAGGTGATTCCATCATTCTTTTTTTTTTTTTTTAGTATAGTTGGGAATAATTGATGAGCAGTGATGAGTCATTAAAGTAATTCTTATGATGATAAATAAGCAAAATATCTCGGGATATAGGAAAATACAATCTGTAAGACTGCATAAAGTAACTTAAATTTGCAAAAGAGCTCAATGGACCTATACGGTAATAGCAGGATAGAATGAGCTTTATTTGATTTTTTTTAAAAAGTAAATTTTCTCTTTGTTCTTTTTTAAACCTTTAAGAGGGAATAAATATCATGAAATGTCAATACTTTCAAAGAGTAGGAACTGCTCACAGAAAACACAACAAAAATGTTATGTTAAAAAAGCAAAACACAAACAATGTTGAATAAAAAGAGTAAAAGAAAACTGTACTAGTTATTTCAACTAACCAAATAGTCTCTTCAGAATTAAAAAAAGGGACGGGCACACTGAAAAATCAGGAAAACTGATACGTTAAGTCAGGAAAAGTGCCTTCGTTTTTTAAAGTAAGTATCCTCTAATGGGACTTTAAAGATAATGTTTAAAAATCAAAACATAGAAGGAAAGTAGATACTAATGGATAATAATTTCACATTTTTTAAAAAGAAAATCAAGTTTCAGAAAGAATAACATTAAGGCTTTTGCTAAATGATAAAAGAACTTTTCTCTGGATACAAGTTTCCTAAGGTAAATAAATATTAAATCTATTCATTTATAACTGCTCTCACAAAGTTGCACAGAAATAACAAAGTTGTTATTTTTCTTTCTAAAAGAAGCCAGTGATGGTTTAAGTTTTATGGTTTTTCTTAAGACTTTGAAAATGTTTTTTTATCACTTAACTGGATACTCACTAACACTAACAGAAAAGGAAAGACTGCCACCTACTGAACTGCCATCACTTTCACAGTAAAAAAAGAAATCAATATTCTTACTTATGCTGCAGCATTTGAAGTCTCCAGCAAGAATAAAACGGATAATTAAATATTACTGTGTATATGTAAACATTACATTTTTACTACTAATACTTGATAAAAATGAATTATAAGTTTAAATCAGTCTGATGACATGAATGAGAAATAATTAGTGAGTGTTAACTGTGCCCATGGCAGTGTATTAGCACAGAGCAGGAACAATTAACCAACACAGTCACAGAACATCACCACACTCACAACAAAAAAAAAAAAAAAAAAAAAAAAGAAGGAAATTACTGCTTCTTTCCTTTGGTAAAATTAGATGTAAATAACTATTTGAATTATCGCAAATGAAATTGTCAAATATGTCTACGGTTTAGAAAAAGTTGACTCAAAGTTCCTAAAAGTAGGTCAGTAAAACGAAAGTCTATCATTAAAAAAACAATGGAAGAGACCTACAGAAATTTAAGAGGGGACTGTAGACTTCTGGCCGATACAATCTGCACAGCCGCCTGTGTCATTTTATTTCTCTCGAAGCTAATCAATCGTATAAAATTTGGAGTTATGCTATGGTCTTCAAGGTCCAAGGACCCACACCAGCTGGAACAATATCCCACTTCACAGGCATGCAGGAAAGTCCCCCCAAGAGGTACGAGCTGAGCCTACTCTACGCCATGGCACTCCACACACCACGTCAGGGTTTCCATATTAGAAAGAACTAGGGCCGACGGCATCACAGATGTGTGCACTGACTGACCTGTACATGGTCTTTTTTCTGGATATCATGGCATGACAACCATTATACTTGGTGCTGAGACCTTTAGGAACAGACTGTAAATGTGGCAGGTTCTAAGAAGACCGTATTAGGGATCCACCATAGCAGATAACATCTTTCTCATTCATTTACAACTATCCGACGGAGGCTACTATTTCCATTTCATAAATGTGGCAACTAGGACAGAAGAAAAAGTGAGCAGGCACACTCTACTTGGGAGGAAGCGACACAATGGCTTTAAATTCTCATGCTTCAATGAAATAAAGTTAGAAATTCTTGGCACTCAAAGTCCTAACCTAGTAAACTAAAACTTAATGTTTAATCTTTTAATTAAAAAAAAAAAACTAATGTCAGCTGTTTTCCAGCAATTTCTGTTCTAAGAATTCAGTGAACGTCAATTCGGTGTCCTACAATGACAGGGTCGTGGTTAAATATGCTCACTGCACCTGAGGTCAATGAAAGGAGAGCCTCTGTACCCCCAATATGGTGCCTGACACAGAGCGGAAACTCTGTGAGTAAACCAGCAATAACAACAATAAGAAGAACGACAATGAGTAAACCTGGGCTTCTTTAAAGCAAGTGTATCCATGGCCCTTAACAAGCAACAAAGTCTGCACTGAGTCTCAGGTTCAAGACAGATTACACAGTCTTGAACTCCACCTGATTCCTTTTCAAAAATAAATACATGGTTATGGTAGACCATTGCCTGAGGGATATGAGATCCAGTCTAAGTTTTAACTCCAGATCAGGCCCGTCTGTTTAAGATCTGGATATTCAGGGGCGCCTGGGTGGCTCAGTGGGTTAAGCCTCTGCCTTCGGCTCGGGTCATGATCTCGGGTCCTGGGATCGAGCCCCGCATCGGGCTCTCTGCTCGGCAGGGAGCCTGCTTCCTCCTCTCTCTGCCTGCCTCTCTGCCTATTTGTGATCTCTCTCTCTGTCAAATAAATAAATAAAATCTTTTAAAAAAAAAAAAAAGAACCAAATAAGATGTTATCAAAACATGATTTTCCCCCAAGTAACCAGATTCAAGAGGTCAGTGTGAAAGAAAAGAAAAAAACTTGAAGAGTCACAAGATAAACCTTTCTCTTTTCTTATACCTATATTTTGAGAATAATACCAGGTGATAAAGGGTGCACAGGACAGTAGGCTAAGACTGAGACATCTAGCACTTGACCTCTCTGCCGCTCGACAGTGCGGGACTTCGGGCAGGTTACTTTTTGAGACAGTTTCCACAACATTTTGAAGAAATTTCCCTGAAGACAGCATCCTTTATCCATATCTTGAGTTTACCTCTCGGGCAGCCTCAAAGGACTTTAGTTTTGTGCAATAAGAGGTGGAACATAGAATGAATGTAGGATTGAAAGAGGGAGCAAGACCAGTGTAAGCTCCTGAGAAAAAGAAAACCAATAAATAGTTGGCCAATGGGATAGAGAGTCTGAGAGGCGTGGTAGGAGACACAGTCTGGGGAGTCTTCTATACAGCTGGTTCTTGAAACCATGAAAGTAGATTCGAACACCCACTGAAACTATATACAGTGAGAAAAGCAACAGGTCCAGAATCAAATTTTAGAAGCACCCACAGTTTAGATGCAGAAAAGCCATGGAAGATGAGCTCATGAAAGACACAGAGAATGAATTAAGGAGTATTTTGTCTCTGAAGAAAAAGAAGTGCCCAACAGTGATAAATTCAGCAAAAAGGTTCAATGAAAGGAATCCTGGGAAGAAAAGTGGCAGGTGTGGCAAAGTACTTCTGGGATCTTCCCAAACTGCTACATAAAAATATAGCAACATAATGAGGGGACAGAGTTCACGCAGCGACAGCAAAATACGAGGGATGAGGGCAGACCACCAAGGGCCACAAAAGCTAAGTATTGCCTGTCTGTGCGGGGCACATGGCCAGAAGCCGTGGGGAGACTGGCCCGAGAGAGCAGAACTGCAGAAAGCCAGGAGGCGCTCCCTGAAAGCCTCAAGGACCAACGTGCGAAGAGTGGCCCAGAAGCTGCATGGGTGTGACTTCTTCCAGGGTGAGGATGGGGGGGATGGGCACAGAAGCCAAAGCAGGGTCTACGGAGGCTCAGGAGTCCAGTCCTGAGCTTTCATGTCTGACCCGCCATTGCTCTGCCCAGGACAGAGCCCACTGAGAAGAGACTTGTTAGGACCACATCACAACCAAGCAGAAGAGGAAACTGGCATTATGGAAAGAGAAGATCCAAATACAAGTGGAGCAAAAAAACAGAAAATCTCAGAGAGCAAGCTGCCTGTCCTGCGCATCACACTGAACAGGAGAGGGAGCACTGCGAGCTTCCTTCTAGATGTTCCGAAGCTACACTCATACACACACAACTTCCCTAAGAAAACGGAGACTAAACACCAGGACAACATGTCTACAGGCAACAAAAGTACATGAGCAACACACACTCAAAAAGACAGATGAAAACACTACTGGACTATTCTGAAATGGTCTAAAAGGCATGAAAGAACACAAATCAACATTAGAAAAACTCAGGTATGAGGTGACAGACCTCAAGAAAGTAGTTGTATGACCTGATGGTGTGTATATGGTGCAATCACAGACAATCGGGATGAGTAACAGGAGAGCAAAAGGAAAAAAAAAACTTAGCCTGTTCCAGTAATCATGAAGGGCAATAGTATCGGTATTACCGCCGTATGCGTCATCTCAGATGCAGCGGAAGTGCAGTTATGGGATGTTCTAATTATATCCTCCTGTTTATGCCTGGGAACCAGAATTCTTAGTTATGGACAAAGTATCTACTGATAGAACAGTAAAAACCCCACAGGCCTGAGCCTGACTTGGAAATGTCTGTATAGACTCATGAGGTACCCCGCCCCTTGTCTATCCATTCACATACATGTGTGCATATATTTTTGAGTACAAATATTTATGCCTAGAAACAATAATCGGTTGTAATAAGTACCCCGAGTGCCCAGATCATGGACATGAAATGCCACTTCCCTGGAAGCCAGGACTCCTTGGAAAAGGATTCCAAGTGTGGGACAAGAACACACAAGATAAGCCTACAACATTTTGATACACCAGGCTGCAAGAAGGCTATCAAAGACGACTAGCGTCATGTTAAAAGGATTCAGAAGGCAGACTGAAAAGGCTGCCACTGGCCAAAGAGGGGACAATCTGAGTTGCAATAAGGGTAAATGTTGTAATGAAAGAAACCTATCAAATATGCTTCAACCTACGAGTTCATGACGATATTTAATAAATAATTATCAGCTATGGATAAGGAACCAATTCATTACCTTGAAAACTGAGTGTACAAAATGAAAGAGCACTTCACCATCGAGCATTTACCCTCCTATCCCTGTCTGAACTGGGCCACTAAATAACTAAATAGTGAATGAGCAAAAGGCTTCCCTGATAAAATTATTCTAATGAAAGAATGAAATAAAAATCTTGCAACTCCAAGGGACTAATGCGTCTATGCAGTATAAGTGTCAACACCGCTAACATCAAAAAAGTGAAAACCAGACATGCGTATCAGCCTCCTGACGAAGGAACACGACAGTACGTATATCTTGACGAAGGTACTAAACCAGAGTCTGATCAAGCCTGAGATTCTTGCTGCCAATGTGCAGAAACACACTGGACTGCACTATGAGCACACAATCAGCAAAATCTTCTGTGGGCAATCGTTCCAGTCCAATGATCCAGATTCCCCAACAAATAAATGGTAAGAAAAAGGCAGGGATTGGGCTGGGAGGTGGGGGCCTGCACAGGAAAAGAGACATAGAAGACACGTCATTATGTAAGTGGGGGTGGCTTACGCTAAAGGGGCTAGGGCTACACAGTTGACTAATAGAACTGAAGGCAAGAAGTAACCCCTATGAGCTTCGGATGGGGTTACTTTGGAGGGAACGGACAAGGGGCTGTGAGTGTGGCTGGGCACATGGGGTTGGGAGGAGCTTCTGGGGTAGTTTTATGGTGAACTAGGATATGGTTTAAGAGGTATCTGCCTTATAATAATTCACGAAGCTACACCTCCCCCAAGAGAGCAGTTAGGATAAAAATTTCATTTAGGTCAGCCAATTAGGTAGGAATTGGTGATCACAGTGAGTGCCGTTCCAAGGAAGGGATGCAGGTAGAAGTCAGAGTGCAGAGCTCGAGAAATAAATGGCAGACTTCGGAGTGGACACCGAGTCTTGACTCAGAAGTTGCAGTGTCTCACGTGAAAAGATCTCAAAGGATTCATACTTGTTAAACGAGGTTACTCGTGGGAATTGGGAGTGTACGGAGAGTGAGGAGGACCTTTCATTTTATGCTTCATATACTTGGACAATGTTTTATTTTTCAACGCTCCTGTTACTTTTGTTATTTTAAACTTGTAAATGTTTATTTTTCAGGAGGGCTCGATTATGAAAATAGGAAGCCCAGGGAGGAGAAGAGACAAATAAAAAGAGCTCCAAAGAACTTCCGCAGAGGAGTTTAATTTACGGAGACAGTCCACCTTCAGTGGGGGGCGTCTAACTCCCAACTCCGTATGGGCTGTGCGTGGAGACTTCCTTCCAAAGAGGACAGCACGGGAAGGAGGGAGAGAGTAACTTCAAGGGGAGACACCACCTGAACCAGGCGGTCCGGGTCAACCCCGGCAGTGGTGAACCACATCAACAGCCCAAACCCCTGACACGACGTGAGCTTTCCCTCTGTGGCCTTGCTCCCCAAAACTAGTAAGCCCCGTCTGATCAAATTCCAGGAGAGGGGCATTCTACAACTAAAACTGTCAAGGTCATCGAAAACCAGGGGAGTCTGAGGAAGTCACAGCCCACAAGAGCCAAGAAGACATGACAATAAAATCATTGGCATCCTGTGGGATCCTGGAACCTGAAAAGGACATCAGGTGAACACTAAAGATCATGGATTTTAGTTAATAATAACATATCAATACTGGCTCATTGATTATAATGAAGGTAGCATACTAATGTAAGATTAGTAATGGGGAAGCTGGGTACAGCATGTAAGGGAACTCTGTACTTACCTTCTCAAGTTTTTGGTCAAGCTAAAACTATTTTAAAGAAAAAGTCTATTTAGAAATTAAAAAAAAAAAAAAAAATAGAAACCCAAAACATCACAGTATCTTTACCAAGTGCAAGGTAAGGTGGATAAGTTTCTGTTTCTTAGTGTAAGGAAAGCCAAGCAAATGCCTTCCACTTCTCTTGTTCTCACACAGATAGCTTGGACCCATCAACAGGCCGCAAAGACTCTCCCAGACCAGTGATCCAGTGACCACCTTCAGAACCCAACCATGACTCTGGCATAATATGCTATTTTCAGACACTCTTCAGCACAACAAAACAGGGAGCAAAAAATATGTTATGCGTGTGAATCTGAAAATATGTATGGCAAGCGGAGGAGAGAATGTTCTTGGATAAAACACACCGGGTGCCAGCCATCAGCACTGGAACAGTCTTAGCAAAACGTGCGTTTATAAAACATCATCAGAGAGGTCTCATGTCTAAACCTACAAGTGGATACAACAGGCAAACATTCCCTCTGTGTCCTCTCCCGAGTCACCCCCGAGTCGCGGGGGGTCCGAGTGCTCCTCGTCCGCATCTTCTCCAACCCACCTGTTACCTGTGCGTTCCTGCAGCCCGAGCCTACGACCACCACTGTCCTGGATTTATTCTCCTTGAAGACTCACTTCACAAATGTATACTGTGTTTCAGCTGAGAAGGAAATTCCTTACGAGTGAGGACAAACATTCACGGTTCCGTGTCCTCTCCGGGAAGCGCCGTCCGCATCTACACGAATGGCTCACTCACCCTTCTCTTCTGTCCACGTCTACACGAATGGCTCACTCGCCGCTCTCACCTGATGCTCGCGGACACCCATGCGGCAGGAGAACTAAACCTCTTACAGAGGACGCGTATGGAGTTCAGAGAGGCAAAGCAAGCCAGGAAGATGATAAACTCAGTGAGCCACTGAGTCACGCCCGAGTGGCTCCAGGGGCCCAGGCTTCCTCCACAACCACCTGCTGCTACGCCCTTGGCATAGCGCTCACAGTGCTGCGAGCAGACAAGGCTATTCTCGTGCTCTCCTGACATGAACCCAGCTGAACGATCAAGAAGTGCGTAGTCTTGTGACCATACTCTGCTCGTTGTATTTTATGAAGCACGTCTGGCCCTGTCTGTGACTCTTCAGGAATTAAAAAGCAAATGAAGGAGCCAGGGAATAAGCAGGACGGCCACAGGTGTGCACATCTGCACCACGCTCCGCACCACTAACCAGAATACTAGAACTTTCTAACACGCTGTACCCGTGGGAGAGAAAAAAGATTTCAGATTGTGAATGATTTATTACACTGTCTTGGGAGGCTGTATTAAAAAATGGTAACCACAGGACTGCATTTTATAACCTTCTCCCTGGCTAGCAGGAAGAGGTCTGATAAGCACCTTATTGTACTATCACTTCCTGCGTCCTCCAGGCCGTGTGCACACCTTAGGAATCAGCGGTCTTTCTGCTCCTGAGGGAATCTGTAACCATTAGCTGAAGAAAGACGTGTTCAAGGTTTATGTTATTTTCCTTTCCAAATGTTTGTAATTTATATTAATGAATTAAATGAAATAAGATTTTTTTTGGCCTCAAATAATTCAGAAGAGAGACTCAAAAAATTACTGCAGTAATTTCAGACCAAAGTCAGTGTTAAAATCCCAAAATTGTTTTTCATACTCCATTATTGGTATCTTACAGTACATACTGATATTGATTCTGGGGCAGTATTTACAAGCACGAACCATGAATTTCCTCGTGCAGCATTTGGAGGCTATAAAAATAAAACGAGAGGGACTAAGTGGTTAAATGCTGATGACTATCAAAGTCCTCAGCTTAGTTTTCAGTAGGGAGCTTGGCAGGGCTTATCACATTATTAAAAATGATTCAATAAACTCTCTAAGAGAATAAATGCAGGTTACGCATGGACCAATGATGAGCTTGTGCGTGAGTCACAGGTTAAGATTAATCAAATGTCCATCTGAGTCCAAATTTTTTAAAAGGCCAGAAAAAAAAATTAAGCAGTTTGTTAAACAGGAGGTAGAAGAGGAGACAGAAAGATATGCAAACCACAAACTAGATTTAGAAAGCTCCAAAAGGCCCAGAGAAAATGGACTAAAATGTTATAAATGGAGAAGAAAGTAGTTTTGGTTCAAAAACACGCCAACTGATCACGCACAGAATTCCTGGCTGGTGAAACTTACCGCTAATTCACTGATCTCAGACTCATCATCACCCGTCACCCAGAGACTCGCTGACATTAGCGGGTCTCCCTCAGTTTCCTCCTGTGTAACAGCATAAGCTTCCTCCCAGCACTGGATTACCATTCATGCTTTCTCATGTACTCTTGTACTTCTTGTCCTTTTAAGTGGCCTTTCAGCTAACGTGTCACGGGCTAACTTCACACTGCTTTCACGAAGATGTCTACGATGCTTACTAAATCACATTGAGGGACAAGAGCAAAGAAGGAAATTCCAGGCCTGCTTGATATTCATGATCTGTCTATAAAACGGAATTCTCTGCAATCCAGCTACTAACCAGGCCTCTGCCAAAAAACCCTCCTTTGATAATGTTGATACTGAAATGCAATGGTTATTATTTTTAAAATAAACAAATATGTGTTTAGAGAAGTTGTAATAAATATTGGTTTCTAAGGTCAAAGACGCTGTCATTAGGGAATGAGGGGTTTCAGACCTCCCATGGGGGCTAGAAAGAGCAAGATTTCCTCAAAGGTAATACAGGCTACAGATAACAACAACAACAACAAAATCAGTGGTGAGGAGGAGAGAGAATTTTAAGCAAGTACCATGGAAAGTTGGGATAACTGAGTTACATCTGTGGATTTGCAAGTCCTGCTGTTACTAGTACAAAAGTAGGCCTGGAAAGAAGAAACAACGAACTTCCACAGACAAGACCTCACAAATAGCACTTCACTCAGTTCAAGAACATTTACTGAAGGCACGCTCTGTGTGAAGCACTCGGTGATACCAATGCCTGCTTCAGCCAGTTTCCCCAAGACCCCACAGCAGGCAAGTGCTGAGCTGACACGCAACGTCAGCTTCCCAAGCCACTCAACTCAGAAAACTAGGACGCCTGCCTATCTAAATTTCCACACATATACAGCTACCAACAAGCATGGGTACGGTGCTGCCTCCCTGACCCATCAGGGACAGCACCAGCGCTCCACGGGAGGGTCCCCCTGCACCCAAGAGCCGCAGTGTCCAAGGAGGGGACGCCAACACACAGTCAGTCCTCCCCACATAGGGCCAGTTTTTCCCCAGTTTTTCAAATGGGGCAACACCAACACACAGACTGTACAACTATTCCAAGTCTAAAGCCAGTCCACGAAACAAATGGGGAGCGCTCCAAGATGCCATTAAAGTGGAACCGGAGATTATAAGAAACGAATTGCAAGAAATGGGAACATTGGAGCATTGCTGGCGGAAGGTAAAATGGTGCAAACATAAAGGTAAAAAGGAAACGAACTGCAACTTTTCCACCTTTACAAGGAAAAAATATTATGTATTTTTTTTTATGTTACTTGTATAATTACTATGTATCCGTTTAGAACCTTAGTGAACTTAGATGATCAACATGTAAAATCATGCAAGGAGGAAGGAACTCTGCCGTGATTGACGACTACGCCTGATTAGCTATTATTTTTTAATCAAAAATTCTATATGGCCAAACAATAAACATTTCTACTCCTCGTTAAAAAATGAAGGTAAATCTGCATGACTAGTGCCTAGTGAATATTTACTCACTGTCTGTTTCCAGTATCATCTAACTCACATTTACAATAAGAGGAGAGGAAAAGAACAACCCCGACTTTCCTTTATGAAGCAAAGATTTTCTAATCAATTTAATACCCCGTTCCCATGTAATACATCTATTATTGAAAATCTAGAAAGGAAATAGGTGCCCCATCCGACATAACCTTGACTGTGCCATAGCTCCGCCGGGTGATGCCAGTCCAACTTTGTTGGCTTAAGGTTAGACTAGTCTGCAAACAACATTAAAACATTTTGATTGCATTTCTAGAATTTGTATGTTGGCATAGCATTTTATATAATTCAGGAAAAGTAAGATTAAAATTGCATTAAAATCGTTACAAATGTATGAGTAAAAAACAAAGAAAAAAAATCACAAACCTTCTTGCGAAGACACAATGGGTGGCATGTAATCAGGAATGTATTCTTTTCTTTCCTCTGCATCTTTACTTCCAGGTTGAGGAAATTGAAGGACATTGTTCTTACTAACAGGAAATGAAGGAATTTGATGTGGGAAAGTCACAGGTTCAATATTGTGAATATAGTCTTCTAGTTCATGAAGACTGACCCCCATAAGCTGGAAAGCTTCACCAACATCATCCAAAATTGGGTCTGTCCGGCCATCTGAAACAAAGTCAAGAGCCAAGCAAATTATTTTAAGAAAATTCCATGAATACTTTTTAAAATATTAAGAAGTATGAGGTTCGCAGGTAGCTCAGAATCAAATATGCTACACATACTTAAGACTGAGTTATTGGGAAGAATTTAATAGACTTTGAACAAAACAGCATGCTGTTTAAACATTAGAAAGCCGCTTCCTGAAGTCAGTTTGAAAAAGGATCCAACAACCAGACCATTCACACAACAGTCGGCTAGGACCGAATAAATATCAGAAGCAGTTAACCAACGAACGGTGACTGACGAAATGTAAATGCCCAGTAAATATTACCACTACTGTTTTTTTTAATCAAGCGACTAGAATGCTGTGCTACGTAAATGTCCATTATATTGTCACCATGGTTCAGGGATGCATCTCTGGAACCTAAAACAGTGGCTGGCATACAGATGGCACTCTTGTTGAATGAACTCAAGTGCTTCCTCCCCTGCCATCCCAGATTGAACTCTGGTTTTGGTGACCCACAGTCAGTGCAGTGAAGCAGCAGATGATCGTCCTGACTCATCATCGGAGGGTCAACAGCAGCCTAACACTATGTCACAACGCCTACATCAGTCACCTTGGTTCACCTCACCACGTGGGAATTTTGTCATTTAGCCTCATCACGAGGGTGAGTGCTTGGTACTATTCGTGCTTTTAGGCATCCACTGGGGGGTCTTGGAATGCATTCCCTGTGGATGAGGGGACACTATGCCACTGAATCAATTTTTTAAATCCAAGAAAATTTACAGAAAACACTTAGCTCAGAGAGATAATTTATGAACAGATTTTAAATGTTATTAGAAGACACCATACAAAAATGGATAGAAATAGAAGGATACAAAGTTAAGATGAAATTCTCTTTACGAAAGTGGTGTTTTTTGTTTTGTTTTTTTAACTGAAATTTCCTACGATCACTTCAAATTCAGTATGTCTGAAATTAAATCATGCTGTAAAATGAAAATAACCCAAAGTTTATAAAAATTAGACACACGCTTGCTCACGCCCACATAAAAAAGTTCTGGAAGGATATACATCCAACTGTTAACAATTTCAGGGGCTGAAAGCTGCAGTGCAGAGGGAAAGAAGCAGAAGACTCTGACTTGTAACTTCAAACACTTCTACTGCCTCTCAATTTTGCTACAAGTCGGGGTTACTTCCATGATGTAGAAAATAGCAGGGATAAATAAAATGGATAGTCATTCTTCCTCTTAATGCTGTAGATATGCATTTCAACTCTTCTATTCCTAGGAAAAGCATTGGTATTCTCTTAGTCCAGAATAAATGATCATCTTGAATTCTTCTATATGCTTTCCAATTTCAACACAAGACCCTCCGGTTCTCCCCTCTTCCTGC
The DNA here is from genome assembly GCF_002288905.1 of Enhydra lutris kenyoni. NCBI lineage: Eukaryota > Metazoa > Chordata > Mammalia > Carnivora > Mustelidae > Enhydra > Enhydra lutris. Next base: position 6,662,099 of record NW_019154145.1, on the reverse strand, counting down.
CCATGTCTGGCCAAAGATTTCAAAACTCTTTCTTTCCCTCTCTTCCTACTACCACTCCCAGTTCAGTTTCCAGGTGTCCTCACTTGAGTCTTTCTTGCGCTCAACAAGAACACTATTTTCTTAAGATAATCACTTTCATCACACTGTTTCCCTCCTTAGAAGCACAGTGTTTCTGACCATGCTTTCATTTCCTCTAAGTCCCTCCCAAACCTGATTTCACTCTGTTTCACGTGTCTTGTAACACCGTCCAAATGACCTGGCCACACAGCTCAAGCTGGCCGCCTCACTGGTACTTCATCACCATCGATCCTACTTGAATATCGTAGGTGATGCTCTTCTCTGGCCTGGCATCCACTCCATGTCTATGTAGGCAGGCTTCAAAGCCCAATTCAAATCTCATCTTTCCCACGAAGTCGTCCTGCCCCAGCCCACAGCCATCGCTCCTTTACCTTCTTCCTTCTGCAGTTACTGCCTATATCATGCAATTCTTGTCACAAGTACTAGTCCTAGAGAGTCATTCTGAAATACTTAGCACCCACTTTCAGTGCACACACATGTATTTAATACATGACACACAGCAGCGAGAAACATCCGCCCAGAATGCCTTCACAAATCATTACTTAGGGAACGGTACTGATAGCCACTTCGATACTTGCTTCAACTTGAGAGCAATTTTTTCAAGAAGGAGAAAACACCATCAGTTAACTTTGTTCACAGTCTGCGCCCTTGTCCACAACCTGTGGGCTGATGTCTCCAACACAGTGCTCAGTTCTTCCCCCCGTCCAAGATCTTATTTACTTATTTATTTATTTATTTATAGTGCGAGCAGGGGGGAGGGGCAGAGAGACAGAATCTCAAGCAGACGCTGCACCGAGTGCTCTGAGTGTAGAGCCCAACACTGGGCTTGATTTTATGACCCTGAGATCATGACTTGAGCCAAAATCAAGAGTGGGCCACTTAATCGACTGTGCCACCCAGGGGTCCCAGTGCTCAGTTTTCAGTGGTGCTCAGTGAATGTTGTCAAAAAGTAAAAGAGGATTTAAAGGAGGAGAATAGAAGACTGCACAGTGGTAACCTGAGGTCAAAATTCGAGCTTAAAACTAGGATAGTCCATAACTAATAAGTATACCAGGAACCAGCATTTTCAGTAAGTCACAAAACCATGATCATGAACCTGATAATCACATTCTCACTAAAAGCAAGCAAACTGACTACAGAAATTGGGTAATTAGAAAAGGGATTAACATTAACACACGGCAATGATTACTCGACTCTGGAACACCTGGTTACTTGCGGTGCCAGCATACTCTGGTTCTGTGTATAAGGCAGGAAAGGTAGCTATGTATTCAGGGGATATTGTCATTACCTAAAAACACAGAACATCTGTCCTTATTTAGGGAACTTGGTAGCAAAAACATAAGCCGGACTGTGTACAACCGCAACAGTATACTCAAGGACCATGAAGCGGGGGAGGGAAGGAAAAGAAGCAAAAGCCAAGAGAGCAGCGTGCTGGTGGTGTACTTTCAAGATAATAATGAATGAGAGTTACTTTGCAGTGCCGTATTTACATCAGAAAGATCAGTGAAATCGTGCATTCCAAAAATACATATTTTGAACTCAAAAAGTCAAGTGACTAAACAGCTAGTATGGTAGTAGGTTGTCAGTTCATTCATTTACTCAGCAAATATCTCCTGGGTGCCTAGTATATGATGGCACCGTACTAGTGCTAATATAGTACTAGTATAATAAAGTTATTGTCTGGGGAGAAGAAAAGGAAAGGGTGAGAAACAGACACAGATAGTTACAAAACACAGTGTTACATACAGGAATGGGCACAGAATTCTGAGGACAGATGACATGAGTTTCCCAAATCAAGTGATAAGTGAATCTCAAAATAGAAGTAGTACTACGGGTAGACCAGGGGGTGAAGGATACTCTAGGAAACCCCACACGAATAGGAATGGATAGTTTACAATGTTTTGGATAAGGCAGGTAGTTCACATGGTTGCAGTAAGAACCACAGGATGTAAGAAAAAGCTCACGACAAAAACCATGTGCTGTTGAAGAGCTGAACTTTTCAACCTGTAAGCAATGGAGTACAAATTAAAATATTTTTTTTAAGAATGACACGATCAAATGTGTGTTATGGACAGATTATTTTGGCAGCACTATGCAAGCTGAAATGGAATTAGGGGCCTAAGATGTAAAGTGTATCTGTGGGTCTCAAGTTTCCAATCTAGGAACCACTTTAATGAAGCAAAATATTTTATGAAACACTTCACTCAGTTCTACAGCTTACCCACCTGAAGAGTAACGACCTGAAATTTCGATGAATGGTAGTTCCCCCTATATAAAGACATACACATGCACACACACTTATTTACATTAGTGTGCTGCTGTGTGGTTTCTATTAAGTATTCCGAATTATTAAATGCCATCAGCTATAGATACTACTGGACACTCCCTTAAAAATCATAAATACTTCAGCCCAGACCACCTGGGGACCCTTGTAAGTTGTCTGTGTTCCCTCCAGGACACGTTGACAACCACTGACATAAAAATATCAAGGAGGAAATCAATGAGCAACAGAGTTGTAAGTGAAAGCTAATCTAAGTGAAACTGACAAAGCTGGCCTCGGGAAAGAGAAAGCAGGGATAATCTCTACGAAATGAACAAATCCAGAAGGAAGAGGCAGTGTCCCCGACGGAGCAGAGCTGTCAACGAGTATGTGTTGTTATGAGCTGAAGAATGGCTAGCCTTGTAAGAAACGGCCGGTAGACGGAGCGCCTGTGACAACTAGTTGTAGTAGTTTGCAGGCAAGGGAGGAAAAGGACCAAAGTAACAGAGCCTGCAAGGCATTCTGGAGGTGGTTCTACACGCAGCAAAAACGAGATGATGAGAAAGACCGATGCATATTTCGGATCAGAGAAGAGGTGAGAGGGTGTGGAGCTGCGAGCTGAGACTGGGGTCCCGGCTGGAGGCGGGAAGTTAGTGGGTGAGGAAGAGGCACCAAAGGGATGACTGGAGTTTCCAGGGGCAGTGGAATCCGAGGGGCGTCAGAGGCCGAGAAAATGCCCGATCTCTGGGTAGGGGTAAAGGATGAACACCTCGGAGACGCTGAGATAGAGAAGGGAAGACCGGAGGTGTCACTCGTGACTGGCCAGAGGCAGCCCTCCCGCACCCAGCCCGGTACTCACACAGCTCAGAGTACCGATGGCAGCCCCGTCCCAACTGCTGCAGATAGCGCTGCAGCACGTCCGTGAGAAGGTGGCAGGCGCTGAGTTGCACCGAGTCCCAGCCCAGCGCCTGGCAGATCTGCGCCACCGAGACCCTCAACAACGACCTGGAGTAACTCTCGCACATCCCGCTCCGTGGACTCCACCGCAGCCCTTGCTGCCACTCTCTCCACCCCCACCGCCTAACCTTAGCAGAGCCCTCGATTCATCCTCTAGGGCCCCCGCGGCGGGGAAATCGTCCCCCCGACCCCTGGCGACCACCTCAAAGCGCCAGCAGCACGGAGCGCGCCAGCCTGAGAGCCGCCATTTTGGGCTCGCTCCGCCTCCCGCTGGACGGTCGCCGGGGCGAGGCAGCACTAGCCGAATGCTGAGCGCGCCAATGAGGAAGCTCCGCCCTGTTGGAGCAGAGCGATGGCGTCGGTAGCGACTCTCGGGCCTGGAAGGATGCAGGAAACGGCTGGGCTGAGCGCAGGTGGAGGATGCGCCCGAGGAGGCAGGTGCTTGGGGCCTTCCCGGGTGGGCTCGCTTGGAGGGGAAGGGAGAGGGGACCGTCAGTGGCTTAGGGGCCAAAGAGGGAGTCAGGATATGAAATTGAAATGCGGGTGTTAGAGGAAAGTGGGAACCCGAGAGGCTGTGAGCGCAGGGGCGGGATTGGAGCGTGGGAACTTCAGTGCCCCCAAATGCGGATCTGATCGGATCTGATCTTGCCTATGCTGCTGCTTACGGTTGTATAGGTTAAATCAAGCCCACGCTACTCGGAGGTTAGAAGCAGGCGAGTGAGACACGAGCCTCGGTGCAAAATTTATGGGAGCACCAGAAAACTGAAGATCCATCGTATTTTAATTTAGTATTTTTTAAGAATCCAAGCCACTTCCCCCAAATTCCTGCCTCACTCGCCTCATTTGAATCCCAGCCCTGGGTTCAGTAAACTCAGTTGCCTACTGAGGGGGCAGACAAGTACCTTAAATCGATGAAGCGGGCTGGAGAATAGGGAACTGTTGTCTACTCCAGGCTCTTCTCCCAGCCCCAGGCAAGTGTTGCCAGATCTCTCCAAATTGCCGAAAATCTGGACTTTGTGATAAATATCTCGAGTTGTAGATATTATCCAGCCTGCTGGTAGGCAATTGTAATGGCTGATCTAATGATCTCTTAAATATGCCCTTTTGTGCTCCCCCCCCCACCCCACCCCAAGCTTCTGGACTATTCCTTCCCTCCTTCCCCTCATCTCTCTCCTCTGGATTTTTCTGTCAGTTTCTCTATTCTTCTACTTGGCACAGTGCATTTAGTATCTGAGTTTATGTGCCTTTCTCAATAAATTTTGTTTCTGAGTGGATCTACTTTCTCCCTGCAGGGAGTATTCCAGAACTGTGAACATAATAGATACTCAATTTTTAGGAGTCTTAAAACCACAGTACAACTGCAAATGTGGTGCTTCAGCCAAATGACAATTCTGCAGAGATGATGCTTGGTGGCAGGATGCCTATAATATTTTCTTCAATGACACTTGTATCCCTAAGATTATCAGGGACCTTTGGGATGCAAACTCCACGGGACACTTTTAGTCCTAGCCTTACTTGACCATTTTGTAGCCAGTTGATAGTGTTGAACACTATCTTAATTTTGAAATTCTCTTATATCTTGGATTTCACAATAGCTTGTTCTTTTGCCGTACCTTCAGTATTTCTGGAGGCTCCTTCTATTTCTATATTAGACCCTTCTTCGTTTGCCTGTGTGTGTGTGTGTGTGTTCAACTCCTTAATCCTTTACTTCAGAAAATTTCAAACCTACAGCAAAGTTGAAATAGAAAAGTGTAAGCACAGGCATATATTTCACCTAGATTCACCAATTGTTAAAGCTTTGTTACATTTACCAAAAAATATTTGGTATTTACCAAAAAAGTACTTCAGCATGAGTCTCCTCAAAGCAAGAACATCCCCCCTCCCCAACATAACCATATGTCACAGGTTCAGTTCCCCAGGAAGTCATGTCTGGGATGGAGATCAGCCTGCAGAAGGTTGATCAAGGAGTGCTCCAGTGGCTGCTGAACCTGCCCATGGTCCATCAACATGGGGCAAGAGAATACCAAAAGACACTGAACCAGACCACTTGGATGCCTACCATGTCTCCTTGCTGCCCACTGTGTAACTGCTGTGTGGGTTCCTAATGATCATGGTCAATCACTCCTGCCTGCACAATGACTTCTCTTTCTGCGTGCTGACCCCTGGCTGAAGTGCCCAGCTGGCAACGGTAGCTGATATTTCAGTGGGACTCCTGTGTGTCCCGTGCCAAAAGCATTCCCCCTCTTGCAAATTAGAACTGTCAACCTGGAGGAACCAGAGTTGCGGGGACAAGGACAGTTTCGCAGGCGGGTCACTGAGAATTATGTTTGTAGGGGCCCAATTATCCAATAATACATGGAGATACAATGAGGACCACTGGCCCTGCGTTCTTTGGGTCCTTAAGGATGCCACTAATTTCTCCCTTCCCCTTCCTCCTCCGAGCCGCAGGACCAATCTCAAAAACTTGTTTCAGGAACCGGTGTGGAAGTTGTGCCAACTTCCCTAAATATCTAATGTAACTACACATCAAGAAATCAGGGAATCAACCACTGACTGGGTCCATCAACCAGGGACCCAGTACTTCATTTATTACTGGGCTCATCTGCCCTCACTCTAACAGAGGCCCATGATGACTCTGCATCTTCTGGTTTCAGTCTCAACTCTGCCCCTTGTTCAGCAATTCTCAAAATGTACATTTTGAGTATTTCCTTTCTCCAGTGGGTGGTTACTTGAGTCAATGGCTGTCGGTTCCTTTGTGGGAGGAGGAGAAAAATCATTCTCTCTCCATTTGGTGTTGACTTCTTCCTCTTAAAGACTTAAGAGTTTCCGTCTGAAAATTGGCTCAGATCCAGATGCTGGGCAAGGAGTCATGGCTGCTCATTGGGGCAACTGTCCTCAGCCACCTAGTTGTCTATCCTTGAATGGTTTGATTTTGGTTGAGGAGCCCACTCATTGGCTGCCTGTCTGTCTCACCCACCCTTGTCCTGGGAACCATCTCTAAAACTCACCAGGTGACTTCCTCCCCACGCCTTAACTTCCCTTATCATGAGCTCATGCACATGGCTTCTGACTGATACGCAGGGAAGCACAGCCCCTTTTGCCTATACTGTTGTACAGTCCTATTGTCCCCACTTTACTTGAATATCTGAACACTGACACCTCATACCAGCTTGTTTCCCTTTTATACCGCCCTAGTTTGCCACTGGTAAAAAGTGTTACAACCTGCACATTCTGGAACTATCTACTTTATGCCAGGACCTTATCATGCTCCATCTACCACCCGTGCTGAGGGCCTTGGGGCCAGCCAGACGGCTGGCCCAGATCTTAAAATCTGCTGCCTCCACCCCTTCCAATACAAATTGTCCCAAGCAAGACTGTCTGGGAAGCAGCCTCTGAGATGGAGATCAGTCCATAGGAGTGATCTTGGGCTCAGGACCCGGGGAAGGAAAGAAGGTAGAGGTGGTGGAAGGGAGACCTCCTCTGCTGAGTTCAGGCAAGGTGGATTGGCTTTATACTCCCACACTGAGCAGGCCTTGGGTGTGGGCTGCCAGGAGGGAGGGGGCTGGGACCTGGGGCTGGGCAATTTCCAGCTGAGGCAATGCCAAAGAGGGTTAAGTGCTAAGGGCTGTGTCCTGACACAGTTCTAGAAGCTGGGCGGCGGGGGGAGACACACCCCTAAGTCCGGTTGGGGGGGTTTAAAAGGAGCATCACTCTTTCCACTACACCATAATACCATTGTTGCACACACAGACTCAAGAGTGACACAGCAGTACATTACCCAGGATCCAGGGGGTATTCAGATCTTCCCATGATCCCCAAATGCCTTTTATAGCTTTATAATTTTTCAATCCAGAATCTAATTAATATTCACTCACTGCATTTCGTTGACACGTCTAGAGTTTTGTTTTTTTTTTTAAGATTTTATTTATTTATTTGACAGACAGAGATCACAAGTAGGCAAAGAGGCAGGCAGAGAGAGAGAGGAGGAAGCAGGCTCCCCGCTGAGCAGAGAGCCCGACGTGGGGCTCGATCCCAGGACCCTGGGATTGTGACCTGAGCCGAAGGCAGAGGCTTTAACCCACTGAGCCACCCAGGCGCCCCTAGAGTTTTTTTTTTAAATAAGATCAGTCCCCCCAGTTGTTTTTTAGGGCTTTCATTTATTTTTTTGTCTTTTATGATATTTTTGCAAAGTCTAGGAGCTTTGTTATTTTTTTTCCTTTTTTTTTTTAAAGGACAGTCATTTTATAGACTGTCTTGCAATATTTCTCACCTGATTAGGTTCACGCTAAACATTTTTGGCAACAATATTCTTACACAGGTTAACAGCAAGAGTCATTTTGTGCCATTGCTAGTGACGAAGTTTGGTCATTTGTAAACGTTAGGTATCAACCAGTCTCTCCATTGTGAAATATCTTTTTTTGTTTTTTTTTTTTTAACTTTGAGATTAATATGTAATCTACAAGGTGATACTTTGAGTTGATTTGAATGACCTGCTTCTCCCCAACCTTTCACCATTCTGGTTCTATGAGCATCCATGTCTGGTCTGTTTCTGAGTCAGTCAGTCATTACTCTGGTGGTTAAGAAACGGTGATTTTTCTCATCCCAGCATCTCTTTCTACCTTTCTCAGCAGATGTTCTAGAAACTTGCCTCATTTTTTTCTAGTATGCTATTAGTATGAAGTCAGACATTCTTTTTTATTCAGTGGGCTAGAATCTCTTCACATTATTATTCTTTTGCTGCTTCAATTGTCCCGTGTTTGGCCAGCAGACGCCCTTTCAGGCCGGTTGCTGTATGCTTTTAACGCACGTTGGTCATTCACTGGGTGTTTCCGTACTTGGTGGTGCCAGATTTTTCCAGGCTCACCTTATGCTTTTTCCTGCCCTAGACTAGGAATTAGCTGCCTCTCTAAGGGGCTCTGGTTCTTCCCAGTGAGGAGCAGTACTTAGAAACCAAGATACGAGCTCTAGCTGACCTTCATTATTACTGGGGTGTCATTGCTTCAGGGCCTTTTAGTAGAGAAAGCTAGAAAAATGAAGATTCTAAATGTCTTAAGTATACACTGATAACCTGATTCAAACCCCTAATTCCATATTCCTTACCTCCTCCCATTTCATATGATACCTCCCTCCTCCCAAAGTGAGAACCCTGTTTTCAAATATATCAAATATTTGCTTTCTCCTCTAATACCTTTGCCTAATTTTTAAGCATTTGTCCTCTTTTTATATGCTTCACTCTGGTCATTTTCATGGTTATATAAAGATGACTCCCTAATATAAAGATTTATCCTAAAATTTTTTCTAGTTCAGACTAGTGTAACTAACTGCCTCTTATTGATGACGAATGTCTTTCTGGATATCCCTTCTACAACTCAAATTTAGCGTGTGATGGGTGCCCTAAACAAACTCATCATTCTGTTCTTGGCCGTACAGTTCAGGAAGGCAGCTAGTGTTCATCTCAATTATTGATCAATGTCCAGTAGACAGCATCATATCTAGCAGGCAGTCAGTGCTCGATAAACGTACACCTTCTACAACAATTCGTCTTGCAGTCGCTTGTAGGCTTAGAGCACAATATCTCTACTAATCCTGAATTATGCACTTTAATGAAACAGTGAATTTTACTGCATGTGTTTTCTCTCAATGAAGGTGTTTTGGGAGAATGGATTTGAGGTGAGCTCGTGGTGGCAGGGAGACAAGAGCCTCCTGCAAGAGCTGCAGCAGCGGGGACAAGGGGTAGCTGCTGTCCGAGTGTCACACCATCTGCTGACACGCTAGGAGGACCCAGTACCGGGGGACTGATCATCTTGAAAGCAGAGCTCTGACTCCCTCTAGGAGCCCTGGTCCTTATTATCTGGACATGGCAGTGCTGGGGACTGGGATTAAAGAACCCGTGCCCAGCAGGTTACAGCCCAGGTGGAGGGGGCCCTGGTGCACTGGGGGACCACCTTCTATTCAGTACACCCTGTATCAGATTCTAAGTATTGAGCAAGCATTAGTTCATTTGATTTTCCTAACAACCCGATGCACTAACTACTATCTTCATCTCCACTTTACGGATGTTAAGACGATGGAATCAGTCACTTGCTCCAGATCACACCGCCGCCTGGAAGGGTTGAGCGGGGTCTCCATCCCAGAGGTGCCACACAAAGTCATAGAATAGATATTTTAAGATCTGCAAGGTCTTAAGAGGTTTACCTATTTACCTGGAAGATTTTCTCCACCAAAATATGAGCGAGGGAAGTGACACAGGAAATGAGATCAAACCCAGGAGAGTGACACACCTGACGTAAGACCACTGATGGAGCAGAACGTCACACTCGAGACAAATGGAGGGCTGGCGCCATGAGGCCCAACTGTTGTCCCCCGTTCCGAACCTGCGAGTCTGTTATGCTGAGTCTTGTGGATTTCTACTCAGCAATGTGCTGACATTCCTGCTTTTCTCCCTGCTGTGTTGTCTAGAACATGCAGTTCACCCTCAGAGAAGCATTCTGCTGTCCTTGAAACTGGAGGTGGACCAGCGTGTTTAGAAGCAAGATAAAAAAACGCCCCCAGCCCCATTCCTTGCTAACATTCCTGAAGGTGATCTGGTAGTTTGAACACACGTGCGTGTCCACCTGATGCCTCAGCCTCATTCATCAACCCACCCAGTGACTCTTACAAAGGCTCAGGGAAGCTAGAAAAGGACCCTGGGGGCCGTCCAGCTTCTCCCCTGGCAGCCCTCTTACAGGAAGGCAGTACTGCTCCTTACAGGCTTGTGGTTGCTCATCAATTTTCATATTACTCACTGTTCATTTTTGTCAAGTAGTTGGCAAAATAATAAAGCATTTGAAGACATCTTTCTAAATAGATGAATTTATTTAATGGTTTTTAGAAGTCAAGAGCAGCATACGAATTGAGAATGGGTATATATTTTTATTAATTTTTATAGTTCCACAGTCTTTTAGTTTTTGTCTTGATTTTTTTAAATTTTTTAAAAGATTTTATTTATATATTTGAGAGAGAGACAGTGAGAGAGAGCATGAGCGAGGAGAAGGTCAGAGGGAGAAGCAGACTCCCCATGGAGCTGGGAGCCTGATGTGGGACTCGATCCCGGGACCCGGGGATCATGACCTGAGCCGAAGGCAGTCGTCCAACCAACTGAGCCACCCAGGCGTCCCCTTTTTGTAATTTATATATTACTTTTATAATTTATATATTACATTTGCAATTTAAAAAAGCAAAAAAACTAGGGGATCCTGGGTGGGTCAGTCATTAAGCATCTGCCTTCAGCTCAGGTCATGATCTCAGGGTCCTGGGATCAAGCCCTGCATTGGGCTCTCTGCTCAGCAGGAAGCCTGCTTCTCCGTCTCCCACTCCCCCTGCTTGTGTTCCCTCTCTCACTCTGTCAAATAAATAAATAAAATAAAAACCTTTAAACAAACAAACAAAACTTATTTCCCTATTTTAAACAAACAGAAAACTCTGACATATTGGCATGGCTAACTTGTGCATAATCAGGCTAGGCCATCCAATCTTAATGGTTATCTAAATGTGATATAGAACGAATTATACTGAAAGGTTTCTCAGTGGAAAACTTGGAAAAGATATTTAAATTTTATTTATTTATTGAAGATTTATTTGAAAGTGAGTGAGAGGGAGATCACAGAGAGGGAGAGGAGACTCCCACTGAGCAGGAAGTCCAACTCGGAGCCAGGTCCCAGGACCCTGAGATCATGACCTGAGCCAAAGGCAGATGCTTAGCGGACTGAACCACCCACGTGCCCCGGTGTTTAAACTTTATAGATGAGAAAGAGCAAATGACTCCTACAGCATTGTTACTTCATTTGGTTGGATGTTCTTTTTGAAAGATCTTTAAGAATGAAAGCCTGGGTTAGCCTGTGGCCTGTTGCCTCTTCCTTCCTCCCTACCCGAAATACTCTGGACTTTTGAAGGGTAGTCTGGAACTGTGAAATCAGCAGAGGCTCTTAAATTATCTTCTTACCAAAAAATTTTAGCAGTAGCATGTCAGTATTTTTTGATACTTTTAACATCTCATTGTGAAAACTACTAGTTACTGTTTCTATGTAACAAGAAAAGACAGTGACTTTCTTTTGGTAAGTTGTTTATTGTAAGATAATTTACAAACATCTTGCTGTCTTTATTGGTTAAGCAATGGACCAACAATTTCTTCTGACAAGGACAGCAGTAAGCTAAAAATAAAATCAGCTGGCTGAATTTTTCTTCTTTACCTGTAAAACAAAGTACAGAACAAATAAAAGTCAGTTTCGGAGGGAAAAAGAGCGATGTCAAGAGATAACACCTATTTAAGTGGGTTTAAAGAACTGACTTTACGTAATAAAATGTTACTATAAACTAGCTGTTCTCAAATTTTGGTCTAGGAACCTTTCCATGGGGTCCCTGAAGGCAAAACTATTTTTCTTATATGCCTGTTTTACTCATTCTGAAGAGTATATGGCATTTTCCAGAGGCTACATGACGTGTACTATCAGGACAGAATGCAGAAACAGGAAAATCTAGCTCTTTTCTGTCAGACACGAAGGGGTCCTGAGACCATCATGATAGTCTGAGAACCACCACTCTTCACTGATCTGTATTTAGTATTTCAAAATAATGCTAAATCTCTATCCATAACGTTTATTTGATTAAAAAAAAAAAAAAGCCCCCTGGCATTACCCATATGCTACCACAAGCTGGCAGCTACTATAAATGGGCCAAAATCTACATCTCAGAGAATCTGTTTCAGGGTTGCTTAATCAGCGTCAATCATATCTAGCTGGATTTCTTTTTGGAGGGGTTTGGGAGAGAGTGTGAAATACTGCCACTTTACCTCTTGTCTGAGGATGAAACTTGGTTTTCATTAATCCCTGGTTATTATGTTAGGAGAAAAGACAAAACAAGCCAGTCAAGAAGCATTCCATGCTAGTTAATCAGGCATCATTTCCAACTAAAAACATCCACTTCCGTACTCGGTATCTTGAACATACCATGTAAATTCGTTACCAAAATATTCCTTTAAAACAGATTCAATGACTGTTATAAAAAGTTACTAATTTTGGTCTGGTTTAGAACAATAAAACCATGTTGATGCAAGAAGGCAAGACTACGCAAGTATAATTGAACCCACTACTTCTCCTATGAATAGCACACAGTGTATTACCAAGGAGCCAAATGTGTTTGTATTAAATAGTACAGTTTTAACCTGGATAACTGATAGGTTACAGAGCATGCAATCCATTCATATAAACACGCCAAGCGTGGACCGCACAGCCAACCCTTAAGAACGGATTTAGTCTACTTTTCTAGAAAGCCAAAATTTAATAGTCAATTTCAGATTCTCAGTTTTTATGTCCCAATCTCCTTCTCATTTCCCTTGGTTTTGCTACTCTTTAGCCAGGTTTCCCAAGTTTCTAGAGTCCTCAATACTGCAGATGCTGTATCCTCGCATTTTATTCCCAGCATCCCCTTTTCAAGAGCCAAACCAGATCCTTGGTTCTTTGGAAACCTTCAGGAGGCAGCTCTCTCCCCCAGGCCTCCTCACACTTACCACCAGGAAAACAGCTTGGCATTAGCAATACGATACACACCAAGGAAGAGAATGAATAATATGCTTATGTAATCCTCGCCTGAGCCCCCACGTTACAGAGGACAAAACTGAGTCACAGAGAGAGTATCTCAGCCAAGTTTATCACGCTAGTAAGTGGCAGGGCCATTCATCATTGCGCTGTACTCTCTGACGCTAACACAACATTAGTGACTAGACTGAGAGATGGGTTAGTCTTAACAAAGTCATGCTTGGAAAGCAAAATAAGACAAGGACGCCTTGGCTAGCAAAGCTGATGGATCTGAATGACAACTTATACAATGGTCTCCATCAGTTTTATGTGTCTCTTTGGCATTCTGCCCAGTTTCTATCCTGGACAGAGTATACTTAAGGACCAATTTAAATTTCACCTTACTGACAAACCTATCTATTCCTACTTCTTAAACATGGATCCACATTTCACACACCCAATGAAATGTTTTTTCTCCCTCTTCTGAATTTCCATTCCTTAGGGCACATCACTCATTCGCTCAACAAATATTTACTGAGAAGGTATGTGCCAGGTGGTAGGGCTCCAAAAGTAAGACACGATTACTCCCAAGCCACAGGAGTATAGGCAAATAAAAAGGCAATTCCTAAGAAATAGTGTAAATGCTGAGAAGGGGAAGCACAGGACAGTAAACGATGCCCCACCCGAATGGTAAAGGAGGGCTTTCTGAAAGAAAGGCTTCTCTCAGTTCAGCAAAGAGAAGTGGGAGTCTATCAGAGGAAGAATCCAGGGTGGAAAGGAAGAAAAGAAGGGCATTTCAGGCAAAAGCGCACAACATGTTTGTAGAACTAGAAGTACATCCATGTGGCTGAAGTTCAATGGCGGTGGCAAGACTAGACTAGAGTGTCTCGTGGCCAGAAAACACAGGATTCCGTATCTCAAGCTAAGGTGTTTTGCAGAATTGATTAGGTAAGAGAATGGATTCTACTCTTTTCCTAACAGTCTGTTGCAAGGTCAGTCGGTAAATACTGTAGGCTTTGTGAATCACATAGTCTCTTTCTTTTAAATAAAATAACTCCTTCAAAACGTCAAAACTGCTCTTGGCTCTGAGCCACAGTACACTGACCCCCTTTCTCCTGCAATTTCCAAGGTGTCTCTTTTCCCTATGAGAGCTGTGAGCTCTCTGAGGGCAAATACTGTCCCCACTACATCCTCAGCGTCAAGCACAGGGTCTGACATATTAGGCGCACTTGATATCCTTGTTAATTCAGGAGAGAAATGATAAGGATCTGCATTACGTGGCATCACGTAATATCAAGGGATATTTAGAAGGTAAAATTTACAAAACTTAGTGATCAATCAGGAGGAGGTGAGAAAGAGACAAAGATAACTTACTATATATTTACCTCTCATCTAAATCACCTATATGTTTTTGTGACCCTGTTATAACACCGAAGCCTTGGTCCCATCCTTTGACACTTCCTAGCACTGACTTGGCACATGGTGGGGGTTCAATTTAGTCATTTTAAAACCAGAATCCCCATTTTCTCAACCCAGGCTTCACAAACCTTAACATACCTAGACAACCAAGAAATTTTCTTGAGGAAAATGGTACATTATTATATGGTACTAATATAGAAAATTTAGTTAAGGAAAGAACCAATTTTGACCAAGATTTACCAAAAAACCCGAGATTTACATGAAACCAAACCCAAAACCAGTCCTACAGGGGGAAGGCTTGCTTTATAATGTTTTAAGTTCCAAAGACAGATTTTATAAATGATAGTGAATTATTTACATTCTTATTCCTAATGCCTTATTCCTCGTTCCTAATCATTTACATCCTTACTCCTAATGCTACTCTAAAGCTTTCCTAATGCTCTAGAATAGCAATATGCTGATTTCTAAAAAGAAGAAACTAAGCCCAAAAGTTTCCATGTGAAACAAGCAAAAGAAACCAGAGATCTCATTTTCACCAAACCTTTATATCCTTAATTAGATTACAAGGTTAGGCAATGGATGGTTTCACCTTGAGCAAAACGAAACTGAAACCGAAACACGCTCACGTTCAGCCAGCAGACACGGAGACAGGAGAAGTGTCAAGGCCATCAATCTGCTGCTACTTACAGAGCTGCTGCACCAGAGATGATTTCAATCAGCTCCTTCGTGATGACAGCCTGGCGGGTGCGATTGAACGTCAAAGTCAGTTTGTCGATCATCTCGGCTACAAACAAAAAAGAGGGATTAGACAACGCAATCTAATACTATGAAAGAATCACTTGTTCCTTAACATATTCACAGATACATGCTGCTTAATTTAAAAATAAGAATTTTTATGTCTCTTTGGGTACCAAACCTGCCCTCTCAAAAATTTCACAAAGGTATTTCTACCTCTTCCATAGACACCTCTTCAAAAAACTTGCAACTTCACTGCTACCAAGTGACATATACTTCCTTTAAGGCTGAGATGATTATTTTTCTATCTTTTGAGATGAAAAACTCAAGGAAGCACATGGTCATTGGTCAAAGATGTCACAGAATCAGTGGCAGAGCCTGGGACCTGATCCTTGTTCCCTTGCTTCCTGGTGTACTTAGGGACGGTAACGTTTGGCTACAAAGGTCCTCACGCTACGCTCAGCAGGAGAGTGCTCTCAGAGGAGACCCGCTGTTGCTTACAAGCGTTCTTGCTGGCGTTGTCCATAGCTGTCATCCTGGCACTTTGCTCACTCGTGGTGGACTCCTTTAGCGAATAGTAGATGATGTTGGCCAAATTGTATTCTTGGTAATTCTGCAGCACGTCGGCATCGACATCATCATAGATGCTCATGCTCTCTGTTCAAACAAGGCACAGATTTCTTTGAAGTTATACAGTAAAGAGGGATTGAATCAAAACAGCTTACTACTATAAAAACCCTTAATAATTACAGAGCAGAAGTCAACGAAATACTCCGTTCTCAAAGTTTCATCTATTTCCACACTATAGATTATAGCAGATTTTCAGAATATAATGTGTAAGCAAAGCATCTGATATTCTACTACAAATGCTTAACTTAATGAAAACTAAAAAGCCAACAATTAAAATAACTTCTCTGTATTTCATGGTCATGAAGTCCTCTGGATAGCATACATCTGGCACAATGTAAGCAAATACTCAGTAATTTTTTTTTTTTAAATAAAAGAATTAGTGAAACAATGGAAACTCGTTTAGTGGAATACAAAAATCCCAAGTCAGCCCTCTGATAACTGGAGAAATCTGCAGGTGTCCATCAGGAAAATGAGAGGGAAGTGGGAGACGGAAGCGTTGGGCCAGGAGTCAGATGCCGACATCCATCTTGTTGATCATGCTGCAGAAATACAGTGGCGCAACTCAACCTTCATTCATTAGCGTGAAGTGCTGAGGAAGTACTGCATTTCATCAAACTTAAAATGCTATCGATGATAACCCTGATTTTGGAACCATTAATAAAGAAAGTAACAAGAGTCCATTAAAAATGGCATGCCACGGGGTGCCTAGGCGGCTAAGTGGGTTAAAGCCTCTGCTTTTGGCTCGGGTCATGGTCCCGGGGTCCTGGGATCGAGCCCCGCATCGGGCTCTCTGCTCGGCAGGGAGCCTGCTTCCCTCTCTCTCTGCCTGCCTCTCTGCCTACTTGTGATCTCTGTCTGTCAAATAAATAAAATCTTTAAAAAGTAAATAAATAAATAAATAAAAAATAATAAAAATGGCATGCCACTGACTGGTAGGAACATCCCAACCTGAGACATGAAAATGTTAAAAAAGTATACATCTTAGTACATGAAATACTATGTATAGAAGGGGGAAATGCCTCAGGAAAATAAAATCGGTTCCAGAATATTATCTCTAGGATGCTTCACTGAGCAATGATGACATTACTCCACAGTATGACAAGAGAACTGAGTGGGTCAACATAAGTCAGCTCAGGTCACGACTCTGGAGCTGCTAGTCATGTGTGCTTCGGCAGAGTTCCCAGAGACAGCAAAGCCAATTCTGGCCAGGCTCTTCAATCTTTGAGAACAGAAAGCATGTGGAATCCTGTATTTATTTATATTCTATTAATGAAGGAATGCAGTAGGAGTCATTAATGAATGGATTAAGAGATCACGGACACCACTGACAGATGGTGATAGAGCCCAACTATTCTGCTGCTGCTGAAAAGGCCATCCTGACAAACACTATTTTCCCAAACGTCTACATCTCTGCTTTCTATACAGAGAAACACCTTTCCTGCAAAAACTACTTACCAGCACTTGCAACGGTTTCAAGGGAAAAGATGGGCTTTTCTTCTGTCTTGTAGGAGATGACAGACCTAGAAATTATACAAGCAAATATCAATCTCAAAATAATATTTTAAATGGTTAAGTATTTACTTATTTTAGAGTATGAACACAAACATGAAAAAGCTTTGATTTCTAAGCTTTTCTTGCCTGAACCGATTAAAGATGATAGACCCTTCATCAAATTCATATCCGGAATTTAGCAGTTCAAGGGCAATGACGGATGCATCTCCAAAAGTAGGAGGTTTCCTTCCCACTTCTTTGAAGGACACCAGAAACTGGTCCGAGTGAGTCCTATAAGAGAATCAGGAGATTACACAGAGTAGTTTAAAGGAATACTTCTGCCTAAATAACACAGGGAACGAGGAAAAATATTATCACTGTGAATCAAGTGTTCTGGCGGGGCCGGGGTTCGGGGGATAACAGAGATGTGGTCACTGAATGGAGTTGTTCCATCCACTGTCATGATTATTTAGTGGCTGCAAGAACTAAGGACTAATCATCAGGCCTCTCTTGTGCTGTATTTCTCTCCTTCCCATTTCAATTAAATGCTGCTGACTTCTGACATTTCCAGGCTGTGCTGGCTTGAGAGTCCTCGTTCGTTTAAAATGCCAACTGGCTTTTGATATTCCTGTCGCGCTCCACTCATGGGTTGGATGAAAGAGAAACATGAGACAAGTAAAAAACAGAAGAAATCTATGTATTCTGATAGTCCTGAAAAAATGAAAACAAAACCCTCTCTGGGGGTATAAAAACAGGTAACCAAAAAAGGACATTGTGCTGAGAAACGATCGGAGACGCTCCCACGTACTCATGCTTACACCCGCTGCCACACCAACAGGATCTATTTCAATTACCTATGAAGTATACCCCTGATTTTATCACCAATTCCAACAAGCATGACTTCCTTCCCGGCTGCTGTGAGCGTGGCCACCTCATTTTTCATCTGTTTAGCAACCGAGGAATGAATAGCACCACAGAGCCCTCGATCTGAGGACACACCGATAAGCAGATGCTTCTTCTTGTCTTCAGGCACCTTAATATCAGCTTTTTCATACAGAGCTTGAACACAAACAAACAAACGGCAAGAATTTAAAACTATGTAACATATACGAAATACACCCCAAATCCCTAATTTACCAAAGACTTGAAGGAGTTGGCTGTTTTCGAAACGATGCATTTCAGTTCAGGTGGCATCAAACAATACAATCAAAGCTGTCTGCATACTTGATCCATCTACCATCAGGCTGAAACCGTGAAGGGTTCAATCTCTATATGATAAAGGCCCCCAATGGCCAATTTACCTCAAATGTTGACTTAAAGAAATCTCTAGTACCACTGAAGAATTTATAAGGAGGCCTGAATCAGAGTACCAGCTTATCTATATCAGCCTTGTGAAGGATGCAGATCTTCAGGATACAAGCAAAAAAGTAAGAAGCAGGTACTTACTGACCTGCTCATATAACCTGCATATTAACTCTTACAAAAGCTGCTGGCATTAAAACAGCAGATGCCACTCTGATTTTGGGCGTTGCTCTGACCACCTCACTTGGCTGGTCCAGTCTTGTAAGCAGCAGGGGCCAAGAGGGGATTAAATAGGATGAAATATGCACAGATTTTACTGGGGAAACAGAGGAAACGGCTATGGGAGAAGGCAGGAAGGAGTCAGAAAGGCCGTCACATCCTGACGCAGGTCTGACCTGCAGGAAGGAGGGAAGAAGGCTTGGGTGGCAGCTTCCTGGACCACTGTGCAGTTTAGGGGAAGTTCAGCAACACTGCTGGGGGGCTGCACGTCTCCCAAGGACGTGCCTGCTCAGGGGCCGGCTAGGCACGACCTGTGGGAAGCATGGCCTGGGTGCAGACGCAGGGTGAATTCAGCAGCTGGGCCCCCCGCAGGTACAAGGCGTATCTTCACGGCCACCACATTCACCCATCTCAACAAAATTCCTGCTATCACCTCTGTCATTACAGAGCAGGGATTTTCTAATTCCAGTATTTAAAATGATCAGCCACTTAATAGGTAACAGTTAGTACTGGGTTTGAAGGACTTCAGAACTCATCGGCAGCCATGGCCCGAATTTTTGATGTTACCACAAATACTCTAATCAGACCTCTAAGCCAGCTGCTTCTTTGTGAGATAATTTTGTGATTCTGGACTCTGGAGGGAAACAAATTTATTATATTTTCTCATATCAGCAAGAAAGGTGAATAGTGAAGTAACTTTCCCTTTCCATATAAATAGGCTAGAGTAATTTATCAACCAAACTTTACTGAGCCACCAAGGTGCTTAGGATTTACTGTGCAGCGAATGGGACACTGAGAACAAAGGGCGGGAGGTGATAAGGACGGCTGGAACCTCGCCTACCTACCAACTGTCCTCTGACCTGTCATGTGAAACTAAATGTGGCATTTTTAGAGCGAGGACTCATTTCCACCACGGCCTACTGCTCTATCATCTTCTCACGCGAAGTTTGTTGTTTTTTTTAAACCAGTGTAAATGGATGTTTAAAAAATACGAAAGAGGGGCACCTGGGTGGCTCAGTGGGTTAAAGCCTCTGCCTTTGGCTCAGGTCATGATCTCAGGGTCCTGGGATCGAGCCCTGCATCAGACTCTCTGCTCAGTGGGGAGACTGCTTCCTCCTCTCTCTCTACCTGCCTCTCTGCCTACTTGTGATTTCTGTCTGTCAAATAAATAAATAAATAATCTAAAAAAAAAAAAAATAAAATAAAATAAAAACGAAAGAGCACAAGAAACTTTTACATGAGCAATTAAATTCTAATATGTAGATGTATTAATACAGAGATAATACATAAATTTTCTTCACTTTGGAAATAAGCAAAATTTGCATTCTTTACGGATGATGTTTAAACATTCCACTCACGTATTCCTGCGTCCCATCCATGCCTGCCCAGTCATCTCCGCTGCAGGGTGTCACATTCACACCCCGCAGTCTTCAACCAGCACATCACAACATCATAGGACGAAGTCAAGCACCTGAGTTGAATGCACTATATTTCTAAGTTCTTTTGAATATATAGTTAATAGTCTGGGAAGATTTTCAGAGTATTTTCAACATGCACAGAGTCACATACAGCGGTTAACAGGCAGGCTTTGATGCCAAATCACCTAGGCATGTGACCTTGAGCAAGTTAATTGATTTTAGTGTTTCTCAACTATAAAGAAGGGACTCTAGATGTTCCGACCCTCATAGGGTGGCTGTGAAAAACGAGTAACGTCAAACACAGAGACTGGACCTGTTGTCACCAAGCACCAGATAAGTCATTAGTGGTGATCTCTGTTAAATGGTTCTTTGTAATTTGTGAATTACACCCTTCACTTACCCAAAGATCCTATCCCGTACACTCGAGCTGGTTTCAGCTCCCTCTCAGCTCGGGCATATTTTGCTGCTGCTACCATTTTCATAGACTTGGTGATTTTCTGGATGTTTTTGATTGACTTTAGTCGTCTGGTAACTGAAAAACAGAAGTACTGTGTTATGATAAAAGGGGTCTCATTTCACTTGTGAATTTATGGCAATAGCTTTCTAAACTGTAAGGCAGAAAAATCAGCACTTAGACCATCAACTAACAGCACAATGCTGAGGCTTGAAGTCGGAAAGAGTACTGAGCAAAGGTTAAAAGTCAGCTGCTGCTCAGACGGCAAAGTGGCCATGTGAGTGCTAACAGAAGGTCAAACCCAGCTGCCTCTTAGACAGGACAGGATGGCCACAGAAGAGGGCAGCACATTATACATTTAAAACATTTAATTACACTGTCATGTATTTAGTTAAAAAACATTTATGTATTAAAACATTAAATACCATTGTCATGGTACAGACAACAGAATCAGAACAACTGTCTGTTGCCTCACACTGTTCTTTTCCAAAACAAGTTCAATGTCACACACATATGACCTAGAATCATTCTGTCAGTTTTGATCAAATATACAATGGGCTAAAGCAGCATATTGTTATTTGTCAAAATTTAGCTTTTCTTCATTCACATATTGAGATAAAGTACTTACTATCTTTTAAAGTTGCCATATTTCGAACTTGGATCCTGAAAATAAAGGTTTTAAAAATATTTCAGTTTTCTGAAAACAGCCCCATAATATAAGAAAAACCATCAAAATTAATAAATTTAAAGAATGTCCCATAAGGAAACAATCTATTAAATACAGGACTCCGATATACACATATTTACACACACACACACACACACACACACACACACACACATTTAATCCCTTAAAGATACCAAACCCTATTGCCAAAGGCCTCATTTTGTCTTCCCCAGCACAGACCTTCCACTGCAGTCATGATGAAGTTCACACATGCTCTTGCCCCACCTTCATGCCTTTGCCTGTACTGCTTCCACGACAGAAAAGTCCTTCCCCTTGTTAGGCTATTCAAGTATACTGAAAACCAAGGTCAGCCCCCTCTAAAAAGCTACCTTGAATTCCTTAGTTCGCTGAAACTTCTTCAAGGAACACTTAGGATCAAGTATACATTCTAATATGACCACACGTGTGAAAGTAGTTTATTTAAACCAATTTTTAACTCTCCAACTCATGCTAAGCAAGACACCTGGGTGGCTCAGTTGGTTAAGGGTCGGCCTTCACTCAGGTCATGGGATCCAGCCCATAGTCCAGCTCCCTGCTCAGGGGGGAGCCTGCTTCTCCCTCTCCTCCCCACTCATGCTCTCTCTTTCTCTCAAATAAATAAACAAAATCTTTTAAAAAATGTACTAAGCAGCTACTATGCTCCTGGACATGGTCTGTGACCATAAGAAGCTCACTATTATCTCATAAACAAGATTCATAAAAACTTAAGATTTACATAAAATGTACACTAAATATTTTTCTAGTCTTTATGACTAAAGTGCTAATGCACAGAAGTAAAAATGATTTGACTTAAATACATGTTAAACACACACATGTGTATATTAATGAAAGCCACATTTATAAGAGATCAATACCAGAGGACTGCCATCCTACTAAGGAAGACAACATGCTATCCAACAGAAATTATCTGTTAGCCCTTAAATCTCTACAAAGTGTCTGTGTTGGCTCAGAAAGCTCCATGGGAGAACGGAAGAATCTGTAGATTTGTGCATAAATAAAGAAGGCCTAAGGAGGACATTCTCAAATAGGACGTACTCTTGAACCTGGAGACACAGGTGGGTTAAGTTTAAATTTTATTTTATAGGTAGCAGGGAACAATGAATATTTATAAGCCACAACCAGTTTAGTTTTTCAGTGAAGTACCACGGACAGCAGCGAAAACCACAAGCTGATGCTGGGACACTGATGACATAGGGGGGGACACTGATGACCACATGGGGCTGCTGCAGCCTCCGGACTGAGAAGGCAAGAACCTCAGCTACTGTGCTGGAAAAGCAACAGGAAGACGAGATGTATGAGCAAGTTCTCAAGAGTGGAAAGGAAACCAGTAAGAATGATTTCCACTTTAATGACCTGAGTAGATAGTATTGTCGTTAAGCAAGGTAGAAAAACTGAGTGGGGATGATCTCTCAAGAGACAATGAATTTTATTTTTAAATTTTTTAAAAATTTCTTCTCACCAGAGCACATACTCTCCCCACTGTCCATCACCCAGGCACCCTATCCCTCCCACTCCTCTCCCCTCCAGCAACCCTGTTTGTTTCAGGAGATTAAGAGTCGAGATAATGAATTTTAATGAATATGACACAAAGACCATGGGATGAGGTGGAAATGTGCAATGGGTTTGGGAAACATGTGAGATTTTTGAGACTTGAGAAAGAGATCTGTAACGCATGGAAGATGGAAGCTGGTGCCAAAATAGGCAAAGTAGAATTAGAAGCAGAGGGAGTACTTCCTAATTTTATGAGGCCAGCATTACCCGAATATCAAAACCAGATAAAATCATTTTAAGAAATGAAAGTTAGAGGACATTATCTCTCATGAACATAGATGCAGAACTCCTCAACAGAAGATTAGCAAATTGAATCCAACATGTATTAAAATGAATTATACACCACAGCCAAGTGGGATTTACTCTAGGTATACGAGACTGGTTCATCATTTAAAAATCAAATAATATAATGCATCACACCAACAGGTTAAAGAAGAACAATTGTATGGCCAATTGCTTTCTTTTCGCAAGGTATGAACAACTGGGAATTTCAAGTTAGAAAAATAATAGCATTAAAAAAAAAAAAGAAAAATAAAAACAATTAGCATAGAATTGTAGACTTAAAAATGGTGGTATGAGGAGCGCCTGGGTGGCTCAGTGGGTTAAGCGTCTGCCTTTGGCTCAGGTCATGATCCCAGGGCTCAGGTCATGATCCCAGGATAGAGCTCTAGGGTTGGGGTTGGGGGGGTGGGGGTGGTGCCTGCTCGCCAAGGACTCTGCTTCTCCCTCTCCCTCTGCCCCTCTCCCCAGCTGGTGCTCTCTCTTTCTTTCTCTCTCAAATAAATAAAATCTTTTAAATAAATAAATCTATAAATATATAAAATACATATTATAGAAATATAAATAATTCTTTAATAAATGGTTGACGATAAATTTATGTGTTACTTTACCACAATAAAAATAACACACAGAAAAAGACGACATATAAATCTAACAAAATATGCTATAAGAAAACCACAAAACTGATAAAAGAAAGATCTAAATAAATGGAGAGAGATTCCATATTCATGAATAGGAAGATTCAATGTTAGTAAAATGTCCACTCTTCCCAACTTGTTCAATACAATTTTAGACAAAACCTCAGCAAGTTAGTTTGTATATATCAATAAACCGATTTTAACATTTATATGGGAAAGCAAAACACCCAAAATAGCCAACACAATATTGAAGAACAAAGCCAGAGAACTGACAGCGCCTGATTTAAAGACTTAGTATAAGTCCGGTAATCCAGACATTGTATTGGTGAAAGAATGGGCAAGCAGATCATGAGAAGAGAAGACAGAGCCCAGAATTTCACTCATAAGTGAGATCAATAACAACAACAAAATAAATGAAAATACAAACAAAAAGTAGAATGAGACCTACAAACAAACTGGCCATTGCTAAGGTGAGAGCGGCGGTGGTGGATGGGCAAAATGGGTGAAGGGAAGATACAGGCTTCCAGTTACAGAATGAGTAAGTGAGGGGAATAAAAGACACAGCGTAAGTAAGGGAGAATCCAGAAAGAGACCCACACGAATACAGTCAACTGACTCATGGCTGACACAGGAGCAAAGATAGTTAAGTGGAGAAAGGATACTCTTCTACAAGTGGTGCTGAACACAGGACATCCATACGGAAAAATATTAACCTACATAATAATTCTATACGGGGCGCCTGGGTGGCTCAGTGGGTTAAAGCCTCTGCCTTCGGCTCAGGTCACGATCCCAGGGTCCTGGGATGGAGCCCTCTCTGCTCAGCAGGAAGCCTGCTTCCTCCTCTCTGTCTGCCTCTCTGCCTACTTGTGATCTCTGTCAAATAAATAAAAATCTTAAAAAAAAAAAAAGCTTTAAAAAAATTCTATACCTTTCACAAAAATTAACTTGAATCATAAATCTTAAGTGTAGGACACAAAACTATAATACTTCTGTAAGATGTGACAGGAGAAAATCTAGGTGCCTTGGGTCTGGGTCTAAGTTTTTAGATAAAACATGAAAACCATGATCCATGAGAGAAAAATGATGAAGCTGGATTTTATTAATTTCAAAAACTTATGCTCTGTTAAGACATTAAGAGAAGGAAAAACCAAGCCACACACCAGGAGAAAATGTTTACAAAACACGTATCTGATAAAGGACCGTTATCTAAAACATACAAAGAACTCTTAAAACTCAACAATAAGAAAACAAACCTAAATAAAAAATGAAAAGATCTCCAGCCTCTTTGGAGAACAGTGTGGAGATTCCTCAAGAAATTAAAAATAGAACTTCCCTATGACCCTGCAATTGCACTACTGGGTATTTACCCCAAAGATACAGATGTAGTGAAAAGAAGGGCCATCTGTACCCCAATGTTTATAGCAGCAATGGCCACAGTTGCCAAACTGTGTAAAGAACCAAGATGCCCTTCAACGGATGAATGGATAAGGAAGATGTGGTGCATATACACTATGGAGTATGATGCCTCCATCAGAAAGGATGAATACCCAACTTTTGTATCAACATGGACGGGACTGGAAGAGATTATGCTGAGTGAAATAAGTCAAGCAGAGAGTCAATTATCATATGGTTTCACTTATTTGTGGAGCATAACAAATAGCATGGAGGACATGGGGAGTTAGGAGAAGGGAGTTGGGGGAAATTGGAAGGGGAGGTGAACAATGAGAGACTATGGACTCTGAAAAACAATCTGAAGGGTTTGAAGAGGTGGGGGGGTGGGAGGTTGGGGGAACCAAGTGGTGGGTATTAGAGAGGGCACGGATTGCATGGAGCACTGGGTGTGGTACAAAAAACAATGAATACTGTTATGCTGAAAATAAATTAAAAAAAAAGATTTTAAAAAATCTGAATTAGATTAATCAGAAAAAAAAAATGAAAACATCTAAACACAAGTCTCACTAAGAGAAACATATGGCAAATAAGCATTTAAAAGAAGGTGCTTAGTATCATGTCATTAGGGAATTCCAAATTAAAACAATGAAATATCACTTCACACCTGTAAGAATGGCTAATTATTATTGTTATTATTATTTTTTTTTGGAGAGAGGTGGGCAAAAAGAGAATCTTAAGCAGGCCATAGGCCCAGCATGGATCCAGGCACAGAACTTGATCCCACTACCCTGAGATCACGACCTGAGCTGAAACCAACAATCAGATGCTTAACCGACTGAGCCATCCAGGTGCCCCAAGAATGACTAAATTTTTAAAAAAATGACAATTCTAAATGATGGCAAAGATGTGGAGCAACAGAAACTCTCACTAATTGCTGGTGGGAATACACAATGGTTGGTTACTTTGGAAGATGGTTTGACAGTTTCTTAAAAATCTCAACAGTCTTAACATATGATACACCATCTCGCTCCTAGGTATTTACCCAATTGAGCCGAAAACTTATGTCTATACAAAAACCTGCACAAGAATGTTTATAGCAGTTTTATTCACAATCACCAAAAACTGGAAGCAACCAATATGTCTTTCAATATGTGAATGAATGGAAAAACAAACGTGTACATCCATACAATGGAGTTATTCAGCAGTAAAAATAAATGAGCTATCAAGCCATGGAAGATATGGAGCAATCTTAACTGCATATTCCTAAGCAATGAAGCCAATCTGAAATGATTATATTCTGTCTGAGTCCAACTATCTGACATTCCAGAAAAGACAAAACTATGACAAGAGTAAGATCAGTGGTTACTTGGATTCTGGGGAGAGAGTTTCAGCACAGTGAAACTAGATACATGTCATCATGCATTTGTCAAAACCCACAGAATATACAATAAAAAGAATGACCTTGGGGCGCCTGGGTGGCTCAGTGGGTTAAAGCCTCTGCCTTCAGCTCAGGTCATGATCCCAGGGTCCTGGGATAGAGCCCCGCATCAGGCTCTCTGCTCCGCAGGGAGCCTGCTTCCTCCTCTCTCCCTCTCTGCCTGCCTCTCTGCCTACTTGTGGATCTCTGTCAAATAAATAAATAAAATCTTTAAAAAAAAAAAAAAAAAATGACCTTAATGAAACCACGTACCTTAATAACGTATCAGTACAGTTTCATTAATCGTGGTACATATACCACACCAATGCAAAATACGGTTTAAGTGGAGAAACTGTCCAGAGTGGGATGTGGGTATACAGAACTCTCTGTACTCAAGTTTTCTAGGAATCTGAAACTGTACTAAAAAATAAAGCTTCTTTACAATATCTTCAGAAAAGGATATTATAAAATTATGGTTATGATCCCATTTTTGTGATTGTATGTATTTATGTGCATAAAAAGTCTGAAAGATCATAAAACATTATTTTTAACAATCTCTCTTTTTTTTAAAAAAGTTTTTATCCATTTATTTGAGACAGAGCAAGCACAAGTGGCAGGCAAGAGAGGAGAAGCACGCTCCCTAGATGAGCAGGAAGCCCAACGTGGGGCTTGATCCCAGGACCCTGGGATCATGACCTGAGCCAAAGGCAGATGCTTCACCAACCGAGCCACCCAGGCGCCCCAATAATCTCTTGACTTATATATCTTACTACTAGTATTATGCAGTCATAGAGAAAGAAGGACAGAGGAGACAGACGACAGACAGAAAGACAGAAGAGGACAGAGACTACAAGAAAAATGTTAGATTTAGCTATAAGAATGGATCCTCTAACGGAAAAGATAAAAGCGGTCAAATACTTCCAAGCTCTGGACTTCAGAGCACACTTCCTGACATACCAACCATCCCATTAACATCTTTTCATAATGGAAAATAACATCATTTGTTGATTTTTGGGGGGGGGGGGGCATATCAACTTCTTCACTCCGACCAATCTAAATGTACAGAACATGAGGAGCAACATTTGGACATTATGGATTTAGGATACTCCAATTTAACGGACATAAGTTTCTAGTCAGAGAATATCAGGGAATAAATCTAACCATGCCATATTTGGATGAACACAGAATGTTCTGGTTTCCACAAATATCCCAAGTGAGAGGCATGAAGAGGTAGATCTGTGATTTTTTTATGCTGGCACAAGCCCTAATTTCCTACTTTGAAGTGCTCTCATGTTTAGCTTTCACTCAGTTCTAAAGACATCGATGTTATTCTGTTTTTAAGTACAACTTGAGTACATACAACAGAATAACCATAAGCTGACCCCAACTCTCTCTAGGGGCAGCTTGCCCTACTGAATATGTAATTTTTGCAAAAGAAAACACGAAGTTTTGAATCAGCTACTTGTTCTGGAAAACTGCACCAAGTCCTAAGAAATCCTTGGGAGGTTACTGGAGAAACCTGAAACATATCAGACACAGTGGACAGAAAAGTCAGAGTTGTGGATTATCTTTTTTTTTTTTAAAGATTTTATTTATTTATTTTTGTGTGTGAGAGAGAGAGAGAGAGCGAGAGAGTATGAGCGAGGGTGGGGGGGTGCAGAGGGAGAAGCAGGCTCCCCACTGAGCAGAGAGCAGACGTGGGGCTGGATCCCAGGACCCTAGGATCCTGACCTGGACCGAGGGCAGATGCTTCACCAGCTGAGTCACCCAGACGCCCCTGTGGATTACCATTATTTACTATGATCATACAGCAGTGTTAGCAAAACTAGGAGAAGTAGTAGAGAAGGGAGCCAGCAAGGTTGCTGGGGGAAGGATTCCTCAAAGAAAGTACAGAGTTTGCAAGACTGTTAAGGTATATACTGCTTTATAAATATAAAAATTAAGGAAGCAGCAGCTAATTCTTAGGGAAAATGATGAAGTAGGTCTAATTCCAATAATAAATGATTGTATGAAAGTCCATCACCTGCCTGTCCACCAAAAAATAACTCCCTGGCACTTCTTCCCCCACGACCACCCATGATCCAGTCTTGTTTGGCAAGAACAATAAACCTTCTTATATTTTATGTAGGAACTGCATAATGTTGTTTACAGTTTTCAGTTCCTGTCTCTGGATGCACACCAGCATTTCAACCCTACCACCTCTGTTCTGTACAAACACAGACTCACTTAACTTTCGTGTAACCCAATGAACTGTGCACTATTATTACCTCCATTTAACAGATGAAGAAATGGTGGCAGAGACACTAACTTGTCTAGGGTCACATAGCCAGGTGAGTGGCAGTTGAGATCCAAATCCTGGTAGTTGGCTCCCAAGTAGGTGGATCTCCTACACTACACACCCTGATGCCTCACATTTTTTTTTTACTTTTACAAGTAAACATCTACCAACTCAATTTTGGGATGCAATCAGCCTTCTGTCTCCTGAAGTGCCATCTCCCTCCCTTTTCAGCGTATATAGTTTATGGCTATTGGTTTGCTACCATAAAACACTTCCACTTTAGAGAATGGGGAACACGAAATAGTAATGTATATTCCCCTGATTTGAAGACAGAAAAAAAATCACACTTGTCTTCCTTATCTCCATTTTCTTAAATGCTACTTAAAAACAAGTTCCCAAAATTTAGGGTATTTTACTGATACCCTAAACAATTAATATAACTTCACTAAGATTTTAATAGGGCCTAATATTTAGCTAATGTCAGTAAGCTAACTTCCCTGAAACAAAACCTGTAAAAATATAAAGTTGCATTTTTAAAGCTTCCAATAACCAAAACAGAACAGAGGAAGTGCCCCTTTATGGTTCTGTAAAAGCAAAGCTATTTTTTCTCCCCTTCCAAATTAATTCTGTGGAGTGTGAAACATTAAGATGGGTTTCATTTCTGAATTTTAAGGGCAATTATGAGTGGGAAGCAACAGGAGACCTGGAATAACAGAATAACGCAAAAATGCTTTCCCTCAATGCTTGATGAATATTCATAACCTACCAGGTTAAACCAACATTCTAAAGGTTAAGGTCAAGGTCAGGACTACAACCTCTATCTGTCAAGGTAGGTTCTAACTTAGGAGC
Organism: Enhydra lutris kenyoni; assembly: GCF_002288905.1. Classification (NCBI taxonomy): domain Eukaryota; kingdom Metazoa; phylum Chordata; class Mammalia; order Carnivora; family Mustelidae; genus Enhydra; species Enhydra lutris. The sequence goes on along the minus strand of NW_019154145.1, from coordinate 6,632,454 downwards.
CAAGCAGTTATGTCAGACTACTCTTACTTAAAATTATCTTTTATTTTAAGATCTTAAAATTGCCTTACAAGGTGGTTGTTTTTTTTTTTTTTAAACTGCTACAATTTTATGTAAAATATTTTGTCCCAGTTTCAGAAACTCTTTCCACTGGATACTACCTCAGGTAAAAATACTGACAGGTGACATCTCTGCACAGCAACAGGGGAAGGAGAGCTGATGTTTGCTGAGCACGCCAGAAACTGTCCCATAAAGCTAAGACCATATGTATTTGTTTACCACGACTTTTTAGTACTTTCCACAGTACCAACTTGGGGCAGGACAGGCACCCAACAAATGCGTGCTGGGTGATTAACAAATGGGACAACCTACACGACTGAGAATCCAACTAACGTGATTTAATTGCCATGAATACTCATCTTCAATATTAAAAAAAAAATCTGACTTTGAAGGCAAATCCATCGACAGTTTTCTGTAGGTATTCACATCCGATTTCATTACCTCATTACCCTAAAATTCTTCTCTATTGTTAAGAATTCTTGGCTTAATGAAAAACGAACCTATTTCCATTAAGGCTATACATTCCCTCCGCAAGAAAATTAGGACACAAAATCTACTTTTGCGCTGCAGCTCGTCGGAATTCTTCCTTACTGTGAAACCGAAGCATTGCGACACTCAGCTTTTGGCCAATAATCCCCTTAGCACCGTGTCTGAAATTCTTCCAGACTGTCTCGCTTCAAGACATTTCATCCTATTGTATGGTACCACCCACAAACCAACGTTTATCTGCCCATTGCTTGGCCTTCTAATACGCAGGGTTTTGCTTTTTTTTCCCCGGAAACCGATGTTTAAAATCCTTAAACTTGCACGGCCGTTCACAGACCGCGTTTGACAGCCATCTCATCTCCTCAGGACCTTGGGACCATTTCATGACCTTGCAGGGTTACTGCTTCAACACAATGGTTTCAAGACAGTGCTAGGTGTCTCTACCTTCAGATCGCCATCGGACGGACTTTTGGGGTCCCTCTCGCACCCGAACTACCACGAGCCCACGAAGGCACGTATTTTATACAGCAGTGGCCAGCCATGAGCCCGCGCTGCGGGGTAAGAGCTTAATACACGTCCCGGCTGAACCGAACGGCTCTGAATGGTCCATGCAAACCCTGCCCAACACTAGAGGGTTTCAAAAGGCGTCAAGGGCAGAAAGCACAGCTTAACCTTCCCCTAGACCTTGCCTTCGGCCTTCCCCTCCCCCTCTGTGGGCCCGGGACAGCCTCCTCGGTCTTCGCCTGTGCCCGGCACGCAGCAGGGCCCCCATAAGTATGCATTAGCTGAGTGAAGCCAAGACCGCCCTGAAATCAGTTCGGACTAAAGTCTCAACCCCGAGGTCCCAGATGACCGCTCCTCGTGGCCCTCACCCCACCCCGCCTAAGGAGACGTGGCGAGCCCTTGCTGTCACCGCAGCCCCTTTGTGCACCCTTCCCAGATCGGAGGGACTTCCGGCAGCCCCAGCTTCCCGGGGCCTCCTCGGGACAGGGGTCCTCGCAGGCCCTGTGACCCCTGTCCCGTCCTACTCTCCTCCACTCGCTTCCTCCTTCCCCTCACCGAGCTCCTCCATTCCTCGTAACCCTCCCGTCCCTTCGCAAGCGGCCATACCATTGCGGCTGCACTGCCCAGCCCGAGAGCACAGCGACGCCCGCCCGAGAGAACATGGTGGTACCGGCCCGGCTGAAGGTCGGTCAGACAGGCCTCACCGCGCCTGCGCGGGACCTTCTCCAAGCGCCCTCCCACCCGGCTTTCTCCTTCAGTCTCGCTTCCTCCCGCCAGAAGGAGGAAAGCGTCGCGAGCGTTGCGGGGCTCAGTCTCCCGAAGCCCCACCTCCTTCCGGCTCGCGGCTGGTATTTGTCCCGCCCACCCCCCCTCGTCCGCTTCATTCCGCTTCCGGTTGGCGGATCGCTGGGTTTCAGCGAAGTTGTAGCTGTCGTGGTCGCGATGGGGAAGTCAGATTTTCTTACCCCAAAGGCCATCGCCAACAGGATCAAATCCAAGGGGCTTCAGAAGCTGCGCTGGTACTGCCAGATGTGTCAGAAGCAGTGTCGGGACGAGGTAAGCGGGCCTGGATGGGGCCCTGCTGGACATCCTGGTTCAAGCCCCTGGCGCTGGGGTTGAGGGAGTGGATCTCGGGTCCCTTAGTCCGGGTTCCGCGCTGCGCGAGTCAGCTCCTCAGCTCAGTAGGGCCAGCCTTACCTGCAGCCCTCATCCTAGGGGAACCGTGGTCTTTGACACCTCCTTCCTCCGCGATCTTCCTCCGGAAAGAAATGAAGTAAGAAAAGGTTTTGCAGATCTGGTAGACGTGATGCTACTCCGGCTGTCCGAAAACGGGGGCGTTGGATAGTGCGGTGCCGGAAGCCCGGGGGCGAACAGTAACAGTCGTCTCTGACCTGACGCGACTCAAGAGAAGCAGGATGGTTAGGATTCACAACTCTTTTCGGGGTCAGATGAGAAAGGACAACTGAGCCCTGGCACAGTGCTCACCTAACGAGTGTTTATGGGGCGTCCACAGTGTGCCAGGCCCAGGATATTACTGTGGATAGGTTCGTGGGCGGGAGTCAGACTGTCAGAATCCTGAACCCCAAGCCGCGCCGCTTCCTAACTGTGTAGTCTTCGCCAAGTTGCTTCCATTTCCCTCTGCCTGTTTGCTTCTCTTGTAAAGTGGAAGTAACAGTTGTACCTACCGGTAAGATTGTGAGTTTTAAATCAGCGGATTATGCGTACAGTCGCTGAGGGGTCTCTGGGGAGATCTTAGAGAGTTTTGTATGCCGTGCACTGGAGTTTATACTTTTTCTCACTAGTGAGGTGGATGATAAAGCACTTTGAAGAATTGAGAGCAAGCTAGTGACAGGATCATATTTTTCTCTGGAGATCGAGTTGGATTGGGCAGCTGCAGAGGAACGCTGGGTAACTGGGAGAATCTACTCCAGTGTTTCTGCCAGCCAGGGATGAGATACTGAAGTAGGACTTATACTGAATAACACTGATGCAGTTTTTCTTTTTCATATCTCTCCAGTTCATGCTTTTAAATTTTTATTTATTTTTTAAAAAGATTTTATTTTTATTTATTTGACAGAGATCACAAGTAAGCAGAGAGGCAGGCAGAGAGAGCAGGGGAAGCAGGCTCCCTGCTGAGCAGAGAGCCGGATGCCATGTGGGGCTCAATCCCAGGACCCTGAGATCATGACCTGAGCTGGAAGGCAGAGGCTTAACCCACTGAACCACTCAGGCACCCCCGGTTCATTCTTTTTTAATAGTCAAGGTGATATTCTCAGACAGAAAACTAGAGACTAGTACAGTGAACATCCATATATCCATTACCCATATTAAACATTTTAAGTAACTTGACCTGTCTTTGCTTCTTTAAGAAACATTTTATTTATTTACTTATTTTTAAGATTTTATTTATTTGTTAGAGAGAGCACAGGCAGGGGGAGCGGCAGGCAGGGCAGGCCGAGGGAGAAGCAGGCTCCCTGCTGAGCAAGGATTCCTCAGTGCAGACCGGATTCGAGGATCCTGGGATTATGATATGAGCCGAAAGCAGCCGCTTAACCAACTGAGCCACCCAGGCGTCCCTTCAGTAATATTTTAAAGTAAATTCCAAGCATCAGGATATTTCATCTCCTAATACTTAAGTATGCTTCTCTAAGATACTCGGATATTTTTCTACATAGCCACAATACACATCGTCCCACATAACAAAATTAACAAAAATTCTCTCTCTTTTTTAAATTTTTATTTTTTTTTGAAATTTTAAAAAAGATTTTATTTATTTATTTATTTATTTGACAGACAGAGATCACAAGTAGGCAGAGAGGCAGGCAGAGAGAGATGGGGAAGCAGGCGCCCTGCTGAGCAGAGAGCCCGATGTGGGACTCGATCCCAGGACCCTGGGATCATGACCTGAGCCTAAGGCAGACGCTTCACCCGACTGAGGCTTTAACCCACCGAGCTACCTAGGCGCCCCAACAAAAATTCTCTTATGTCATCTGATACACACTCCATATTCACATGTCCTCACTTGCTCCCACAAATGCTTTTTAAAAGTTTTTTTCAAACCAAGATCAAATCAAAAGCTATGAATTGGATTTGTTATTAGGACTTTAAAAAATAGATTTTTTTTTAGAGCAATTTTAGGTTCACAATCATAATGAGTAGAAGATACAGAGATTTCCCATACACATTGGAGCCCCACATATGTACAACTTCCCCATGATCAGCACCTTGCAACAAGGTAGTACTATTGTTATAATCAATAAAGCTACACTGACACATTATCATGACCAAAGTCTATAGTAGGGTTCACTCTTGATGTTGGACATTCTGTGGGTTTGGACAAACACATAATGACATATGTCCATTATTATAGTATCATACAGATACAGAGTAGTTTTGTTTCCTTAAAAATCTCTGTGTTGGGTTATTAGGACTTTTAATTCTCTCTCAATTCTAAACTGAGTATAGAACTTATGTCTCTTACTCTTTCTACCGCCCCCCTAAAACCCAGTTATTTTTCTTTTTTTTTTTAGTTAATTTTTTTATATGAGTATCCTTGACACACATTAGTCACTTTAGTTTCAGGTGTCCAACATGATCTATACCTTATGTATATACAACAAGTTTGTACCTTATGCTGTGTTCACAAGTATAGCTATCATCTGTACCATACAACATTATTACGAAACCATTGACTATATTCCCTATGCTGTACTTTGTATTCCCATGACATATTCATTCCATCATTGGAGGCCTGTATCTCCCACTTCCCTTCATCTGTTTTGCACATCCTCCCACCCCCTCCCGCCTCTGGCTACCATCAGTTTGTTCTCTTTATTTATAGTTTTTGTTTATTCATTTGTTTTTAGATTCCACATATAGGTGAAATAATGAAATTTGCTTTTCTCTGACTCATTTCATGTAGCATAATACTCTCTAGGTCCATCCATATTGTCACGAATGGCAGAATCTCGTTCCTTTTTATGGCTGATATTCCATTGTATATGTCTTCATCCAGCTTCTTTATCTGTTCATCTTTCAATGGATGCTTGAGTTGCTTCCGTATCTGTGCTTTTCTTTTTTCTTTTTTCTTTTTTTTTTTAAAGATTTTATTTATTTATTTGACAGAGAGAGATCACAAGTAGGCAGAGAGGCAGGCAGAGAGAGAGGGGGGAAGCAAGCTCCCTGCTGAGCAGAGAGCCCGATGTGGGGCTCGATCCCAGGACCCTGGGATCATGACCTGAGCTGAAGGCAGAGGCTTTAACCCACTGAGCCACCCAGGCGCCCCCGTATCTGTGCTTTTCAATTTGCTGTCGTTTTTCTGACATTGACTTGAAGAGATTAGACCAGTAACTGCCTTGGAGCATTGCCACTTTCTGGTATGAAACAACTAAGTTTTCTTGTGGTTGTCTTTCACCTTCCTTCTTTAACTTATAGTTTCTGTAAACTGGAACTTAGATCTGAAGGCTTGATTAGGTTCGGGTTAAATATTTTGGGGAAGACTGCTACATAGGCAATCCCTTGTATTTCCTATTACATCACATAAGGAAGCCCATAATACCTGATAGTGCTAAGATATTTGAGTAAATATGCTGGCCTGCAAAGTAACAGTAGAAATTAATATTTTCCCTTTTGCAAGATTGAGTTACCAGTAAGGAGTATATCTAATCTCTCATCAACCTTTTACTTAGGTGTTTTAGCATCCTTGCCGTAGTCCATTGTTGTCTTAAGAGTTGCAAAGGGGTTGTTTTTTTATATTTTTCTAAATTTGTTATTGGCTACCATTCTTTTATAAAAATGTCCTTTTTCTCATTAACTAGGGCTATTTGATCCTTAAATGTTGCCATAAAATATAGTTCCAGTGGGAAAAGGAAGATAAAGGCTTAATTTTCCCTTTGGTTACCAATTTCAGAGTAAGACACTTGGTGGTGGTTCTGTTTTGTTTGCCCTCCTGTCTGTTCATTGCCTTCCTTCCCTGGGAGAATGACCTGCAGGAGGAGAAACTGATCCCTCCAAAATCTTCCTGGGTCTCCCTGTCTCTCAGTGTTGGAAGATTGAGGGAGAAGGTGGTCAGATCCAGAATATCCCCTCCTGCCCATCCACTCTCATGGGTTTCTAGAATTTAGTAACATCATTTTGTTTCCATTTTATTGATTTATTTTCAATTTATGGAAAGTAGTACTGTTTTTTTCATTTATGAGACTGATACTAAGTTTCCTTTTAAGGTACATTTAGGTAAGAGTAATTCACTCCTTTTAAGGTACATTTAAGTAAGAGTAATTCACGGGTACTACACAGATGGGGCAGGAGCAGTGTGGGTAGTCTGTAGGCAACCAAAGCTTAGGAAGCTAAGTAAGATGAGTGGTGACATCAGGCTAATGATGTGGGATTGAGCCGAGGGACAGGAGAAGAATTCTTCAGGAGGAGGCTAAGTGGGCTTAGTGATACGCGGAAGGTGGACCTAGAGGACGACTCGAGGGTGCCTGTCTCTAAGGTTCACTGTGGGTGTGCGACTGTGCTGTTCACTGAAACGGGAATACAGGAGGAGAGATGCATTTTTCATTTCTCTTTCTAAAGATTTTTTTTTTTTTTTTATTTGACAGAGAGAGAGAGAGAGAGATCACAAGTAGGCAGAGAGGAGGAAGCAGGTTCCCTGCTGAGCAGAGAGCCCGATGCGGGCCTTGATCCCAGGACCCTGAGATCATGACCTGAGCCGAAGGCAGAGGCTTTAACCCACTGAGCCACTCAGGCGCCCCATTTCTCTTTCTATGAAGAAGAAGGTGTAAATGTTAAGCCGGATGGATACAAAGCCAAAGCTTGTAACTCTTTCATAGTCGTCTGAAGAAGATGCAGGTTTAGTGTATTTAAATAAGGTTTCTGTAATATGCTGCAGTGTATTTTGGTTAATGAACTAAAGTAGAGTGAAAATAGTCCCCTTAATGGAAATTCATTACTGGCCCATTTTCCTTCGTTCCATCCCTCCAAGAACTTGCACAACACTACATGAAGTAGGTGCTCAACAGAATTTGTTAAAGTGATTTAAAAAACAAAGTCACAGAAAAACAAAGTCACTCTTCTGTCAGATTTCTTACTAATGTCAGTTTTCCAAAGCACTGTTTTTCAGTCTCTGTAATCCGGGGTTATGCTTTGATTAGGAGTGTTGCGTAACTCAACCTCGTAAAAAACTTTTAAATAAAAATAACAGTGAGCTTCGAGCTAGTGATTTTTTCCTTTTTTTTTTTTTCTTTCTTTACAATTTATCATCAAAGAGCAGCTTTTTAGGGTTGATTAAATACTTCTGTTTAGGGCCCCTTATGATGACCTAAATCAGAATGTAACTGCTACCTCTGCATTTTTGTAGAATGGCTTCAAATGTCACTGTATGTCTGAATCTCATCAGAGACAACTCTTGCTCGCTTCCGAAAATCCTCAGCAATTTATGGATTATTTTTCAGAGTAAGTAACTTAAAGACATCTTTTCCTCATGATCTTTATTCAGTCGGATACTGAGTAGATGCTTAGTATTTTCTGTATTGGGAGCTGTGTCCATTCCTTACACATTAGCACGATAGCTGTAGTACCCTGTGCTCAGATTTTATTTTCCTTTGACAGTTTATCATAGTATGGAATTGTTGCAGAAGTGCTTCTCACAATTTAGTCTTGCACTTCAAACCTGAAAAACTATCTTTTGTCCTAACTCAGTTGTGGCTCAGAGCACAGCTCTGGAGTCAAACCATCTGCCTTAAACCCTGCAAGTCCAGGCTTCTCTACTCAGGAGCTATGTGACTGGCTGAACCACTTACATTTGTCTGCGCTTTTGTCTGCTCATCTGTAAAATGGGACTAAAAACAGCATCATCTTCCAAGTGTTCCCTTTATTTTATGGAGTTTATTTAAAGATTAATGAGTTAATATTTCTTTTTTTTTTTTTTTTAGATTTTATTTATTTTATTTGACAGACAGAGATTACAAGTAGGCAGAGAGGCAGGCAGAGAGAGAGAGAGGAGGAAGCAGGCTCCCTGCTGAACAGAGAGTCCGATGTGGGGCTCGATCCCAGGACCCTGGGATCATGACCTGAGCCGAAGGCAGAGGCTTTAACCCACTGAGCCACCCAGGCGCCCCATGAGTTAATATTTCTAAAGTGTTTAGAAGAGTACCCAGTACTCGATTAGTAGCTGTTAATTATTATTACTATTAATGTTCAGTTCTACTTCTATCTCTTTCTTTCCAAAGTTCTAGACCTTTTGGTCTTAGGACCCCTTTCCACCTTTAAAAATTATTGACGAACCCAAAGAGCTTTTGTTTATATTTGATATTGATACTTGATAGTGGTACATTGATATTTGTAAATTAGAGATTAAAAATGAAAAATTAATGTATTTATTAATTTATTTAAAATAACAATAAGAGGGGCGTCTGGGTGGCTCAGTGGGTTAAAGCCTCTATCTTCAGCTCGGGTCATGATCCCAGGGTCCTGGGATCGAGCCCCGCATCGGGCTCTCTGCTCAGCGGGGAGCCTGCTTCCTCCTCTCTCTCTGCCTGCCTCTCTGCCTACTTGTGATCTCTATCTGTCAAATAAATAAATAAAATCTTAAAAAAAAAAAACAAGAAACCTATTGCATGTTAAGATAAATGAATTTTTTTAATTTAAAGAGCATATCTCTTCTAAAACAAAAAAGGTTAAGAGTGGCATTGTTTACATTTTTGCCAATCTGCAATGTCTGACTTAATAGAAGATGGTTGGATTCCACAGCTGCTTCTGCATTCAGTTTGTTTCAAAATGTTTTGGGAAACACAAAGCCCACCCCGTTCATAGATGTAGAGCTGGAATGGGGTAATATTTTAATAGCCTTTTTCAGATGATTTTGCATATTCTTCTTTGATACTACATCAAAACAATGGCATGGTAGTTTCTTAAACTTTTTTTTTTTTGAGGTTTATTTATTATTCTTTTAGAGAGTGTGTGTACCTGTGCTTGAGTGGGGGGATGGGCCAAGGGGAGAGAGAATCCACAAGCAAACTCTCCACTGAGTGTGGAGCCAGACGCAGGGCTCGATCCCAGGACCCTGAGACCATGACCTGAACTGAAATCCAGAGTCAGTGGCTCAACCATCTGAACCGCCCAGGCCTCCCTGGCATGGTAGTTTCTTAAAGATTAGTTGCAATGTGGAATCTGAAACCACATCAGCAAACTTTTTGTGCCCTATTACATCATGAACCCCTGATCTTTCACTTTGTACTTCTCATACCTGTGTGTGATTTTATATCATCATGCACTGGTCATTTGTAAAATATTAGCTCACTGTGTATTCAGAATGGTGACACATTTCATTACATAATAGCATAAAATCATATTTATTAATATCAGCATCAGTGTCATCAGAAAATGTCTTGAAGTTTTGGAAAGTACATCAGACTCACAGTGGCTGATGCTGACTTGCCAGATTTAGATTTTTGCTCAAAAGCCCAAATTTTATCATTGGCCAAAAATACCGTCAGTTGTTTTCCTTGACATGAAAACGCTCCCTTTGTTTATGTTTGGGAAAATGTCTACTAAATACCCAGTTTGGAATAATCATGGTTGATCTGTCAGTCATTCTTTCCAACAAAGTGGTGCTCTGTGGAAAAGGTAGTTCAGCACGTGGCCCAAACAATGGCACAAGTGATTTGCTCACGACAACCACTGTCCAGCGGCAGAAGTGGTTAACTCATAATCCCAGTTCATCACACAGGCTGGTGGAAAGACAGAGCCCCAAAGGTTGAGTTGTGATACTATTAATAATACTGCTTTATCAAGGACATTCTTTTTTTTTTTTTTTCCAAGATTTTATTTATTTGACAGAGACAGATCACAAGTAGAGAGAGAGAGAGAGGAGGAAGCAGGCTCCCTGCCTAGCAGAGAGCCCGATGTGGGACTCGATCCCAGGACCCTGAGATCACGACCTGAGCCGAAGGCAGCGGCTTAACCCACTGAGCCACCCAGTCCAACCCTGTCAAGGACATTCTTGATGAGACTGACATTGACTTTCACTGCGAGCGCCTGCCCATGAAGAAGACCTGGACCGCTAGTATACTGTGGCCTCACCACCCACTGCCTGCACTTGGCTAAGATGCCCGCAGGTTCGCCCTGCATGGCTTTTGTGCCATCGAGGCAAGGAGCACAGTGAAAAAGGCAAAGAGGATTTATCTGAACCACCCAAAACCATCTGGAGGGGCACTGGGTGGCTCAGTGGTTTAAGCCACTGCCTTTGGCTCAGGTCACGATCCCGGGGTCCTGGGATCGAGTCCCACATTGGTCTCTCTGCTCAGTGGGGAGCCTGCTTCTCCCTCTCCTTCCGCCTGCTGCTCCCCTGCTTGTTCTTGCTCTCTTGCTCTCTGCCAAATAAATAAAATCTTTTTGAAAAAATGGGGGGAAAAAAAAAACACAACTGTCTGGAACACCACTGGGCTCCACAGGCCACCTTTGGGGAAATACCATTCTGGCAAGAGCCATCCGCACGGGAGCCTCCTCCCCAGCCCTGTCCACTGTGTCCACGGTAGCTGCCCTCCACCTCCGGCAGCCTCCGGAAGGGTCGCTTGTGCCTCTCTCCATCTTCCTCTATCTTTTCTTAACTGTCCACAAACACGTCTCTGTTTTCCATTCTTTCCTACTCCTCCTCCCGCTGCTTACCATCCTGCTGTCTTACTGTCTTCCCTAACCCTTCTGCCTGTCCCCCAGCTCCTCAGATGCAAGAACATTCTTCAGGGTGCCCACTTGGCTTCCTTTTCTCCATAGTACACAGGCTCCAGGAGTCCTATCATTCTTCCAGCTGTTAAAACTTCATGTTGGATGACTCCTCGGTCTTACTGTTTGTTCCTAACATCTGTCTTGAGTTGGAGATTTTTTTTCCTGCACAGTTCTGTATTTCTAAATACAGAGCCAACATTTTAAAGCTAAGGGCAGTATTCTGCCCACCACATCTGCTTATTATCCTGGGCTGGCTGATGACTTCCTACCTGGATTGCCAGGCTGGGAAGTCCTCATCGATTCTCCTCTACGGTGTCCTTTAAACTTGCATGCTCTCCATTGTCAAGACTCTAGTAATAATAGTTCTTATCCTCTCTTGCCCAAATGAATTCCATGATTTCCTCACTGGGCTCCCAGCTGCAGCTTCTGCTCCTCCCAATCATGCTTTATGCCCGTGGGTCACAAACCTCTACACGGGTCCGAGTCACCTGGAGGGCTCGGGGGACTATAGTGTCAGGTTCTGGTGGGGCTGGAGACTTAGCATTTCTCTCTAGTTCCCAGGTGATGTGAGGGCCGCTCCTCTGGGGAACCACACTTTGAGAATTCTTATTCTATACTTTCCACAAGATTATCTTTCTAAATCACAGATTTTCACAGACTAATTCCTCGGTAAATTATTTGGTGCTTTTCCACCGCACGCATAAAACCCTCCCTCTTTAGTATGACATTAAAGATACTTCGAAGATGAGCCGTACCGGTATTTTCCAGCTGTGTTTTGCACCCACGCCCCATTATTCTATTCTATCCCACTTCGTCCCCCATTTATGTCTACTCTCAACGTCAGCTCAATTAGATTTTCATTTCCCAAGTGTGACACTTTCGTGTCTCTGCCAGCTGGGAAAGGTCTTCTCTTTCTCTTCACCTCTAAAGTCCTACTTGTTTTTTATTTTTATTTTTTAAAAGATTTTATTTATTTACTTGACAGACAAACAGCGAGAGAGGGAACACAAGCAGGGGGAATGAGAGAGGGAGAAGCAGGCTCTCTGTTGAGCAGGGAGCCCGATGTGGTGCTTGATCCCAGGATCCTGGGACCATGACCTGACCTGAAAGCAGACGCTTAAACCAACTGAGCCACCCACGCGCCCCTAAAGCCCTATTTATACTTCGCTGCCCATATTAGGGATCTCCCTGGACTCTCCTGATACTTTGTTACATCTCTTTTGCAGTTCGATTTCTATTATGATTGCTTCTGCTAGATTGTAACCTGGGTCAGGATTTGTGTTTTACTCACGTATGTTTACCTGTGTTAAGTACACTTAACACAGTGTACTCAGTGCAGAGGGACACAGTGAGTGCCAATTTCCCGTGGAATAAGGGAAGTTTTTTTGTTTTTTTTTTTTTACCATCAAAAGGACAGTGTTGTTATGCCACATTCAGTAGCACTAAGAGACCTGATGAAGGAACCTCTGCAAAGATGTGTAGTCACTTTGGTTACGGCTGCTCTGCCAACGCTGACAGTTTCCCTCCAGACTGACTTTGACCTGTCATTCCTGAAAGCTATAGTCTTTTGGGATTCCTTCCTTTTTCAGCTTTTAAAGGTTCTTAACAGACATTCACACAGATGGTTCATGTATCATTGGACATTGAAACTGTATGGTGGCTTATATTTCAGAGAAGTGATGCTTTATATTTGTAAAAGTGCCATAATGCTCTCTTTCCTTTCCTTATTAGGGAATTCCGAAATGACTTTCTAGAACTTCTCAGGAGACGCTTTGGTAAGCATCCTGGTGTTGTGCATATAGTAACATCATCATGTTGTAACCTGCCCAGGATTGACGGTGTTGTATTTTGTTCGTAGGCACTAAGAGAGTTCACAACAACATCGTTTATAATGAGTATATCAGCCACCGGGAACACATCCATATGAATGCCACTCAGTGGGAGACTCTCACTGATTTTACAAAGTGGCTGGGCAGAGAAGGTAAGAGTAAGACACGATGTGACTAGTAGTTATGTGGCTACAGGGCAAGGTGAGACCGTTGTCATAATTTCCATGTAAATTTATGGAAACTTGGACAAATAGGGCAATTAAAAACTGGCCAAGAGGAGCATAATCTTCCAGGATTGATTTTTGTGGGTTACACTTGAATATGGAGTGTCTGGAATGGTTCTTTTGATCGTGCAAAGATGTATCACCAAAGCATCCTCTCATCTGGGGTAAGAATTACTATCAGTCCTTCCCGTTTTTTACCCCCTTATTCATTTTACTTTTGGAAACCTTTGTTACCCCTGCTTAAGGAGGTAACAAATATTTAAATATTTAAAAATATTTATTTATTTATGTATTTATTTATTTGAGAGAGAGACAGAGAGAGAGAACACAAGTGGGAGGGGCAGAGGGAGGCAGAGGGAGACAGAGTCTAAATCCGACTCCATGCTGAGTGGGGAGCCCGACATGGGGCTTGATCTCATGACCCTGAGATCACGACCTGAGCTGAAATCAAGAGTCAGACCACCGACCAAGCTGTGGAGGCACCCCACGGAGTTCTTTAACAATTTGTTGTAGCTTATTCCATTTCTGATCTTCCTAGGCTAAAGCTTAGGAAGAGAGGAGAAAGAAATTTTGTGTCAATGTATTACTTATTCGGTGTGTTCCTTTATTCCGTCTGATGGGGAAAATTTCTACTTAGTTAAGTTAGCAGAATATCATGTTCTTCTTGGACGTTAACTACTGAGACACAGTTAAATAATCACTAAGCAAGATGATACTTCTTTCATGTGTTTCCCCTGCTTACATAGTTGACTTAACGTAGCTAGTGAAAAATCAGAATAATAATTTTTTCTGTTTAAGGAGGTAAAATATTCCACTTAAAATATCTAAGTGTCATCAGCTTTGAGTATGGAAAATTTGTGGGCTGCATGAAGTCGTGTATTTGAATGTGTTTGAAGGAATAAACACATGATGCAGAGATCAAACACATTTGTGTGTACTTTCGGTTTTGATTGTACGCAAATCTTTTATTTTTTAATGTTTAAAGTTTTAAAATGATTATTATTTTTTAATCTTTTATTTTTTTACAGGTTTGTGCAAGGTGGATGAGACCCCAAAGGGCTGGTATATTCAGTACATAGACAGGGACCCAGAAACTATCCGCCGGCAACTGGAACTGGAGAAAAAGAAGAAGCAGGACCTTGACGATGAGGAAAAAACAGCCAAATTTATTCAAGAGCAAGTGAGAAGAGGTCTGGAAGGGAAAGAACAGGTGAGCACCGGTATCATTCCAGGAAGCAACAGGAAAAGGTCTCAAACAAAATTTTTAAGCACTGAATTTAATTTTATAGGTCTCGTTCCTTAATTAAGAGAAGAATGAACGTGGCCGCGTGTAAAAGCATGGGTTTTGGAGTTGAGACAAATCTGGGTTCAACTCCTAAGTTACTGCCTCATGGTCTTATAGAATTACACAATCTTCTAAACTTTCGGTTTCCTTATCCCTAAGGCAGAGGGGTTAGCTAATGGGGGACAGAGCAGATCACATCTCGGTTTCCTTATCCCTAAGGCAGAGGGGTTAGCTAATGGGGGACAGAGCAGATCACATCACTCGGTTTCCTTATCCCTAAGGCAGAGGGGTTAGCTAATGGGGGACAGAGCAGATCACATCACTCGGTTTCCTTATCCCTAAGGCAGAGGGGTTAGCTAATGGGGGGCAGAGCAGATCACATCACTCGGTTTCCTTATCCCTAAGGCAGAGGGGTTAGCTAATGGGGGGCAGAGCAGATCACATCACTTGGCTGCAATGCTCGGTTAAACAAAATGTGGGAACCCGGAGATCCAGCACTCCCCCCAGCCTGGGGAGGGTGCAGAGTCTCTGAAGGTAGCTACCCCTGGGCTTGAAAAAGCAATGGGCAAAACGCAGACAAATGGGGGAGGAAGACATGGTTCAGGTGGTCCAGGTGTTGGCATAACTAGAGTAAGGCATTAATTTTAACAAACATTTATTGGGTACTCCCTTCTTCTAGGCCTTCTTCTAGGCACTGGAGATAGAGCAGTAAACAAAAGGTAAAAACTCCCTGCCTCATGGTGTTTACCTATCAAAAGTTATGTGTGTGCAGGAAAACAACCTAGTATATATGTGAACCACTAGCCATTTAGTATTTTTAAAAAGCTTATTGTGGTATAAAATACATGTGATAAAGTGCATGATGGGCGTTACTCTTAAGGTGACTAAAGCTCAGTGAAATTTTACACGTGGATGTGTCTTTAGATGGGTGGATGGAAGTAGTTGGATGCAGAGTCTGTGTAGTGACCCCCACAGATCAAGATACAGACCGTTTCCAGAGTCACAGTCACTCCCAGTGAATAGCCCCCTTCCCCCAAGAAGGAACCAGGGTTCTAACGTAGCACTATTGATTATCTGTTAGTGTATTCTTGAACTTCGTAGAAATGAGATTGTACCGTATACCCTCTCTGGCTTCTTGAACTCAAACAGAACGTTCTTTATGTTTCCTGTACCTGTGTTCTTTCCTGTCAGTGTTTAACTCTTTTTTTAAAGTGATGTCTGCTGTTCCATTTTATGACTATCACACAACTTACCCATTCTCCTGTTGAGAAGTGTGTGGCTTGTTTTCAGTGTTTGGCTATGGTGAATACAGGAGCTCTGATCATTAATGTCCATGTCTGATAGAAGCTGTTCAGTACAGAGCAATGCTGGAAGTAGCCGGCGATAAGAAAGTGAAGATCTGTTTATGAGTCAGCTTTTATACCATGTTAGTTGACCTTGATAAGTGATGGGTGCGCGTGTTATAATGGTACTCTTTCCATATGCGTGTGTTCATATGCATTTATTCACACAGTCTTTTAGGAGTTTTCTGTATTAAAGTAAAACAATGGTTAAACTGCTGTAATTGTCAAATTTAAACCCTTGCCTAAGATCTAAAAGCTTTTTTTTTTTTTTAAAGATTTTATTTATTCACTTGACAGACAGAGATCACAAGTAGGCAGAGAGGAGGAAGCAGGCTCCCCGCTGAGCAGAGAGCCCAATGTGGGGCTCCATCCCAGGACCCTGAGATCACGACCCAAGTAGAAGGCATAGGCTTAACCCACTGAGCCACCCAGGCGCCTCAGATCTAAAGCTTTTTATTCCTGAAATTGACTCACCTTTTTCATTTTTAAACCTCTGCTTTCAGTAGGGGGAAAATGGTAATTTCCTCTTGTGGAAATTAAGAAGGATCACATTTTATATGGAGGAAATTCGTTTACCTTTTGTAACATTTTAGCTTAATTCCACTAAAATCTTCAAGTGAATTTGCACTCTTTAAATAAAAATAGCATCCTCCCCTTAAAGGCAGAGGAAGGCCTACTGCTCAGTGTTTCCTCATTGCATTCTTAAATATTATTAGTTTTTAAAATGTAGCATCTTGTCTTTCGCCTTCCTTTATGAGATCCTAATGGAGAAAAGAATATCTCAGCTGCATCTCAAGACATTTTTACTAGTAGAAATAACGGTTAACATTTATCAAACCCTGTTGCAGGCGTTATGCTAAGTGCTTCCTTTATTTTATCCTATTTTATCCTTATGACACCTCTAGATGTGCATAGTATTCCTATTTTATAGACAGAATAGTTGAGGTACAGGGAGATGGTGAGATTGACAGGTGCCGAAGCTAATAACGTGCAGAGGTGGGTTTGATCTGCGGTTCTGTGTGATTTAGTCTTAGTCTCTTGATCTTACACTAAACTCTCCCACTGTATAGAAGGGTTTTGCTTTTTAAAGTAATCCTCTAGCTAAAATTCTATTTTTTTTTTTTAAGATTTTATCTATTTAAGAGAGAGAGAGAGAGCAAGCAAGAGAGAGCATGAGCAGTGGAAGGGAGAGGGAGAAAGTGACTCCTCCGCTGAGCAGGGAGCCTGATGTGGGGCTGGATTCCAGGACCCTGAGATCATGACCTGAGCCAAAGGCAGATGCTTAACCAATGAGCCACCCAGGTGCCCCATCCTCTAACTAAAATTCTTAAGGTTTATTGTTTTATGTTGTTTCCTGTTTAAACTGTAGTAGAAATAAAAATGTGGGTAATCTTCTGCAATGTGGTACAAAGAAGCCACTTTTTTCACCTTTGGACTAATTCTCAGTTGAAGAATATTTGCAGTACATATAATTTCTTAACTAGGATCTTAATCATTTTATTTTATTTTTCAAAAAGATCTCATTTATTTATTTGAGAGAGAGAGAGAGAGAGAGAAAGAAGCAGGAGGGAGGGAGAAGCAGATTCCCCACTGAGCAGGGACCTCAACGTAGGACTCGATCCCAGGATTCTGGGATCATGGCCAGAGCCGTAGGCAGATACTTGACCAGCTGAGCAACCCAGGCGCCTGGATCTTAAACCATTTCAGAGCTGCATGTTGGAGCTGCCTTGCAACATGGGTAGCAAGTCATAATTTGGGACTCTTGAATATTGATAGTAAATGCACTGTGAACCAAACCATCATCCTCTTTTTTTCTTTTTTCTTTCTTTTTTTTTTTTTTTTTTTTTTGCCTTTTAGGAGGCCCCTATTTTTACGGAATTAAGCAGAGAAAATGACGAAGAAAAAGGTGGTTTTACTTTTTTCTTACTCTTTTAATATGGATGATTTTATATCGGCTCTGCCAAAAACTAGCGCCATGTTTGGGGGCAAGACGTATAATCTGTCTGGAATACATTGTTTTTACCGGTTTATGAAAAGGTAACAATGAACCAGGTAGGGTGCCTTCAACTATAAGTAACAAAACCAACTAAAACTAGTCTAAATAATAAGGAAATATGTTGCCAGAGTAAGAGTCCCAGAAGTAAAGCTGTTCTGGATGCCAGGCCATCTGTCAGCCGCTGGACACATGGTGGCGGCAGGCACTTTGGCCATTGTATGCACACCCACATTGTCCAGAGGACGACAGAGGGCATCTCTTCCGGAGTCCCCTGTGAGCAAGGAAAAAGGAAACTTTATCTAGAAAACACTCCTCCGGCCAGCAGACTTCCTTCTGAATATCACTGGCCAGTCCATATCAGCCTCCACCTGAAGCAGTCACTGGGAAATGAAGTGGGATTATTCTGATTGGTTTAGAGCAAAAGAACCTTACTAATACCTCCTGAATCTCCCCACCTCCTAATCGCATCACTTCGGACATTAGGTTTTCAACATACCAGTTTTAGGGGGACACAGACGTTCAGACTCCAGCTCCAAACCATGTGTAAGAGCTACAATACACACCCAAGCAGACTTGGAGTCCTGTTCCCTTAGCACAGGGAGGGGGAGCTGTGGAGGCAGGGAGTGGCCAAGGCCGTCGCCGGTAGCTCCATTCCCAGCTCTGTGAGCATCGCTTAGTATTATCTGCCGGAAGTCATTGTGTCTGGGTAGCTGGGTAGCATTCCAGCTCTCGTTTATTCAAAATGTCCATGAGCGTCTGTGTGGATACATTTTGGTCTTAGCTGATAAGTTTTATAGTTTTCCTGAAACACACACACGCATGCACACACACACACACACACATACTTATTATATGTATGATGAAATATACATGTAAAAAATTTATCATTTTTTCCTTCCAGTTACATTCAATTTGAATAAAGGAGCATGTAGTTCGGCAGCAACGTCCTCCAAATCCAGGTGAGCTCCAGGACCAGATCTCTTAGAACTTGATAGTTTTTGTGAAATGCTGATGACTACATTTTAAAAGCTTCAGGACTGTTTTTTTCTGGTTATAATGTTTTCCCTTGTCTTGTTTCCGTTTGATGGTGGTTTGGTTTTGTTTGTTAGCAGCTATTTTTTTTCCTTACCTGTCCATGATGATAGGATGCTTCTGAGGAAAGGCACATTCCGAGTGAATGCCTCACATGACAACTTGTTGCTTTCCTGCGGGTCCTTCTCCACATAACGGTCCCCACTGCGTAACGCTATTGAGTTTTCTATCATAGCTCACTCACCGAGTTTAAATATTAGCTGGGGGATACAGTTTTTGTTCTGCCTACGGTGTTAAGATGTTGTGAGACAGAGACTAGGTTACTCACGCATCTTCTTAGCCCCTGGTGGAGGGTACACGTGCCCGTCGGCGTGCACTCATAGCCTCCTTCCTGCTGCCCGGTGTAGTTGCGGAGCAGGGCCTGACCGAGCTTTTCCGTAAAAGGCCACATAGTCAATACTGTAGATGTTACTGGCCATCTGTCTTTGTCACAATCACTAGACTGCCATCGGAGTGAGAAGGCTGCCGCAAACAGAGAGTCAACAAGCACACGTGGCTGTATTCCAGTAAGATCTTATTTCTGAAGACAGGCAGCAGCCTGCCTCTGGCCCTCAGGTTGGAGTTTGCCAAGCCCCGGCATGGCGTGTGGTCAGGTGCCTCTGTTCCCTTTGCACCTTCAGTGCTTATCTGTTCTTTCCCCAAATATTTATTCACTGTCTGTGATACACAACGTGTCCAGTTTGGTTACGGAGATTAAATAAAACGAGACAACAGATACTCAGGAAAGTGCCTTCCTACTGGTACTTCCCGGCATCTAGCAGAATTTTGTTTGGAGTTGGCCGATATTTGCTATTTTACTTAGTATTTTAACATGTGGTTTATTTAAGAGCTAACTCGGTTTTCTTGGGTAAGTTGTAGGCTAGTTCTTCTTGGCACGGCTAGGTAAGTGGCCAGGAGATGTGAAGGAAATAGATCGAACCAATGTACAGCTGCTTCGGGATGTCTGGCCAGAGATCTTCACTTTGATCTAAACGTTTCAGAATTGACACCTGTGTTAGATACACGAAGAAGGTGGTTAATTGGGTTCCACATACAGTACATTTGAAAGGAAAATTCTTTTCAAAGTAGTAGTAGGATATGACCTAGAAGACAGATTGACATGTATCAAATCATACGTGCCTTATGATTTTGGACCCATACCCGTTTGTTTCTCCCTTATTGTTTGTTATTCCTGAGTGTAGATAAATGTTAAAATTGGTCCCAGTGGCCCCCAAACTGGTCTCCCTTGTATTAGTTTTCTATGGCTGCTGTAACAAATTACCATAAACCAAGTATCTTTTTTAAAAAGATTTTACTATTTGAGACAGAGAGTGCAAAGTGAGAGAGAGCACAAGCAGGGGGAGCGGCAGAGGGAGAAGCAGACTCCCCGCCGACCAGGGAGCCCAGTGGGGGTCTTGATCCCAGGTCCCTGGGATCATGACTTGAGCCAAAGACAGACGCTTCATGGACTGAGCCACCCAGGTGCCCCAAACCAAGTGTCTTGAAACACAGAAGTGTTTTGTGTCTCTGGAGGCCAGAAGTCTGAAGTTAGTATCCTTGAGCTGAAATCAAGCCGTGTGTGAGCCGCGCTTCCTCCAGAGGGCCTGGGGGTGGAGGGGGGGCGTTCTTTGCCTTTTCCAGCTTCTACTGGCTCTTGGCGTTCCTTAGCTTGTGGCTGCGTCCTTCAGTTTTCAGAAGCAGTGTCTTCCGGTCTCTCCTGGCTCCGTCTTCACATCACCTTCTCTATGTGTCACGCCTGCCTGTTTCCCTCCCAAAAGGATGAGTGTGGTTGCACAGAGAGGCCACTCCGGCCACCCACAATAATCTCCTGTCAGAAGCTGTAACTTAAACCTCATTTGCAGAGACCCTTTTGCCAATAAGGTAACATGTATTAACTCTAAGGATGAGGACCTGTGACCTCTGGGGTCTGCTAGTTAGCCTTCTTTCCCCGATGCTCTGGTGTTATTAGGAAAAATAGTTTTATTTGATTAAGTTCTGTAAGTTCAGTCTCCAGTATCGATAATAACTCATAAGTAGTGTCACAGGTAATACAATGGAAAGACTAGTCTAAATTTTCTTTTTCTGAGATTATGGACTATTTTAATAGAGTTTGAGATTTATTTTCCTGTTGATTTATATCTCTTGCTTATCTAAAACTCAGAATGAACAGAAGCCTCTGGATATAAAGAATTGATACTTGATCGTATGTTGAGGCACAGAGACAAGCCCTGCTTCTCCAGTGTTTGAACAGAGGTTACTTGCTTTCCATTTCTGTTTTGGGGCTTCTCTTCTTTAATTGCATGAGGACCCACTCCAGTTCCTGACAGCAGAATTCTAGGGCTGTTCTAGAAGCAAACGTTCCATTTCCAATCTGTTACCATTCATTTCTTGCCTTGATTTGAGCCCCATCTTGACCCACATTGGTTTGTCAGCCTCTAATAGAACCTTTGGGCAGGAGGGATGTTATTCTTAGAGCAGCTAGAGTAAGATCAAATATAGTACACAGCTGGGGCTCCTGGGTGGCTCCGTGGGTTATGCCCCTGCCTTCGGCTCAGGTCATGATCTCAGGGTCCTGCATCGGGCTCTCTGCTCATCGGGGAGCCTGCTTCCCCTGCTCTCTCTGCCTGCCTCTCTGTCTGTCAAATAAATAAAAATAAAATCTTTAAAAATACATATATAATACACAGCTGGGGCGCCTGGGTGGCTTGGTTGCTTAAGTGCCCAACTCTTGACTTCAGCTCAGGTCGTGATCTCGGGGTTGTGGGATCGAGCCCGCATCTGCCTCCCGACTTGGCAGGGAGTCTGCTTGAGAGTCTCTCCCTCCCTCCCCCTCTGCTTCTCTCCTCTGCCTGCTCATGCAAGGGGTGGAGGGTGCTCTCTGTCTCTCTCAAAAAAAAAAAAATTATTAGTAATAATGCACAGCTGAAAAAAAAATGGACTATTTTGTTTTGCATTTTAATGTTCATTAATGAGATTGATATTTAATTGTCTACTTTTAAAATGATTTGTACAAGTATTCTTTTTTGACTCGTGTTTTCGGGTAAGGAAGCTTGGTAAAACTTGGTAAAATATTGTGCTGGTGTCTTTTGCAGGCCAGGGAATTAATTAGTTTATTCAACTTCTCAATATAATCTTGATTATACAAACTTCAATAGTTTATACAATTTTGATTTTTCTAGAATATCCTTTTTATCTAGGCTCTCAGATTTGCTATTTTATTAATCTTTGGAATACCGACTTTTTCTTTTCTTGCTATTGTCATTTCTTTGGTTTCCATGTTCCTGGCTTCAGTCCTTCATAATTTCTTCTGCCAACATTTCTCGCATTCTTCCTTATTCGTTTTAGCCCTAATAGAATCTTGATGTTGCAAGCAGGAGGATCTTTCTAAATCCTTTTCTTTCACCTGTGGAATAACTTGTCATTTTTGTCTGTGCTGCTTTGTGACCATTGTGATCCATTGTCTCTCCTGCCCCTTGCCCTCCAGCTATGCTGAATTATTTGCACTGTCCGAAATGAGCTATGGTGGCTCACCCTTTCTTGCCTTCACATCTTCTGTCCTCCCTTCCCAGAATGTCCTTCCATGTCTGGTCTCCCACAGGAGATTGTGAGATCCTGATGGGCTGTTCTATTCACATTTTTATCCCCATTGCTTGTCACACTGTAGACATTTAATAATGCCAAATAAATGTTCTTGAGAGAAAACTTTTTTTCTATGGAGTTTAGTTTTTTTGGTGTGGTAAAATACATATAAAGTGACCATTTTCACCATTTTTAAATATACAGGGCAGGGGAGGTAAGTAGCTTCACATTGTTATGTAGTCGTCGCCAGTATCCATCTCCCGGACTTTCTCATCAGCCCAAACTGAAACTCTGTCCCCATTAAACACTTAATTCCCCATTTCCAGGTAGCCCCCAGCTGCCAGTAGCCTCTGTTCTGCTTTCTGTCTCTATGGATTGGCCTGTTCTCGGCTTCTCACAGGAGGAGAAGCATACAGCAAGTGCCCTTTTGCGCCTGGCTTCTGTCACCCACTTTAATATCCTTAGGGTTCATCCGTGTTGTGGCACGTGTTGAAATTTCCTCCTTTTTGAGGCTGAATAATATCCTTTTGTGTGTATGCACCACATTTGCTTCATGTCTTCCTCTCCCTCTCCCTCTCAGTCAGCGGACACTGGAGTCAGTCTCACCTCTGGGCGATCGTGAACAGTGCTGTTGAACACTGGCATTCAGATGCCTGTTTGTGTCCCTGCTCTCCGTGCCTCTGGGGAGAGACCCAGCCGCGGAAGTGCCGGGTTGACGGCTCTGCGTCGCTGTTTGCCCCAGCAGCTGCCCCAATTGACATCCCCACACCAGAGCACAAGGGTCCCAGAAACAGAATCAGAACTTAGAAATCTATTCAGAGGATTGGATTATGGGACAAAAGCCAGTGAGTGAAATTTCAAAAGGGTAAATGTAAAAACTTAGAGCTCGGTGAATGAAGAACGCCTGCCATGATGGCCGAGCGAGGGAGTCCTGACCTGGACCCCTGGACAGAAAAGTCGTTGGGGGGCGTCTGGGGGGCTCAGTCAGTAAAGCGTCTGCCTTTGGCTCTGGTCATGATCCCAGGGTCCTGGGATTGAGTCCCACATCCAGTTCCTTGCTCAACGGAGAGCCTGCTTCTCCCTCTGCCTGTTGCTCCCCCTGCTTCTGCTCTCTCTCTCCCTCCCCCTCTTCCTCTGCCCCGCCCCATCCCCCTCCACTCACACTTCCCCCTCTTAAAAAAAAAAAAGAGTCCAAGTAAAGTTCTATTGTTTTCCTGTTCATCACACTTTCTGTCTTGCTTATCTCCATGGTAGCTTCGTACATGGATTTATCTTTTTGTTTGTCTTTTGCGAATAGGACAAACTAAATGATTACACTGGTAAGAGTCATTGAAATATTGACTGAGCATGTATTTTATGTGAGTCACAAGATAACAGCTTGCTCTACAGGAAAAAAATAAGTATATACAAATATATACGCATTATTATATGTACATATCATATATGCAAAGGATTATAATACAAGGTGGCATAGGATACACGCTGGCAAGTGTTATGGCAGTTCAAACCCTCATGAAGAATGGATCTTAAAGACTTGGGACAAATGGAGATAATTGGAGAGATTGTTCTAGGTATAAAAGAGGCGATTTACAAAGGCCTAAAACATGGCATGACTCAGTAAGAAGTCATTCCTAATGGCTGGCGCATATAATAAGTCAGAAATACCATTTCTTGGGCCAGTGGTGACAATTTTATACCACACTAAAAAACAATTTACACTGTCAATTCTAGGCAGTTAGGAACCATCAGAAATTAGGTGACATGGTGAGATTGCTTTCAAAAAATAGAACTGACCGCAATGTGCTAGACTTCATTGCCAACCTCTTATTTAATCCTTGCAGTTGAGCTCTGAGTTGGGTCACATGGTTATCCTCGTTCATGGATGAAGAACTAAAGCTTAGAAAAGTAAATCACCCAAGGTCAGAAGCAGAAGTCCCCTTAGACCCTGATCTGCCTAACCCTGAAGCCGAAGCCGGCATTGTCACCACTGGTCTGTGCTGATCACGGTGGGCACTAAGGGAAGGGGCGAGGAGAGGGACGAGGGCGTTAAGGCAGGAAAGGTCACATGTTCTCATGCTGCTTAGGGTCCTGCAGGCCTAAAGACAGGTCCTCTCCTGTTTTGACTACTCTCTTGTAAGTTAATCATGTAACAGACATCTTCTGTACTGTTCCCCTGCACGTTCGAAAGCTGCCTTCTTATACGTAGGGTTTGTTAACAGGCATGGCTCTTCTTTTCACCAGTTCCTTGGGACCAAGCGCATTGAGTACCATTGGGAATGCAGCATCAGTTAAACGGAAAGAATCTTCCCGGAGCTCAGCTCAATCAAAAGAAAAGAAAAAAAAGAAATCTGCCCTCGACGAAATCATGGAGGTATAGTTACGAGCTGCTTATCGACGACGTGTTAGCAGTTAGAGGAGTGACATAATTCAAACTAAGGAAAGTTTAGTCTCACTAATTCCTGGGTTAACATAAAGTCAGAAGATGTACTCAGAAGATGTACTCCCTTCCCCTTGAGGGAAGGGAGCGTGGCCACGGTTCCATCTGAGCAGAGTTGGAATCCGTCATCACACGTTGATTTTCTTGCCTCAAGTGCTGTCTTCAGAACTCTCCGTGTGTTCATGGTCAGTGGAATTCAAGCAGAAGGGCTTGGGCAGTCACTGAAGCTCAAAACGAAAGCTCTGTTTCCTTTCCGTGGCTCTGTGAAATGGGCCTCCTCCGCGGATTCCTCCCGCCAGCCCCTGCTCTCCTTCGGTCTCTGACTTCACCCGCCACCTCCTAGCCAGCGAGAGGAAGCTAGGACATATTTTTAATTTGACTTAGCCTGATGGCTAAGCCTGTGTGATGAATCCTTGACAACCCATGATTTAAGATCTAGGGCCACGTTTCGGCTCTGACTCTACCTGCGCTGCTAGAGCGGTTCTAATCTTCCCGTCTCCCTTTCCACACACGGCCTTCCCTTGTCAGTACGTTTATGAAGTAAGTAGGAAAGAGAAGAAGGACTGGTGAAGGGAAAGAAGAAATGGATAGAAGAAGCTGACTTGTTTTTTCCTGCAAAGTCATCTCCCCAGCCCTCCTGTTCATTTGTGAAGGGACAGAGGCAACTGCTTGCTCTTTCCCATTTCTGGGTGCTCTCACTATGCAGGTGGTCTGAACGGTTGAGAGTCTAGTATAAAATGTACTGGGAGATGTGGTCACTCCATCACTGAGCAAATACTGAGTCGCTGTTATGTGCTGGGCATCGTGCGAGGTCCTGTGTCACCGTGGTAGGGAGAAAAGTACAGCGCCACTGTGTCACAGGGCTTTCGTTCTAGTAAGAGACATTCCATGAACAAGTGAGCCAGTGAGTACGAGTATGAACAAGAGAACCAGTATTACTACAAAATACTAAGTGCTAAGGGGGTCTGAGGGCGGGCCCTGGGGGACAGCTTGTGGAAAGGTGCCAAGGCAGGAAAGATCTTGAATTCCGGCACCTGAAGGAAAGGTCCACGTGGCTGGAGCATGGTGAGTGCGGGAGCTGGGTAGCATTCGCAGTCTGAGAGAGAAGGTAGAGCAACATCTTAACATGTCTTAGTAGGCCATGACAGGAAGTTCCTGAATCTAATTCAAAGTAAATTGGGAAGCTAGACGGCTCTGCTTTGTAAAAACCTGCTAAATTTAGAATGTTCTTTGTTCATATTGGAAAGTTTGAGACATTAAAGTGGGATTTATTATCAACCAAAAAATGGCAGCGTCTGTCCCATTGGAAGTTGGGACTTTGGGTTCACTTACTCTGTCAGGAAAGAAAAAGGCGTCACGTGTCTCCTCAGTAGCCAGACCACGCTCTTTGTTTGGACACCCCTGTGTTTCCATCTCTCGTGGTTAGGTTTTTCCTGCCCTACATTCACAAGATTTATTATCCTTATCAAACAGAGAAGCCTCTTTTGGCCACCACCGTAGAACTAACCGCGCTGCGCAAAATTTTTTTGAAGTGTTGTGTTTTTATCACGTGAAAATGTTGCTTGTCTCCCGGTTGTGGCAGGCACCCAGGGGGAAGCAGGGAGACGGGGACGTAGCGCCGGCACGTGGCCTTGCAGTCTTGACTACGTAGAGGTTGCTTGTGTTTATTTTCTTGGCCGGTTGACGTGCTTTATCATGATTTTTGTAAATCCAAGAATATGTGTGTGTGTGTGTGTGTGTGTGTGTGTGTGCATTTTTATTTTTTATTTTTTATTTTTTTTTGCATTTTTAAAGATTTTTATCTTCAAGTAGTCTCAACACCCAGTGTGGGGCTCGAACCTGGTGGGGCTTGAACCCACAACCCCAAGATCAGGAACCACACACTCCACCAAGTGAGCCAGAGAGGCGCCCCCCCAATTTTTTTTTTTTTTTTTGAATCAAAAATTGGAAGAAATGGTTATTTGTATTTGTCAGAGCTTATTGTAAATTACACGGATTTCCTTTGAGGTGTATGTTTTATGGTGTTTGCTACATAGAATGGTATTTGAAATAAATTGAGGGTTTTAAAGAGAGACTTCTGTATCTTCTGTGTTCTCCAGATCGAAGAGGAAAAGAAAAGAACTGCCCGAACAGACCACTGGCTACAGCCTGTACGTACCCAGCTAGGGCTTCTTACGTCTTGAATGCTTTTAAAAAAGTGAATCATGTAAAGAGACTTGAATTTCTCAAATATACTTAAATCATATGGCTAGATCTATAACTTTCCTGACTTTTCTTTTTATCTGATCTTCAGTGATCAGTTGCACCCGTATTGGAGAGTTACTTGACATGTATAGGCTGGTAAGATTTCTTCAGTTTGCTGCCAGATTCGTTTGCGGACCTCTTGATTTTAAGCCTGGAATTATTTCCAGTTTTTGCTATAAGACATGGGTTGTGTTTTCAGAAATGAGACTGAAAAGTAGAACTGTGAATGCCGCAGCATTTGTTTTCAACTTACAGCTTACTGAACTTAGAATCTCCCTCTAGAAACTTTGTCGAAAAATGCTGGTTTTAATTTCACAAACTCAAGTAGAGCTTTGTATTTTCTCATATATTTATTTTGATGTTATTTTAAGATAATAATTTTGAAGCATTCAAATAATTTTAAACATTATTATTTATTGATGCTCTGTTTTGAGCCTAGATGTGAAGTTTCCAGAAGACACTCAGGTTGCCTTCATTAAAGCTTCTGAAAGAAACTGGTTTGGTCAACAATAGGAGACTGAAAAGTAGTGAGAGTGTGTGTCATTTAGATAGTTTGGATTCCAAAAGTAAGATTAAGAAGAAGGTCCAGAAATCCAGAGTTCTCATTCAGATCTTCATTGTCCTGCTCCTTCTAATAAGCAGGAAAACAATTTCACTTCCATGTCTTAGTTTGTGGTCTTCTACATGGGAGGCATTTCTACCTAGTGCCCACGTGAAGGCTCAGGAAGCAAGTCAGCTGACATGAAAATCCTCGCTGCTTTAAGTAGCGAGTGAGTCCTGTATATGAATTACATCAATGAATTCTTCTGTCAGCCCAATAAGGTAATTCCTGTTATAATTCCCATTTCAGAGGTGAGAAAAACTGAGCCATCAGCATTTCAGTAATTCCCCAAGGTCATAGAGTAAGCAGTGATACAGGATCTCCCTGGCAGTCTTATTCAGTAGGTTGTGCCCTCAACTGGTCAGCAGACCTGCTTCCTGGAGTGTCTCAGGCACCCTGATTCCCCATCTCTGAGGACAGGGTTAGTCAAGATCAGCAAAGGCTAGACCTGAAGGGAAGAAACCACCCGTGTTTTTTTTGTTTTCTCCATTCCAATAGCTGGCATGTGACTATGAATAGTTTGATTATTGTTTATGAAAACATAATCAAGAATTTTGCTGAAAGCAGTCATTCTTACCCAGAGAGTAATTCATAAATTTTTAGCAAAGTGTTTTTTCCAAATTACTACCACCTTCCAATCTCATCCAATGAAGTGCGTATTTTCACCAGCCTCCTAGGTGATTCTGATATATCCCGTTCATTGGTTTAAAGGAAAAAAGAAAAGAAACCAAAAAAGAAAGAGAGAAAGCGTTCCAAGTTTTAGTCCAAGAATTTTCTTCCCATTGATAATACTTTAAATTCAATTAACATTTTCTCTTTGATGGTTCTCTTACAATAAATTATTCAAATGTTTTTCCTGCTACAGAGTATTACATTAAAAGTGAGGATCAGTGTGTCTCTTATGTCGAAACACTCGATATGTTTGTTAAAATCACCAGTAGTCCACACAGACTGGAGAGGGGTTTATTGTTTAAACTCAGAAATATCTTGAACTGCTCTATTGTGTGAGCAAGTATCAGTAAGCCCAATGATGTAATGAATTAGCTTCAGATTTTAAGTGTGTACCCATGAGGGCCTTTGAGAAATTTAGCCCAGAAATACTCTGGCTAAATCAGAGAAGCTGTTTTGGCATTACGTGGCTTCGTTTAGAAAGTCCTAGATTCTCAGACTAGAGGCTTAAGAATAAGACCACTCATATTTTCTCTTAAGTGTGTTTTTCTGCTATAATATATCCTACCTACAAAGTCCTTATTGAATTTTGATTAATAAAATTTAATTGGCTTACTTGTGACCATCTAGTACCTCTGTTACATTCACTTGAAGTAGCAAATACAGAATCACTATAGTGACTATTGCGTGAAGTCAGGCGATTGAATTTTCATGATCAGCTGCTAGACAGCTAATCTAAATCAGGAAAATGATGATAAAGAAGCAAACGCAGAATGCATTAATATGAAATAAGCCCGGATTTCTCTCCCATTGGAGAATTAGATGTTCAGAAGAACGATACTTTTAGCGGGAGCTAATCTGGAAGAATCCCATCTGTCTCAAAAATTCAGAGTAACCTAATGAGAAAAGAACATTGTGGAAAATGTCATGCGAAAGCTCAAATGCTCAGTTCCTTGCAATTCACAGGGAGACTTGCCATCTGAGTTTTTATCAGCAGGGAACACCAACGGTGTAATACCTTTGGCCCTTTTCACTTCCTTGAATGGAGAGAGAGAGAAGCTGTCTGTAAGAGACGTGGATTAATAGGGTTGAGATTGACAGATAAAAGTCCTAGATTTCAAGAGACCTTCAGTGTGGAAATCAGCCTTGAGACAGGTAATTTTTTTCCCTCCTGGTAACTGTGTTGAATAAAGGGAGAAAGAAGAAATAAGAGATCAATAAGGGAATGTTTTGCATAATTGGGAAGGCTTGGAACTCAAAATTTCTTATTTAGCAGAAGCAGTTAACGTTTTGCTGTGATTTTTGGTGAACATGGTTTAGAGCAAAGGAGTAAAACTGGAAAGCTAACTTATGTCTTTCCTTTCATCTTTATTTTTTTATTCTTTTCTAGGAAATCATTGTGAAAATTATAACCAAGAAACTTGGAGAGAAATACCATAAGAAAAAGGGTGTTGTGAAGGTAAGGACAGGAGGCTGTGAATGGGATTTGTGGAAGGAGCTGGGGGTGGCCGAGTCAAGCCATTCTGATATTCCTGAAAAATCACATCCTAGGGCCGGAGCATTGTATCTCGGGTTCTTGATGGTTCCATGTGTCTTTATCATTTCCATAAAAGGAAGGCTGAATTCATAATGGCTGGGAAAATGATTCCTTTGCAACCATAGTTTCTAGTTCACTTTGGTGTGTTTTCTGGAGCAAATAGCACGTATAAAATCCCACCGGCACAGCTTCAAGTCACTCGCGCGCTCTGCGTGCCTTGCCAAGTAGTGAGACACTTTGTTAAGGAGGGGCAAGATGATTATGTCCCCAGGGTTCCCAGGCAGACTTCCTTGTTGTGTTTTGCCCGAGAAACTTTTATGCTCTGGGATTTTAAAATTTAAAAGTCAACGCTCCAGTCCTTTTCTCTGTTTGCCGTTCCTAAATAGTTCCATCCTGGAACCCAGCATTGTGCATGCAGAAATGCCCTTCTATTGTACTTGAAGCTAGGCATTCTTCCTCTCCCTGTATTTGCTGAAGTCGTATTCTGAGATCACCAACCAGTCCTTTATTCTTTCCAGACGAAAACTTTCACTAAGCCTTGAACCGAATTCTTTATTAGGAAGCATAGAACCACTATATTGTACACCTGAAACTAACATAACACCATGTGTGAACGCTACTGGAATTAAAATTAAAATGTAATAAAAGTTTTAAAGTTAAAAAGAAGCCTAGAATGAGTAGTCATATATGGAATCTATAAAATAGTGTCATTTATAAAGGAGTTACTCTTACCTTTTGACTGGAATTCGTTTGTTTTCATCTTACCTGTTTCTGTCCTTTGAAATTTGTTGCACTTATTTCTGCTGTTATAAAATGTTGATTTCACATGACAGGAAGTAATTGACAAATACACAGCTGTTGTAAAGATGATTGACTCTGGAGACAAGCTGAAACTTGACCAGACTCATTTAGAAACAGTAATTCCAGCACCAGGTAAATCTTTTTGCAGACCATTTACTGTGTATGCTATCGAAAGGAGTGATTCCATCCTTAAACCCACAGCTTCTAGGCATGACTTACCAGTTACAGACACGGATCTCCTTTCTAGGAGAATATAGCTGCTGGCATAACTCATGAGCGTCGTTTCGGCGACATGGGAGTTTGCCTACCAGTCCTCTGTGTAAGCTCTTTTGTGGCTGAATCCATTTTCCCTTCCTGGGATTCATTTTTTTCTTTTCTTTTCTTTTTTTTTTCCTGACATAAAACACAAACTCACAAGGAAAAAAAAATCAATCATACTACAGTTATTGTTAATCTATTTCCCTAGCTACCTGAGATAGTAAAGTAAAAGTCTGTATTGTATTTTGTGTTTTTTTTTTTTCTTTTCCTTAATTGTCTTTATCATTTGAGTACTTCTAAATACCTAGTATGGAAGCTGCTATGGTTAGGGTGTTTGGCTCTGACCCAGAGCCTTTATAGTGGCGTCATTGCTGGTATGGTGATAATGTCAGTCTCTAAAACCTCCACTTATCAGATCCTTTATGCTTTCCCCCAAAGTAAAACTCACTTTATGGCTTAAAAAAATTTTTTGGCGCCAGTGAGATGTAATTTACACACAGTAAGCTGTACTCATATAAAGTATACAGTGTGATCAGTTTACAGCCATGAGTATTGTCTCAAAACCATCCCTACAATCGTGATCATGAATGCACCCATTACCCCACCGAAAATTTTATCACCTTCCTTTATAATCCTTCCCTGCCACCCCTCCGCTCCTGCCTCCCATGGCCCCTGAGGCAACCACTTGTCTGCTTTCCATCACGACAGAGGAGTTCCCGTCGAGAAGTTCATATGAATAAAATCATACCATGTTTCCTGTGTTTTGGTCTAGCATCTCTCATTAAGCGTCATTTTTTTGGGTTCATGCATGTTGTTGTGTGTATGTGTATGTGTAGCTCACTTCTTTCTGTTGTTAACTACTGTTTCACTGTATGGCTGTACCACTTTCTGTTTATTCAGTCACCTTTTGATAGACATTTCAGTTGGTTATAGTTTTTTTGGCTGTTACAAGTAAAATTTCCAAGAACATTCATACACAAGTTTTTATACAGACATACAGTTTCTTTTCTATTGGGAAAATACTTAGAAGTAGAATGGCTCACTCATAGGATGTATTTAAATTTTTTTGAAACTGCCAAACCGTCCTGTGATTTTTAAGAAGAGGCAAAGTGGAGCGCCTGGATGGGTCAGTCAATTTAGTGCTCGACTCTTGATTTCAGCTCAGGTCATGATCTCAGAGTCCTGAGGTCGAACCCTGCATCAGCCTCCACGCTGAATGTGGAGCCTGCTTAAGATTCTCTCTCTCTTCCCCCACTCTCCGCTCACGCACCCTCTCTCTCTTGAGAAAAAAAAAGGAGCCAAAGTAAGCTAAATTTTTCCTGATCATTTCTGGACTATCGACGTTTCCCCTAAGTACCTTCTACCCCTTGCAATCTAAAGCTAAAACATATCCCTTTGACAAATAAGTGAAAAAAAAAAAAAAAAAAACCCGTGAGGATTCTTAAAATGCTAACAGTGATCAAGACATACAAGCTCTCTTTTAGAATATTACGGAGTTCTAAAATGATTAAGAACTTCTAAGAGGGGTTTTGGTTTTCATTCAGTGGTCAGTTGTGTTTATTCAGTGTAACTGCACTTTCCTGTAACAAAGCAGAAGAAAAAAGTGAACCTTTCTTTGCATTCAGTGTGATATTCTTTTCTGCTGTAGGAAAAAGAATTCTCGTTTTAAATGGAGGCTACAGAGGGAATGAAGGCACCTTAGAATCCATCAATGAGAAGACCTTCTCAGCTACTATAGTCATTGAAACTGTACGTACGTCGACACAGAGAAATTTCTAAATGCTTTAAAAATGTGCCATAGTTCTCTTTCATTGGGTTGGTCTTTGTTTATTTTAGAGTCTGGGTTTTTTGTTTGTCTTCTCTTCTATATGGAAATCTGTCAGCTTAGTTTCTGTAATGACTCTACCATTGTTAAGTATTTTGTGTTCTGATTTCAAAAGAAATGCATATGTGTCCTAGTCGGCTGGAGCTGCTGTAACAGCTCCCTGTAGGCCTGGAGCTTGTAAGCGAGTGTGCTTTTCACGGTTTGTTCTGATGGCTGGAAATGCAAGAACAAGGCAGTGGTAGGTTTAGTGTCTGGGGAGGGCCTACTTCCTGGCTCATGTGTCCTCACCTGGTGGAAGGGACAGAGGAGCTCTCTGGGGTCTTATAAGGGCGCTGGGCCATTCATGAGGGCCCCACCCCCATGATCTCATCAGTCCCAAATACAGTCACACGGGGCGTTATTAGGTCACAACTATGACTTCTGGGCGGGACACATTCATTCCACAGCAATACTCATTGTGTAAAGCCTGAAAAGGACAATTAAATACAAATAGCTTTAAAAATGAGCCATAATCCCCCAACCAGATAACTCCCTTTAACGTTTTGATCCGTTCCTTTCTGGTCTTTGTATTTTATAAAATTGTATGCGATGTATAATGTACAGTCTCATATCCCCACTTTTTTTTTTCTCTCACATCTAATACAAAACTCGATTTGGCACGGTGTAATAGAGTCAGAAGTAATGGGGGAAAAGCCCCAGACATCAATATTTTAAACAGTCCGCCCCTCCTTTCATAAAGGTCCAGAGGGTAGCAGAGATCAGTAGAGTAATTTCAGGAAATGTGATGTGCAAAGAGTAAACCTGTTGATTGACAGAACGGATGGCCCACAGACAGGCCTGCGAGCCCGGCCCTGCGAGGCCTGAGTTGTTTCCCCACGAAGGAAGGGCCTGAGGCAGGCTCCCGCCCCCCACCCCCTCGCGGCCTGATGCGTTTTGGAACTGCGACAACTGTGCTGTGCCTCTTGCGGGGAAATCCATTTTCACACCCCGTACCATACGCATTAGCATTTGAGGGGATAACAGACCCCTCGGAGAGTCCAGTGACCGTCCCGAGCCCTCTAGAACTGCAGGTATCTGCCCAGTTTCATGGCTTGCGTTATGGGGTTGTAGGCCCCTCAGCCCCTCGCTGGACTGCGTTTGGAAAATCGTGTAGATCCTTATCTGAGAGAAACCACATTTAAGAAAATGGAGCATTTTTTTTCCTGTCTCTGACGTCACGAACTGAGAAATTGGCGTTCACAGACATAAACCATAAGGGAAGGAAAGGAAAAGGCATCTCTCCTGGTACTGGTCGGTCTTTCTTTCTGACTCAACCAGCGTACGGTCATAGAACATCTCATATTTCCTTGGCAAAATGATTCTAAACCATAGGCCTATCCAAATGACATCCTGCTCTAATTCATGCTTTCCTCTCCAGGAAATGCAAACAGCTAGTCACCATGGGGGGCATTGTAGGTCCCGTCCAGATCCCTTTGGGTCACGAAGCGTGGTTCCCACGGGCCCCTTCCTTTCCTCCCTCGCTGTGACCTGAGTGGCTCCTCCTTCCTGAGCTTGTGTGGGGCGGAGAGCTGCAGGGGGTCAGGACCCAGGAGGGCCCCCGCTGGAAGGGCTGCTTGACTGCCCAGCAGCCTGCACGTTTCAAAGGAGAAATCCACCTGCTCCTTCTTTTTTGAGCTCGCCACATTTAAAAAATTAATGTTTCTGTGAGCAGGTGTCCACTGGTCTGCGTCCCCACAGTTCCTTCATATCATTGCCATGAAACACACGAACTTCCTAAGTGCTTTCTCCTGCTGTTCTTTTTTATCATTTATCATATCATTCCAAAATACCATTTTTATCACTATCATTATCTTTTTATCATCTGAAATTGTAGATCAGCGTCAAAATATTTGAGATTTACTCATTTTTTTTTTAATTTATTTGACAGAGATCACAAGTAGGCAGAGAGGCAGGCAGAGAGAGAGAGAGAGAGAGAGGAGGAAGCAGGCTCCCCGCTGAGCAGAGAGCCCGATGCGGGGCTCAGTCCCAGGACCCTAGGATCATGACCCGAGCCGAAGGCAGAGGCTTAACCCACTGAGCCACCCAGGTGCCCCGAGATTTACTCATTTGTTAAGCAGATTTTTTTTTTTTTTAAAGATTTTATTTTATTTGACAGAGAGAGAGAGAGATCACAAGTAGGCAGAGAGAGGAGGAAGCAGGCTCAGTGCTGAGCAGAGAGCCCGATGTGGGGCTCGATCCCAGGACCCTGAGATCATGACCTGAGCCGAAGGCAGAGGCTTAACCCACTGAGCCACCCAGGTGCCCCCTGTTAAGCAGATTTTTAAGTAGGTACCAAATTATTCAAACACTGTCTCAGCCATTTAGCCTATCTGCCTGATTAACCAAGTGACTGGCTCCCTTTTCATTCCCCAGATTTTATCATTGGAAAAGCGCACTTGACCACAGGCCTTTGTACTTGATAATGAAAGATTCGATCTGAGTCATGCCTTTTATCTGGGAACTTACTTCCTTCAGATACAGTCATTATCCTGTGTTAAAGGAGTAGTACTATAAAAAGGATCAAGGGAGGGTATGATTCACAATAAAAAACACTGAAATCTCCCTTCAGGGTTAGAGTGATCATCATCATCATTTTATATATTGCAAGAGAACACCAGCTTTCAAATTTTAACCAAAAGATGCAATAATAAGAGCCAAGAATTATTGAGCTCATACTCCTGTCACGTTCCAGATACTGTTCTAAGCTCTTTCGTGACTCATTTATATTTCGCAACACCCCAGGAACCTAGATCCTGTTAATACTCCCTGCCTGGGGACACTGGGGGCACTGAGGGTCAAGTCACTTGTGAAGGTGGGATTTGGTCAGTCTGGGCTCAGGGCCCGCACTCTTGCCTCTGTGTTCCTGGCTGTATCCGCGTTAGTGACAGGTGTTCTTTCCCAATACCCAGCGTAACCCTTTTCCCTTTGTTTCGGATACGAACAGAAAAAGCAAATACATTTAAAGATGGGCTCATTTTTGGTAATAAAGTCCAGCCGAACTGTCAGAGCTAAGCTAGACAAACATGTGTGCGTACGAGTATCTGAATTGCTTCACATGATATCTGCTCTTGAAAAGGAAGGAAACCCCCAAGTAGCGCAAACACGGTAGAATCTAACCTCCCATTCTTGAAGTCCATGATGGGTGTTCTCAACCAGGGGACAGCTCTTCTCGGAGGGGTGACTTGTGAGCCCAGGAATCTTCCTGCTCATGTCTCCACCACCATCCGCAAGCTGCTTTTACAGTTGCCGTGTGCTTCGCACAGGACACGGCCGAGCATGGTCACTTCTGTTCCCCTATGACTGCACCTCCCCACACACGGACCCAGGGGAAAAGCATCCAGGGAGCAGAGGACACACCGAACAGCCGGCAGGTCCTTGCCACAGCATGTAGTGATGACACATTTCACATGTCACTGAAGAAGTCACGGCACTTTGTAATGACTATGACAAAGCGGAGTTTAAAATTCAGAGTCGCAGAGAATCGGTGGCTACCGGAATGGGATTACGGGGGTGTGGAAAAGGCACATTTGAATCTTTAAGTGTAGTATCATTTTCTTGTGTTTAAGTATCTGTTTTTAATCTTTTTTTAAATTGTTTTAACTTGTAGGGCCCTTTAAAAGGACGCAGAGTTGAAGGAATTCAGTATGAAGACATTTCGAAACTTGCCTGAGTTTGAAAATTTATTAACACATTAAAATCCTAAAGCATCAAATTGGTGTTCACCAAGGCATTATGAGACTCTACTGTGTTAGGGTGTTTCTTTTGTATAAAGCGAATGGATTTATTTAAATATTACTGTATAGTTGTTCAGCTAAGCTTACAGAAAAATCTAATTATGTCTCACGAAGTATCAAAACAATGTAAATTTTGTTCTTGGTGTTTTTGTTGCCTTTATAATATTTCCTTAATGCTTTTTAATCTTCATTAAAAGAATGTTATTGTAAAGTGTTTTATGTAAGACTATTTAGAATCCTACGGTTAGAGGAAATCCTTCATATACTCTCTATTTTCTGTAGTAAGGTTTAAACTATAAATGTAATGACATTTTAAAAAGTCAGACTATAAACAGAGTCACGGACATGGACATGTCCATGTCCGTGTCATGGACATGGAGTTCACACACCATATAATTTCACCAATTTAAAGTATACAATTCAGTGGTTTTTCGTACATCTCCAGAGTCGCGCGCCCATCCTCACTATTTACCTAGAACATTGTCATTGCCGTGAGTGCTCGCGGTCACTCCCTGTCCTCCCTCTCTCCCTAGCCCCCGGCCACCACTAGTCTACTTCCGGTCTCTGATTTGCCTCTTCTGGGCACTTCCTGTCAGTGGAATCGTACAACATGGGGTCTTCTCATGACGAGCTTCTGTCAGGTAGCATCATGTTCTCAAGGTCTGTCCACATTGGCACGTGTCGATACTCCCTTCCCTTCTTCTTGCTGAGCGGTAGTCCACTGTGTGGATAGGCCACGTTTTTAGAATCCATCAGTTGGTGGCCATTTTGGCTGTTTCTGCTTTGGGGCTATCTGGAGTCATGCTGCTGCAGGAACATTCAGGTATAAGATTTTCTGGGGACGTACGTTTTCAGCACCTAGAAATGGAGTTGCTGAGTCTCACTGGAACTCATGGGATACCATGTTTAACATTTTGAGGAACTGCTGGGCTGTTCAAAGTGGCTACACCGTTTTACAATCCCATTGACAATGTTGAACTATACATTTTTAAGTAATAGAGCAGTGGCTTGTTTAGGGATGCAAAAGATAGGAAGTCCATCTCCTAGTTGGGTTGTGAAAAAGAAATCTTTAAATAAATGAATATATAATTCCCAGGACAAAAGGAGCAGGCCTTAGCTTCCTGTGGGGTTCAGAGTATGGCCAACCTTATCGGGGATCTGTCTCTGTAGCTCTTCCTTTCTCTGCGTTGGCTCCACTCTCAGCCCCTCACACCAGCAAGGTGCCTGCCAGCGTCTCCCACTTCACATCTTCCCTTTAGTTCACACACAAGACTGGAACGGAGTTTTAACTGGTCCACACCGGGACAGATCACTCCAGATGCAAGGGTTGGACTAGACTGATTGGCCAGACTTGGGTTGTGTGCCAGCCCTGAGGCCATCTCTCTTGGACTTAGCATCAGGGAGAGGTGAGAACTTCTCTTGCCAGAAGCTGGGAGAACATATGCTGATGAGCAGAAACAGAAGACACAGTGTAAGACGTAGTAAGAGGATGATGTTGGTAGCTTTGCCAACATGATTCTTCCAGGAGGAGTTCACGTGTTTCGGAACTAACTTGACAGCATAGTCACATGAAAAGGAACTGGGTTTTGGAGTTGAGCAGACTTGCAATGGAATTTTGGCTGTTCTTTTCACCAGCTGTGTAATCTCAGAAAAGATCGTGTTCTTGAGTTTCAATGTTTTTAATGTACGAATTGTCAAAAAAGAAAAGTGGTGTCTCTTTAGGGTTCTTGAGACAACCAAAGAAAACACATAGAAAGTGTCGGACATATAATTTGTGTGGTGTTCAGTAAATGGAGGTGGTTCAGTAAATGGAGCCACATGTCTATGGCCTGGCCTGGTATTAATCTGGCCCGAAGAAATTTCAGGAGGGAGGAGGTTCTTTCCAATAATAAAATGGTGAATAAACCACTACAGAGTTCACATTGCCTCCCCCCAGATCTCTGTTGGGAATCACCTCCCTGGTTTTCTTTATAGGAAAAAAGGTTTCCTCCCTCCCTCCCACATTTTTATTCTTTTCCCCAACATCTTCCTGAAGTTATCTTCAGAATAAACTCAAGTGGCATCATGGAGGTGACTTTTAACTTTTAAAAAATCTGAAGCACAAAAATATGATTCTAAGTGAGAGGACATGTTTTCCTGTAAGTTCTTAGAGCCCAGTAGTTGTTACATTACACAAAGTGCAGACACCTAAAAGCAAGTTTTATATGGACTTTCTTTTCAAAGTATTGCAAGCTATTTTTCTTTACATAGACTTTGGAGGGGGGCAGTTTTAAGTTCACAGGAAAATTGAGCAGAAGGTACAGAGATCTCACACCTATCCCCGTCCCCACAAACGCACAGCCTGCTCACTATCCACGAGCCCCACCAAAGTGTCATATTTGTTGTAATGAACCCATGATAACGACTGACTCTTTGTCATTGTCCAAAGCGTACAGTTTATATTAGGGTCACTATTGGTATCTCACATTCTACAGGTTTGGACAAAATGGTCATGAAACGTATTCACCATTACAGTATCATACAGAACAGTCTGACCAGCCTAAAAATATCCTCTGTGTTTTGCCCATTCATCCCTCTCTTCCTGCAGTTCAACCCCTTGGTAACCGCCGGTTGGTTGGTTGGTTGGTTGGTTGGTTGGTTTTTTGCTGTCTCCATAGTTTTGCCTTCTCCATAATGTCGTATACTTAGAATCATACAGTATGTAACCTTTTCAAATTGGCTTCCTTCACTTAAAAATGTGCACGGAAAGTTTCTCCGTGTCTCTCTGTGGCTTGACAGCTCATTTCCTTTCAGCGCTGCGTAATATTTCTTTTTCTGGACGTACCACAGTCTACCCACTCCCCTCCTAAAGGATATCTTGGTTGCTTCTAGAGTCTGTCAATTATAAATAAAGCTGCTATAAACATCCAGGCATAGTTTTTAGGTGGATGTGTTCTCTGCTCGGGGTAAACACCAAGGAGCATAATTGCCGGGTCCTATGGTAAGAGTATGTCTAGTTTTCTAAGAAACTGCCAAACTGTCCTCTGAAGTGGCTACACCATTTTGCATCCCCACCAGCAACGGTTGAGAGCTCCTCTTGCTCCACATCCTCACCAGCATTGGGTGTTGTCAGTGTTTTGATTTTTGGCCATTCTGATGGGCATGTAGTGGTATCTCGTTGTTACTTTAATTTAAAATTCCCTAGTGACATATGACATTGAGCATCTTTTCATGTGCTTTTTTGCGATCTTTGTTTCTTTGGTGAGGTGTCTGCTTAAGTCTTTTGCCCATTTTTTTTTTTTAATTGGGCTGTTCATTTTCTTATTATGGAGTTTTAAGAGTGCTTTGTGTGTATTGGATAACAGTACTTTATCAGATACATCTTTTGCAAATATTTTCTCCCAGTATGTGGCTTTTCCTCTCATTTGTTAGAAAGTTATTTTTCATCATCCCATTTGAGGTCATATCAAGTTATTGCTAATAGTGTCTTGGGAAACCAGATCCCCTGGGGTTTCTTCATTGGGAATGCCATTGGGTCCTATTGCCTTCTTTGCTGCTTTCCCCCCCATGTGCTCCTGTCTATCCATTTTTGCTGTGATACTTGAGTAAACTCATTCACAAACATTTACTGAGTGCCTCTGGTAAGTAAGCCATTGCAGTAGGTACTGAAGATTTAGATGTGGGAAACAGGTATAGAAGGTATAGACCCAGGATGTGTGTTGTATAGGAATTGACAATGTTCAGTGAACTGATATTCAAACGAAATGATTGGCCAATAGAGAGAAACTTGATAATCTGGGGCAGCTGCTTAAAAATTCTATCCTAATCTCAGTAAGAGATTCCATCAACTGATACCAAGATACACCTCAGTTCCTTCTTTGCTAAAACAGTATCTCAGGATAAGAATATGAATCAGCCTTGATTTTTAGGTTGGTTATAGGGTTGACTGAAGTGCCCCCAGAAATGTTAAGGAGATAACTGAATCATTACACTATTAAAAGGAAACATCCTTGATTTTTCTTTATCCTACCTGGAGATCCCAGAAAAAAAGTCACCCCTGTAGACTAGGCCAGTGTGAAAAGGTATTAAAAATAATAATACTAAATTCTTACCGCATCTTGATGTATACAGCACCCTTGAGCAATAGTTAAGCATTTTCATATATTCAGGCAGCTGGGTAACTTTTACTCTGATCTTACAGGGTCTCTGGGGTGACTTACATCTTTCAGTTGGGTTGAGGCTGAAGAGAAAATGCCACTTTTTATGGTATTAAATGATCCTTTAAAGCACGTAGAGTGAGTTGCCTACAATCTCACACCAGTAGGTACTAAAATAACTCCTGATTCATAGTTCATTTTTACTACACATTGAGAGAATCTTCAATTTACTTTTTTTCCCATTATTTCCTTGGATTGCCAACTCTTCGAAAATGACTTTAATTTTCAGTAATTTAAAAACACAAGCAAACATATAAACTCACGACAGAGATGCGATCTGAGCCAAGGGGCCGGTTTTTTTCAAACAAGGGCTCTCATTTCCTTGACCATAAGACGTATATATATTTGTGTGGTTTAATAGAAACCACTTAGATTGATACTTATGAACAGCTTTGAAGCTCGGCTACAGAAGTCCTACAGATGCTTAATACATATGACAGAGAGCAGCCCTGTGATACCCAGCTGAGGTGTCAGTGGAATGCCGCTACTCTATCCAAAATTAAATACTGATCCATTCCCAGTGGGTTGCAAAATGCTCCAGAGAATAAGCAAACGTAATACAGGTACTTGTCAGGTTGTTTTCCTTTATTGCTGAAAGCATAATACTTTCAGAAACTAATCAAGAGGTAGACAGTGGAAGAGTTTCTTCCTTTCCAACTATCCCTGTTAATTTGGTTCTTTCATTTGAAATTCAAAATAGAGTATTCATTTGTAACTCTAATTATATAGAGAAGGCATATTACTGGTCTCAGTGGGGACACGTGGACAGTAGGGGTACAAGTTTAATTTTATTGTTCAACACACCAGCTATTAATAAAGGTTTTGATAATTTGAGTAACATGGATTTGACTTTAACTTTAGTTTTTTTGATAGAATCCTTGTTCAGTATCCTGCGTATAAATGCACAGCCCAAGATCATTATTATTGTTTTTTAAAACTACAGAGTACATATAAAATACTAGGAATCAATCTAAACTTATACATCTAAAGGTATAAAAGTCTTAAGGTCTAAATTTTTACCAAGTAACAGAATTAATTATAAGAACCCACTTTTAAAGTTTGGGTTAAATATGAGCATTTTAAGATCAGTATGTTTGAAATAGAAAATGGGAAAGATGTCATAGACTTTTTTAATGTACCACAGATGAAGCTGAAAAGCAATGCCATTCACCTCTTCAGCACTGGGGTCACCTCTGGATGCTAGAAATGTCACATTTCTTTAATATTTTACAACTAGGTCAAAAGATAATCACTTGATTCTTCAAATACATGTTGGGTGTGTCCAAAAAGGGAGTTTTGTGTACTTTCTAAATTAAAAATGACCTTTACTAAATTATGGAGGGAAAGCTTCATAAAGGTGTACTTTTAAACATTTTTTTAAGTGCGATTTTACCAGTTTGACCTTTGGAAATATATTCCAATCCTAGGAATCGATTTTTAAAGGGCAGTTAGAAACAAAGGGAAGTACAGGCTTAAAAATGAATCAGATTTGCACCATATCACCAAGATCCACTAGATTAATGCAGACATAATAAAGTCATCCAGTTGGTGGTTTAGGTATTCTGCCTTACAAATGTTGTTAGCCTTTCGTTAGGACATAACTTGCTAGTCAAATTTATTTTGAAATAAAGTCTAATCATCCAAGGTTTAATAATGTAAGTGGCATCACTCTTAAGAATTGCTTAAATACAGACAAAAAGTCTACAAGGGATACTCAGGGAGCCTCTGTGTTCAAGATCATTAAATCTGTGTGAAATGTGTGGCTTCCAGAAAATTTGGAACTGTGATTGTCTCCGAATTCATAATAATGTCAATACTGTGTGCAATTAGCCATGTGAGGTAATGTCCAGAGCGATATTAAATATGTGAAGAATTTGGGACCAACACCATCCCTGAGGTGATCCTGGAATAATGTCAGGGAGGAAGACCTGTTAGGAGAGATTGTAATTTAATAAGCAGACACCCACGTATTTGTAGAGTATCTTATTGGAAGAATGGCTTTGAGAACAGAAAGAGGTTGGTGAACTAAGGCGTTGTGACGGTGTATTTTATGTGTCAACTTGGCTGGGCCATGGGGTACCCACAGAGTTAGTCAAACATTAGTTAGTTAGGTGTTTCTAGGAAGATGTTTTTGGATGACATCTACATTTAAATCATAGACTGGGTGGAACAGAGGGCCTGCCCTAAGTGGGCCGCATCCAGTCAGTTGAAGGTCAGCAGAGCAGAGAGGATGACCTTCCCCCAGTGAGCGAGAACACTCCAGCTGCCTGTGGATTTCATCTGCGACACTGATTCTTCCTGCCTAATGGCCTTCAGACAAAAACATCCGCTTTCCCTGGGTAAGCAGCTTTCCTTTGCATGACCTTGATGAACACCTCCTAACATCGGAAAACTCAACAAAATCCTAAATCCAAAGTGTTTATTTTTCTTCAGATGCATTAACAGGTTTTATAAACCACCGTGACCTCTGGCTAGTGTTTAATTACTCAAACTGAAGAATGACTGCAGGGAAAAACTTGATCTGCAGAAAATTTCCAAAGCCATCCATCTTTAAGGCCTCTTGAGAAAGCTATAAAGCTGAGGCACGAAGTAATCCTTGTAATGCCCATCGATGAAACCTTTTCCACTGTTGTGCACAAACCAACAGGAGACCTCCGTTCCAAACACTCTGTCTGTTCGGTAGTCTTTCTGCAGACCCCTGCAAGGGAAATGGTGGGTATAGTTAGGACACAGTCCAAGGCTTGGTCAGCCTGCATATTGGGAAAGAAGAAAGTTCCCTCCCTTGCTGTTCTTTGTAGCATCTTCCTTCTCATACTGGATCTCCTCACCCTTCCCCATCCCCCTCCCCAAGTCGTAAGGAACGTCATTATCTGGGGCTTGGTGTTGGAAGGACAGAGAATAAGCAGCGAATCTTTAGATAATTCAAATAACCCTTTGGAGACTGACCAAGATAGCCTTTTCCAGCAAGGTGAAGAGTGCAAATTAACTTTCCGTTGGAAAGAAGGTGGGAACCCCACTGAAGTGCTGTGGGCTAACCCCAGGTCACCTGCAGAGTGAATCTGAGATGCCTCCCACCTTCCCTAGGCAGGTGAGTATTTAAAGGTGATACCAGCTGTTTCTGAGACGTTCATGCCTTTCCCTTAAAGGACAAAGAAGCCAACGATTTAAAAAGTCATAGGGCATAATGTCACTAGCAA
This sequence comes from Enhydra lutris kenyoni, assembly GCF_002288905.1. Classification (NCBI taxonomy): domain Eukaryota; kingdom Metazoa; phylum Chordata; class Mammalia; order Carnivora; family Mustelidae; genus Enhydra; species Enhydra lutris. Next base: position 6,588,819 of record NW_019154145.1, on the reverse strand, counting down.
GCTTTAGAACGTATAGGATGATGCATGGTCCGAGGTCAACTCAGTTTGAGTTACGAGGCGAAGAGTGCTTGCAGTAGGTAAACTTGAGGCCCAACATTTACCTTTGTCATTAGAGGCTAGCAGATGTGCGTTCACCAACCTCAGATGACTTTTCTTACTATGATTAATGGTGCTCACCATTCCTTTGTCAAACACGCTCACTGATGCCCACTGGTAACTCACTGGTCCCCAGTGAGCCCGAACCAGCTGAGTTGTGTACTCATGAAGAGCTCATCATTTTGTTTCGTTTTAAGATTTTATTTATTTACTTAACAGAAAGAGGGAGAGGGAGAGAGCACAAGTAGGGGGAGTGTCAGACAGAGAGCTAGGGGGAAGCAGGCTCCTCGTTGAGCAGGGAGCCTGATGGGGGGTTGGATCCCAGGACCCTAGGATCATGACCTGAGCCGAAGGCAGACGCTTAACCCACTGAACCCCCCCAGGCGCCCCCAGAGTTCATCGTTTTACTTCCCAAAGCCATGTGTGGTGGTACGTATGGCTTAATTATGGCTGCAATTTTATCGCTTACTTATGTGGAAACCAATGCCATTGTGTGCAAAGAAAGTCATTCCTATAAAGCCAAGTTGATTGCTTTGTAAAAACTCTTAAAATGCAAACAAAACAAAACAAAACAAAACAAACTCCTGGCCCAAAAAACCCCACCTGCTTTAAAATGCTGTCAGATACCAAAGGGGAGACTATAATCCAGGACTGGGAGAAACTGAAAAGATTGGTAAGAATGTTACACTCAATGCTTGGCGATGCGGAATTCTCACTTCACAACGAGCATATGGATACGGTTGGCGTGAGGAAGGCTACACAAAAATGCATTTGGTAGATTCATGCTCAAGAAGAAGACCCCAGTCTCACGTAGACACATCCATTCATTCTCTAGTACTATGGTTCACAGGTATTTTTTTTAAAAAGATGTATTTATTTTGTTTTGTTTTACTCTTTAGGGAGTGGGGAGGGAGGGGCAGAGGGAGAGGAAGAGAGAGAATCTCAAGAAGACTCCATGCTGAGCGCAGAGCCCCATGTGGGTCTCGATCCCATGACTCTGAGTTCATGACCTGAGCTGAAACAAGAGTCAGGCGCTCAACGGACGGAGCCCCCAGGTGTCCTGGTTCACAGGAATTCTTACGATTTCCTCCTTTATCAGCTTTTTCAGTAACCGAGCTACCATGAAAGGCCAAGGCTGTTACACCGTCAGTCCCTCCATCATGCATTACAGCCTTGGCCTTTCATGGTAGCTGTTGTCTAGCTGGTCTTTACTCGCGCGGAGGCCGGCCGGCCTGCAGTGTCCTGATGCAAACCTGGTGTGTGTGTCTGTTCCTCAGGAGGTGTTGAGTCTGACATCGGGAACACTTGCAAGAGCTTTTCTTGCTTGGATGTGACTGTGTGAGTGTAACCCCGAGACACGCTGTCTGTTACTGTCGTACGCCCCCAAGGCCTACCTGGTGACAGTCAACGTGTGTCCCTTCACTTCCATGCTTGCCTCTGGCTTCTCGGGGACCTTTCCCGGTCGTTCATCGAAGATACGGACTTTTGGCTCGTGCATGAACTGACCTAGTGAGGCAAAGTCCGGACGCTGATTTACATGGAACCCAAGGGCCAATTAAAAAAAGCAGGCTTGTGGTCATTTGACCCAAGCTGCATTTCAGTACGCACCTACCCACCCCCCCGAATTTCTAAGGTAGAAAGACATACTGAGAGGAGAAAGGCAGAGCGATGGGAGGGATGGGTCCTTCCCAGGAGCAAAGCTGGCTGGCTCATGCCGCGGTCATCTCACATACGAGGCCAACCTGCCGGACAAGAAGTGGACCGGAACGCCCTCCCTGATGACGGGCTGAGCACCTGACACATGGCTCAAATATCAGGGACAAGGTTTCTTTTTTTTTTTTTAATTTCAAATTTATTTATTTGTTATTATTATTTTTTAATTTTATTTTTTATAAACATATAATATATTTTTGTCCCCAGGGGTACAGGTCTGTGAATCGCCAGGTTTACACACTTCACAGCACTCACCATAGCACTTACCCTCCCCAATGAGGGACAAGGTTTCTGATGCCACATGCTTCAACTGGAACCACTCCTTAAAAAGTTGTGGGGAAAGTGGACCTAGATGCCTGACTTCCCAAACCAGTTCACCTCCCTCCAGTTAGAAAAGAAAAAAAAAAAAACCTCTGATGTAAAATTGAAAGTCTGTGTCGCTCCTCTAACTGTTTGCCCAGTTTGTGAGGATGAAATCCTGGTTCAGGGAGAACCTCACCTGCGGTAGCAAAGGTCTTGGCTAGAGCCTCACCGAGACCCCTGCGCTGCTCTGTGGGGCTGCATGAATCACGTTTGCTATCTCTGTGCATTAAGATCGGACATCAAAACCCCTGACGGCTGGGGAGAGACTGCCCCTCCCAGGGCCAGCAATTCTGAAAGACAGTGGAAGACTCAGGAGCGTGCCTGTGATCTGCACTTGAACCATCCCAGGGACAAACTGCCTCTCACTGACCCGTGTGACCCAGAAGCTATCCCAGGGCCAGGGACCAGGTAAGTGGACTGCCCTAGAGCCCAAAGCCTGCCAAAATGCTTCAAGACAGCCAACCCAGAACTATGCTGCTCTGCCTCATCTTCCCACAGAAACCCAGGAGAGGCTCTGGCCTAAACCTGTTGCTTTCAGGTCCCTGACTAAAACCTAGCCTTCCTCTGTGGCCCTGCAGGGTGGGACATGCCTCTTTGTTTCAGGGCGGAACTGAGTGACAGGAAACGTTTCTGTCAATGGCACTGACCCTTGTGTGTCCTCAGTCCCCTGTATAAATCAAGACCCGGGCACAGAGTGTGGCCCCAACCTGACCTTTGAGTCCAGACCCGTCACTGTGTAAGTTCTAACCTCCCAATTTGCTCGAGACCCAGACCCACTTGCCAGATGGTCGATAGACACCGTACCTATTAGTCCATGCACTTTAGGTGAAAACTTGTTTGTGGGGGGAATGTAGATCCCCAAAAAGTCTACATTCACCGGATGCTTCTTCCAAACGCGATGGAGTAAAACAGAGAAGGACATGTCTTTATCCACGGTGATGGTCACAGTTTGCTCTCTCTTCACAGAGACAAGCACCCTGCGGCAGAAAGCAAAATGGGGTCCACGTTTCTAGAACACACTGTTTAGGAAGCCATGCCTCCCACCCTGAGCCTGAGCCTGAGCTCGCCGTCCCGCCCTGGGCAATTCCACGAGTGTTCTAGGCCCTCCACAGCATTTTTTTGGGTCACAGAATATTGTTTTCACTCCTGGCTCTGGAACTCTGTCAGTTTCTGTGTTTGTATAAAAACAATAAACGGGTGATCAGGGGAAAATATGACACAGTCCAGTGTTTTCCAGGCACACTCTGACACGGAGCTGGCTGGGATGTTTGATGGATTCCTTCACTTATCCAGCACGTATCTACCGAGCCCTCATCCCATGCCAGGCTGCAGGCAGGTGCCGAGACACACAGTGGCCATAAGACGTGGACCCGGCTGCCAGGAACGGGGTGGGGTTAGGCACCAACAATCTTTCTGAACCTCTACTTCTTCACATTTAAAATGATAGCTAAGTTCTACGTTTCGGTCACGGGTTTCCAGATTGATCTGTGTAGTCAGGCGTGGAGGACAGGCCCGCGACCAGACACGGTAATACTCACCTCTGGTTAATGACACGAGCGGTGTCAGACCAGGAAAGGACAGACACCCGAGAGCGCCGGCTCAGGGTGATGGTCTTGGTGCTGATTTCTATTTTCATGTCTTCGCTTTGGAAATAAAATCCCAGTGTTCCAAAATAGGTGCTGAGTTTTTCGTTCTTTGGTTTCTTGGCACCAATGAGCTGTCCATTGACCAAAATCCCTGGAGAAGAAAACATGCTTTTTTCTCTCTGTGCACCATCAAATTTATAAAACTTGACAATATGGGAAAAGTGTTATTTTTTTGGCTTGATTTCTTACATAACATATTTTTTCCTGAACAACTTTCAATTTGTTACTATGTCTTTTATACTTTAAATGACTTACATCACAGTAAGATCTGCTAGTTCGTGCTCCGTTTCTTAGCTACTCTAATTCCCATGGGAATAAATTTATGATTCTTTGCTCACCAATTATCAGAGTTGGAAAAGTACAGGGCTTCTATTAAGGTGGGAGAGAAAGAAATCCCAGGTGGTGACAGTGAAACATGGCAATGATCTAATTGCCTAGTTCAAATACAGCATCTTTTTATTTTACCTGATTGTGGATCGGAAACAAGGTTGAGAATCTTTCCAGGTTCTGAGTCAATATTGAAACAAATATTCTTTTCATTTTTTGGCAGGTAAATGATGAAGTGTGGGTCATTTTCAACTGGAAAATAGAGAAAATGAAATCAAACAAAACCATAGAAAGGAGGGCGACACTGAACAGTACTTTATTCCTGAAACCTTTCACTTAATAAGAACAAAGAGTTCCAGTGCTTCTGTCTAGGTGTTGGCGTCCAGTGGTATAGGCAGACCCATTGTCCCTTCCCCATGGGACAATTCAGAGTTTTAAGTTATTTTACACCTATAACATACTTTTTCTGTAGCTATCATGTATGCTCTAGGCTAGAGATAAAAAATGAATAAGACACAAATAATAAGAAAAGCACACAATACATCGTGTCTACATGTATACTACATATGCACACCTCCATCAGTGAGTGTTGTATAAATAGATAAAATGATGTGTGTGTTTTTAAGCAGCTATACACGATGCATAAAAATAAAGGAGATGTAATGTTATTTGTTGTCATACCGATGGATATTAATCAATTCCGAGAACAACGAAGCATCGAGCGACTCTCAAGAAAGAAGTCCTTTGCTGCTGGACAACCTTATTCTGATTGATCTTTCTTATTTGTTTGTCTAATCATTCAACAAATAGTTGGTGAGAAAAAAAAAAAAAACAGGTCTATCCAAAGCACTGAATTAGGCAACGTTTGGTGTAGCTATAAATAAGTCATGGTCTTATTTATAAGACCTTCAAGAAAGTCAGAATTTAATGGAGTGACCAAGATTCTCTCCTTGACCAAACTCCACTTAGCCTCCTCCAACCTTTTCAATGAGGCCTCAACTTTTGGACTCACATGTTAGCCTCTGCGCTGTCCAATTTTAGCAAGAATCCTAGTAGGTTGGGTTAGGTAGAATCCCCACCCTCCCCATTGAGCACCCTCGGTATCTAACTGGGTTCCTCATTCCCCACCGCCCTCCAGGTGACGTCGGATCTCCTGGCTGCCTTCAGCAGGAAAACTGTTCCGTTGATTTGACCAGAACCCCCCTCACTCCTGACGTTTCCTGCGCGTGATTTCGCACCCACTTCCCCATGCTGTGTTTGGAGCTGAGTCCAACCTTCTCCACCCAACTGCAAGATCCCATTGCGGGGGTCCCCATACCCACCGCAACGGCCCCCCCTTGAGTCAAGGTCTTCCAGACCATGTGTGCTCTAATGAATATCGTGAATGATTTTTTTCTTCACAGTGTTTCTTTCATAGAGACAGACACAACCACTGAGGGAAGAGAGAGTAAAATAAATGACACAAAAATGGCACAAGCCAGTCGCTCTGAGGGTAAAGACGAAGGGTGACCAGCCCCGCCCGGCCAGTTGAGAAAGGCCTAGTGAAGGAGTTTGCACAAAGCCTTGAAGTTAGGAGATGCAAAAGACACAGGAGAAACGGAGATTTTATTCTGAGCGCCCAGTGCGGAGGTATGAAAGTTGGCGATTTGTTTGCAAAGTACCTCGATGTAACTAGGGGATGGGTTCTTGAAGAACGTAGAAAAAGACCGAAAATGGGGGTCATGGAGAAGGGCGGAGCACCACACCAAAGACTGGAGCTTTAAGTTGGGGAGCTCTTTGAAGTTTCTGAGAAAAAATGCGACATGATTTGATTTGGGGGAAATTACTTGTCACAGTATAAACTAAGTATTGGGACATGGACGTGGGAAGATCAGTTAGCAGCTAACGCAGCAATAACGCAGGCAAGAGACGTCACACTGAACGGGAAACGGGACGGACGAGGGAGGGAAGATTCCAGAGACCTGTGGTAGAATCCACAGTGTCAGGTAACTGAGCGCCCAGGAACAATTCAGACCAGCCAGGCTTCCAGCCCGAGTCACTGAAGGGCCCGGGGAGGAGACGGTCAGAGCCGTAAGAACCGCAGTGGTTGTCTTTCCCAGATTAAAACCGAAAGAGCAAGCTTCCATTCACCGAGAGGCTGTTGTTTTCTAGATGTTACCACAAAGTCCCATGCAAACATTAACTCAACTAATTCTCTTCGCGTCTTCGCACAGGATGGGTCACCTGCCTGAGGTCCCATTATGGGGTTGGACTGTGGCAGAGTCAGGACCACAGCCAAGCTGCCCCACGACAAGCCCATTCTCCCACCCACTCTGACACGCTCCCTCATGTTCAAGTGTGTGTTTCAGAACATGAAATGGAAGATAGAGGAATCCACAACAGAAGTACAATCTGGTACTTCTCTGCACCCCTCACACTACAAAACTCTCGCCACCAGGTCAATAAATACTTGGTGAATCGATTTTGTGTTGAGCTGAGCACTAGAGGGCATCCTTAAAAATGCAGAACAAAGGTTCTCACATCTCTTTTTCAATTAAAAAAAATCATTTTGGTATGAGAGCCTCTTCCTTTACACAAATATGGTGTTTTGAAATATCTTTGGAAGGACTTGGCTTTTATTAGAGATCGTGATTTGATTCTGCCATTTTAATTAACCCAAATCCCATTACTCACACCTGCTGGTGGGTAACCACGGACCGGTACTGCCTTACCAACTGACACCATTCCAGACAGCAGAAGTGAAACATTATACTTAGATTAGTGTCCGCAGCCTTACATTTGGATCAGGTTGAAGGCGGATGGAGGGCCCCCAGGACTAACTTCACAGATTCCTGAGGTCCTGGGCTTTATGAGCTCCCACAGGGACCCAGGAACTGATGTTATAGCCACCCCGCAACTTAACACCACCCCCGTTTTACAGGTGGACTCACTGAGACCTAGAGAGGTTCCACGGTCTGGCCCACTGCCACGGGGGCAGAGTCTGACCCTGGAACTGTCCAGCTCTCCAGACCTTGTCCCCTTAACTGCATTGCACAGCAGACTATGTAAACTCAGAGGGAACACCGCCTTCTTACTGGAAAGAACTCGAAAACAGAGTTAGCTTTCTCGCTACGTATTTCTACAGAAGCTTCCTTCTGGAAAGTCACAGAGAAAGGGGCGCCTGCCCCGTGCTTGCCCTTGTCTCTTGCTCTGAGAGCCGCTCGGTGCAGTGAGGATGGCAATTTCGTCAGCACTGTAACCCGACACAGGGATGCCCTCCCCTCACGTGCTGTGTCGTGCAGCCGTAATCTCGGTGGGGGAAAGGTGGCAAATACCGGATTAGGAAGGGGAGAGAGACAACACATTAAAGTGATTAAGTGATTAAACCACATTATAGTGATTTTGATAGTACAATGAATCGTGTCTAATCTTCAATAATGACTTTTATCTATTGGCTATCCTGTGCTCGCCCCTGAGAAGGTTTCACGAGGTCAACAACCTCGCTGCCTGAGTGTAATTATGCCTGTTTTCAACATGCAGGAACATGAAATGACTCACTTAAGTTCACATACAATCAGTTCACATACAATCAGTTCACATACAGTCAGTTCACATACAATCTCTGAAGAGAATGTTCCTTGCATCGATACCCTGTGGGGCCCCCTGGCCTGAGAAGAGCGTCTCGTCCACTCCCGAGCGTTCAGCTCACCCAGCTGGAGATGGAGTGTTCTGGACTGGTCTGGACCCCCGAGCCTCATAGGTTGGAACCCTAACCACCAGCTCACGATGTCTGGTGGAGGGGCCCCCATCAAGGGATTGGCGCCCTGCTGAGAAGGGACTTGGGGGAGCTTAGCCTTCCTCTCTGCAGGGCACACACAGAGAGGTCATGTGAACACACAAGAAGATGCCAGCTGTGTACAAGCTGTCCCCAGCTGGCACCTTGATCTTGGACTTCCCCGCCTCTAGACCTGTCATTTAGACCAGTTAGGCTGGGGTATCTGGTTATGGCAGCCCAAGCTGATTAATACACAGAGTCATCTGCTGTTAAGGGAGGTCACTGGTACCTACAGCAGTCAACTTGTTTACCAGGACTTTTTTTTAAACATCTATCAACGCTGCACACGATTGTGACCCGATTGGGGGCCGGGACGTGAGAGCTGTGGTGAAGGCCTCTTACCTCTCATCACATGTGGGGGAGGAGTTGCCTCGAGCACCTGAGCTCCCAGCACAGGCATCGGGATCATTGGTGTCGGGGAAGGGTTGACCCAAGATGGGACTGAACTCGGACCAAGCTTGCTGCCATAGTACAGGGCACCTGTGTAGAAAAACCCGTGGCCATTAGTGTCCCAGCTTACTTTTCCATGGAGATTTCTTACAAGGTCAAGAATCTATGTTATGCGGACCCTGGAGGTTCTCAGCTAAGGTTTTCTCCCAGTAATTTTATTCCAGAATTTTCTCTTTCCCAGCTCCTCCTGTCTTTACACTGTGTGGGCCTGCTGGAGGGATCCCTGCAGAGTCTGGGACCTGGGCTGTGGGATCTGCCCCCACGGAGGTGGGAGAAGGGCCCCACGTCTTTATCCTAGGCCGGGGAGATGATGTCTAGGCCGGCCCCTGGAGAAGTCCCGGATTACGGTCAGCCCCTGCCTGGATCCGTTCCTATTTCCTAACCAAACAACAATCTAAACAATTCAGTTCCTCGACCAACTAGTTTCCCCTATTGGTTACAACAAGCTCATTTTGCTTTCTGACACACAGGCAGTCTTCCTGTCTTAGAGAAAACAAGCGACAGTTCACCTAGGCATCTTATCTAGCTGATAACAACCACTTACCTACGCCAGTTTATCTAGGAGAGGTTTCTCCCCAGATAAATTGGCTGTGGGGCCCCAGGCTCTTGTAACTGGGATGCCAGAAGTAAGAGCTCCTTGACCCCTGGACCACTGTGGTAAATATGGCGTCTCACTCAGACAAAATTAAAAATGTGGAAAGTGGTCCTTCAGGTACGCAGGCAACTCTTCGGACTGTGTTTCAACAGGACTAGGTCCTGAGAAACGGAGAGCAGGGAGAAGGGGATAAGCCAGCGTCTTCTATACTTGGCTCATGCGTCCCTGAGCACATCCTAGGACCTTCCACAGGACTCAGGAATCAAGGGTGGCTTTTGTAGCAATTTCAAGTTCTCAGCTTCCACATATACCTCTCCTTAGAAAACCTCTTTCTCTTGGTTGAGAAGCAGAAGGCATGCTCTCTCACCAAAAACCTTCCAGGAAAATTGGTGTAGCACTGGAAATTGGAAAGACTCCAGTCCATTGCAAGGGACACAAATCCTTTTGCAAGTCAGATGGTTTCCAATTCTTTGCTTTAAAGCAAGTTGAGGGGTACCTGGGTGGCTCAGTGGGTTAACACCTCTGCTTTCGGCTCAGGTCATGATCCCAGGGTCCTGGGATCGAGCCCCACATCAGGTCTCTGCTCAGCGGGGAGCCTGCTTCCTCCTCTCTTTCCCTGCCTCTCTGCCTACTTGTGATCTGTGTGTGTCAAATAAATAAATAAAATCTCTAAAAAAATAAATAAACCAAGTTGAAGTAGGGCCCAAGGTATCACGTATTAAATCATTTAAAAATAATTTTTGCATACTAGCTCCTATGTGAGTTTGGCAGGTAAGTCTGAAGAAGTTGTAAATGAGTGACAGTTGCCGTGACCAAACTCATTCCATTCCTATCTACTTACCTATGTCAACAAGATTTATCAGGACCTAGCCTATAAAAAAATTTTTTTAAAGATTTATTTTTAACTAATCTCTACACCCAACTTGGGACTCAAACTCACAACCCCAAGATCAAGAGTCACACACTCCATCGACTGAGGCAGCCAGGCACGCCTACAATTTTTTTTTAAGTAGAAATGACACTGAATCCATTGATAAATAACATTTACACATACAGTCACATTTTTTTCATTTTTAAGACAGGATTTTCAATCAAATTTTACTTAGGGATATCATATTTATAATCCATGTATATTATTTTGATCAATTATCTACTTGTCGTAGGTCTTAATAAAACTCCATCTAGAAAAAAATTTTGAATACTCAGACTCTAAGGGTCCCAACACATTGAAAAATATTCAAATTTGCCAACATTTTTCTTGCAGAGGAACAGGATGATGAGGAAAAGACTTTCTGGCATCGCAGTGTACTACACTGAGACGTACTTCTGCCAGGAATGGAAATACCAGTTCAACTAGAAAAAAGAACAATATAAAATTTCCAATAATTAAAATAGAGTTTGCTCGTGTATTTTTTTAATGGATGATGGAGAGTACCGACTTAGGTATTCCGCGCCACCGGATACACTGACAACAGTGAAGCAACAGGTTTATTTTAAAAGTTCAATGTTGGGACGCTGTGTGTCTGCCTTCGGCTCAGGTCACAATCCCAGGATCCTGGGATGGAGTCGTACATGGGGTTCCCTAGAACCAGGGAACCTGTTTCTCTCTCTGCCTGCTGCTCCCTAAGCCTGGGCACACTCACGCGCTCTGACAAATAAGTAAATAAAAAATCTTTAAAAAACAAGTTGAATGTTTATAATATGCCCCATATTAAATTCACTACAACTATTTAAGTGTGGCAAAAAATGGTTAAACGCTGATTTAAACAATGAACGTGGGGGTACACAGGTCTTCAAAATTCCTTTGGGAGTTAAGGGAGCCAAAGTTCCAAGACCACAGCAACGAACTCCCCCAAAGTAAATTGACAGGAACAGCTCAGACACACGGGGGGCCCAGGGCTGGGAGCAGGAGGCAGGCTACGGGGAGGGGAGCCGAGACTGGAGGCCCCCGGGGCAGGCTAAGGAAGCTGCCCTGTCCTATTGTTCCACAAGACAGAAGCACAGACCTGAGCAGCAGGAATGGTCTTGGGGGGGCGAGTCTGCCAGCAAGCGCTCGTCCCCAGCCTCGTTCTCGATCACCATCGCGGTGAGCGGGGTCACGATGTGATGTTCCAGAGACATCTGCAGGATTGTTTTTGTAATTTTCCTTTTGGCAGCTGCTGTCGGAGCCAGGCTTCTGGATTTGGGAAACAGAGGCATCAAGAACATTACTGCACTTAGTCCCACACCCACTCTGGGCTCAGCCGGGACCCTGGGGACCACAGATGAAAGAGGGCTAACTGGCTCCAAGAAGCCAGGATTTTACTTAGCCATGCAGTCTAAAGGATTTTTTTTAAATAGACTTTCTTTTTCAGACCAGTTTTAGGCTCACAGTAAAACGGAGGAGGAAGGACAGCGATTTCCCAAATCCTCCCTGTGCCCACACACCACAGCCTCCCCCATTATCAACAACCAGCCCCCCCACCGGAGTGGTGCGTATGTTACAATCTATGAACCTGGGCTGACATTTCATCATCACCCAAGTCTGTGGTTTACGTTACGGTTCATTCTTGGTGGTGCACGTCCTACGGGCTTTGACAAACATGGGATGACATGTATTCACAATGGTATATGGTACAGGACACTTTCACTGCCCTAAAAAATCCCCTGGGCTCCACCTGGTTGCCCTGCCCTCCCAAACCCCAGCAACCACTGATCTGTTTTCCGGGGAATGTTCTGGAAAATCAGTATTTAACTTCAGCAACGCGCTACGTATCTGCAATTTTGCTGTGAGTGCGCCCAGGATGCTTCAGTAAAAAGGGGCAGGGATAGTTCTTGTTCAACGGAAAGTCCCAGCTACAGCCCCATGTCTGTTTTATAACCGTACTGACATCACGGATTTTCTCTGTGAGTTCGGTCATCCAACCGCACTTCGTGTCTTCCTGACCTAGCTCTGAAGACTGTTCCACTCCCTGGGAACCTGACGTCAAAGGTGGGATGGGGCTCGGGTGATTTTCTTCTTCAGCACCTGTTGTGTTACTCTGCTGCACGTGGTCCAAGAGCTGTGCATTGCCCGGGAGCATAGTTTTTATATTGCACAGGTTAAGGCAGGTCGGCTGAGAAGCCAGAGACGAGAGAGCCGGGGGCTATTATGAAACCCGTCCTTAGGCGATATTAGAATCGTAAATTTCCCTCTGGACAATAAGCTTTTCAAAAGTATATGCAAGTGAACTACTGATACTCCCGCAACTCGGATCAATCTTACAGACATCATGCTGAAGGAAAGAAGCCAGAAACAGACAAATACAGGTTGTATCATTACAAGAAGTTCAGTCACAGAAAACTCATGGATGGTGACAGTGATTTCTACATCAGTGGGCGTGGGCATTCTGAGGGAAGGAGAACAAGGGACCCTTCAAAGAGGACAGAAGTGTCCTATAATGATCTGACAGTGATTATTACATGGGTGACACATCTAAGAATTCATCATCAAACTGTACATTTAAAATTCATCAGCTTCACCCACTTTGTGTATGTCGACCTCAATAAAAAAGAGAAAAGAGTGAATTCAGCTTTACTTAGAGTGCTTGGAACCAGTGGAAATTGACAATCCAAATCCCAAATTAATTTGCTGCCTTTCTTGGTTCCAAATCCCTTTTGTGTATTACTGCAAAATATTCAAGGCAAACCTCTTACTTTTGCAAATCCCTGTTATGTACATTCTTCTCTTCTTACCGCTCAGCTAGAAGTTGGTTGATTGTCAGATAGGCCCACAATTTCCTGGTGAAATCAGGATCTGCATGCTTGTCTTTTGATAGAAAATCCTCCAAGTCGTCCATTTGGGCCAGAGTTTCCAAGACTAACTCTGTGTTGGCCTGGGTGATGGAAGATTCAGTTGAAAGACACTGGGAGAGCAGAACTAGGGTTAATCAACCCACACTGTTCATATCTACTGTGAGCGAATCAGGACGTTATGTAAATTCAAGAGAAGTCCAAAATAATTCATAAGATCGCAAAAGAGGGAGTGCCTACATCCAAGGTTTGGGATTGGCTTTGGGATGAGAAGGGATGGATTTGCAGAATGGTTTGGGGACCACGGTATAGATATTCTCATGCCTTCCCTTTCACTCTACTGCTTTTATTCTGCCTGCAAGATTCTTGGGATGCAAGATATTATCCTGTTAATATACAAGACAGACTGTATCGAGGGGACCGGTTAGTATTTTTAGAACTAAGGAGATAAGCAGAAGTACCGAGGTGGCCGTGATGATGCTCTGTAATTGTTCCAATTTATCGGGGTTGTATTTTCCTGCCACCACGATCTCAGAGCCTCCAAAATAGTTGTGGAAACTGTTCTGAGTGACATCCGAGACTGACAAGTGGGGATAGTTGAACTGAACATTCCGGAGCAATGGAGTAGAGACCTGGTTGTAGAATTTCTACAATTCATAAAAAACAGAGAAATCATTATTGTCCTACTACTTCTTCGGTCTGAAGCACTTTTTTTAAGACAGGGGAGGGGCGTGTGAGCAGAGGGAGAGAAAGAGAGAGACTATGTTAAGCAGGGCCCATGCCCAGCCGGAACCTGACACGGTGCTTGGTCTCATGACCTCGAGATCATGACCCAAGCTGAAATCAAGAGTTGGACGCTCAACTGACTGAGCCACCCTGGCACCCCTAAGGCACTTTATGTTGAGATTCCTCACATGGTTAGCTGATATTTCTTAATTTATTTTCACAGGATCTCTGTGGAAAGCTATGGGACAAGGAAAACTCTCACAATTATCAGATGAACTGAGACAGGGAGAAACTAAAAAATTGTTAAGAATCTTATCCTGGACTTGAGAGCCCAACATATTTTTTTTTCTTTTATGACCAGATAAATACTCATAAGAAGAAAAGTCAGCTGGGTTGATATTCCCAAATTATCCCCTACCCCTTTCCTGTTCCCAACTTTAAATACGGTGCCTGACACTGACCCATGGCACCTGGAATTGACAGAGGATGGGGTAAAGTATATTCTTCTTCTATGTCTTTTTATTATCCATGGAGTCAAACTAAGCAAGAATTTCTCTCCTTTACCTTCAAGGACACTTACAGGCTATCGTTTGATCTTTGTTGCATTATAAAAAGTTGATAATGAGATACCAATGCACCTTAAAAGGGGAAACAATGCCCATGAGGGCAAGGAGGACTGGAGAGCCCAGAAGTTTCAGCGGGGCCTGGGAGGACTTGCTCAGGGAGTAGGGAAGTGCATCTCCCTCCTGCCTCCCATCTCACTGTCAATGCAGAGCAAATACACATGCAAGGGGGGCTGGGAAGGGAATCGAGCACTTTCTCATCGTCACGGCCGAACGCAGCTGAAATGATGACAACTGTGACTCAAACTTGGCGAGCTGAATGACTTTGAGTGAAGGAGGAAGAACGAACAGAAAAAAGGTGTTACTTTGAGCTGGGAGGATGTGTCCTGATTTCCATAAATCCTCTGAGCCATGCCACGGTTTTCATTGGAGAGTCTCTTCAAAAAATCGTAATCAACGTCAAATCCTATCCCCAAGCTGAACAGGGAGATGTTGTCTCGTATGTTCTGCTTCACGTTTTTCTGAATTTTTGACAATTTTAGTTCACCTAAGTGGATGACAACAGAGACGAAGAGAATGAGGGACAATCTTATAATGTTTTTTGAAAATCCACGGAGGGCGGTTTAGCAGAATTTGTCCCACCTACCCTTTGACCCAGAGACTCAAGTCTACGGGTTTCTCTTACAGCCACACTCACACAAACGGGAATGACATATGTGCAATCGTACACAGCCACACTATTGGGCATAGCAACAGATTGAAAACAAGTGCACAGTAGTAAGGGAGGTTGGGTAAATGATGATACATTCAAACCGGGAGGTACTATGCAGCCATGTAGTTATTAACCAGAGCAAGATAACTCTATGTATTTATACTGAATGCTCTCACAGATATATTTTTAAGGGAGGGAGAACAATGTAAAAATTGGCATATGTAGGATGTATTTGCATATAGGCATGCATACATGTGTGTGTGTATGTGTGTGTATATATTCACACATAAATGTGTGTATATGTGTATGGAGTATACACGTATGCACAGAATATCTCTGGAAAGTTACACAACAAATTGCCAACCAAAGATTGTCTCCAGAGACAGGAACTGGAGGGTCAAGGGACAGAAATGAGAAGCAGACTTAATTTTTTGCTATGTTTCCTTTTCTTCTTTATGATTCTATTCTCAAATTGAATTCTTTTTTTTTTTTTCAGGATTTTACTTTATTTTTTTAAAGTAATCTCTGCACCCAGTGTGGGGCTCGAACTCCTAACCCCGAGATCAAGAGTCACACGTTCCATCCAGTGAGCCAGCCAGGTGCCCCTCAAATTGAATTTTACAAGTAACCTGATCTGAGGTTCAGAAACTCTGAATCTACCACAAATACTACATAAAGTCTCCCATTCTAGTCTCACTATTAACAGAACGGGTGCTTTTTGTCTAAAACTCGAGTGGCCGCGGTCCTGACTGACGCACTCGTCTTCCTTCCACTGAGCAGCGTCGGGCACCGTCCTTGTCGACATGACGGACTACAACAAAATCCAGCACACACTCTTGTATTTGCCAGTAGAAAGACACAAATGAAGCAGATAAAGTAACAACATGTGACAGAAGCCAGGGGATGTGGGGCCATTTTGTGGAGAAAAACGTATAACGTAGAGGATATATCAGAAAGAAGTCATTTCTCCCGTTGCCTTGAGGGACTGGGGGAATGCGGAGAAGGATGGAATAAGTTACTGCAGACTCCAGACGTGTCCTGGGGACCGGGGACTGACACACTCATCTCACACTCCCGTACGTCACCTCACATACCTTACGTTGAGAGAAAATGCAATAGCGAGCTATCACAGTTTATACTCCAGTTTCAAAACAAGTGCTTTCAAGAGCATCACCAAAAGTGTCTGGGACTGGGTTTTGGGGTTGGGGGAGGTGGTGACAGTTCCAGGGCCCAGAGAGGCCTCCTTTTAGAAAACATGGGGCTACAATGGTTTAGAAACTCAGACAACTGCCAACAGATTTCCCATTTGAAGTGAGAGTGAAATATTTGTTACTGGAAGATTGAAAAGCTACTTGCCTACTGTGGGGTCACCATCAGAGACCAAAATGATGAGAGAGACTGACTCAGGGTCCAGCATTCCCAAATTATTGGCTTCGTTCAAAATAAAGATGGCGCGCAGGAGGGCTTCGTTGATATTGGTGCCTGTTAAGGTAAGAGTATGTGCTGCTCTGTTATGTACTCTCTCTTTGCACAAAAACTGTCACACCCTGGGTTCTGATTCATTTGTCTGGTGATCACGCACGTGTCATTTTACTCAGTCCCCAAATCCTTCGATGGTTTTCCAACTGACACAAATTTCCTCCAGGCTGGGCAAGATTCCCCAGCGGAGTAAAATTATTGACTTTATGGTAAACTACTCCCTTAAAGAGGAATTCGTCCTTTCAAAGCACCGGTCTATAGTTTTGTTAAAGACCAAACTGAAGGTCCCTCAATCAGCCTTGCTGACGTGCTGGGACACTGGTCTGGGGACAGGGGTATTTTGTGCTATGAGAGTAGTAAGAATTCTAGTGTCCCTTGCTGACACCCTTTTCTGAGAAAGATTGGGATGGTTGCAAACTTGTGTGGGATGGGTTATGCCTTGTACTTTCACAAGAAATTAACACTCATCATGGAATAATAATACACACATTATTTAAGGCAGGCCATTGCCGGCTGGGCAAAGACCACCACGGTAGGGAGTGATTCTTCCTACGTGAATGAAGATTTGAACCCTGTGAACGTTTCTCACTGGGCTCTGGGATATAAAGTCATTCACCTCCAGTGGGCTGGATTTTCTCAATGTACTTCTTGGCATCTGCAATCTGTGTTTTAGTAGCTGAGACTAAATCATTTCTCCAGGTTCGAACATTGTGGTTGAAGTCGACCACAGAGAATTGGTCTTCAGCTCTTAGGTCATCCAATATGGTCTTCATTGCTTCCACTGTCTGTTTCAAAGAAGGATGAAGAAGGGTCTCATTACTTAAGCTCTCAGTCCAAGAAGAAAGGAGGAAGACCAAGCACTCCTCCTGTCATCTTGCAAGTACCAACTCAAGCTGTCCTTCTCCCAGAAAACCTCTTGAAACCATCTCAGTCAACACTGACCTGTCTCTCACTTATCCTAAACATGCGTTGTCTGCATTTTGATACTGAAACTTTCACTGTTTATTTTGTTACGCCCAATAATTTTGACTGGTCTCACGTTTCGTTAAGAATCGCAAACTTCAGGTGCCCCTTTAGTGGTGCCTGGAAATTAAATATATTTCTCAAGTCCAGCAACTCACCTTCTCTAAAATTACTGTTTCTCATCTCCTGTCTTTTCAAACTACCAACACCTCCCACTTCCTGTCTCAGCTCACAACCTGGATTCCAACTGCACTGAGACATTAAAGCAATCAGAAGAAAACATCCATAGTCTCCCAGCTTCTTGTCTGGTAACCTAGGAGAACTAGCAGTATTTCTATCCGAGGCACATCCGTCCACTAGTGAGCTAGCTCTCATTCTCTCTCATCTCCTCGAGGACATGGCTCTAGCGGCTGGCCCCTGCATCTCCTACATTCAAAATTTCCCTCTTCTATTGGTGCATTTCTATAAATATAAAAACATGCTGTTATTTCTCACCCCTTTAAAAATCTCACTCGCGCAGCGCCTGGGTGGCTCAGTCTGTTAAGTGTCTGCCTTCGGCTTAGGACATGATCCCAGGGTCTGGGACCTGAGTCCCAAGTCAGGCTTTCTGCTCAGCGGACAGCCTGCTTCTCCCTCTCCCTCTGTCTGCCACTCCCCCTGCTGGTGCTCTCTCTCTCTCTGACAAAAAAATTTTCTTTAAAAAAGAAAAAGAAAATTTTTAAAAAAATAAATAATATGAAAAATAAATAAATGAATAAATAAAAAATAAAAACCTCATTTGTACTCACACCCATCTCTCAGTCTTCCTCTGCAATAGAATTCTTTGAAAGATTGGCCCGAACATACTATCTGCAAATCTTCTCTTCCTATTCTCTTTCACATCTGTTCTGTTCATGTTTTCACCATCAAGACTTCTTAAAATTGCTCTTGTTGAGGTCACAGTGCCTTTAATGTTGTCAAATCCAATGAACTATTCTCTCTTCTTATCAGACTCAATCTATGAACAGTATCTGAACCAACAGGTCACACCTCCCCCTTAAAAAATCTTCCTCAGTATCTTCCAGAATCTCAGACTCTCTTGGATTTTCTCTCCCTCTCAACTGGTTGCTTTTTTCACTCTTCTTTCTTTGCTGGTTCCCCCTCTCCTCCCTGAATTCTTGCTCAATATCCTAGGGTTCAGTCATGGTCTTCTTCTCTGACTACACTTGCTCCTTGGTGTTCTCAGTAGTCTCATTGCTGTTCCACAAACTGCTGGGTCCTAATCATACATCTCGATACCTCACTTTGGAATACCAGACTTGCATAGTCAATGGCCTCACTGACCTCGGTGAGATAGGCATCTCACACTCCACATGTCCAAGACCGAGTCCCTGATATCCCCCAGGAAGTCTCATTCTGCCCGTCTTTTCCAACTCATTGATGGCAACCTTCACCCCTCCTTCCGATTGCTCAGGCTGAGAGCTCAGAGCATCTTGGGGTCTTATTTTCTTCTCCCATCTCACAGCTTTAGGAAATACTGTTTATTCTACCTTCCAGTTAGAGTCCAGAATCCTGTCACTTCTTGCCATACCCACTACTGCCACTCTGGTCCATGCCGCCATCGTCCCCTGCCTGGACTACTGCAAGAGCTGCTTTCCTGACCTCCCTGTTTCCACCCTCACCTGCATGCCAGGCTCTTCTCAACACAGCGGCTGGAGATGGGCTTTATAGACTGTCAGATCATGTCATTCCTTCCCCCAAACCACCCAGCAGCTCTCCATTTCTCTCCAAGTTAGAGCCAAGGTTCTCACAGTGCCCCAAGGGGTTTCACGTTATCTGTCTGGTCCCTTCCTTTTCCCTCCCTGCTGGGCTGCTCTCTGCTCCTGGAACATGTCTGGCACACTCTGACTCAGAGCTATTGACCTGGCTGTCCCTGCTGCCTACAGAGGTCTGCCGCGGAGAGCTGCGTTCCTTCCCCCACACCTTCTGAGGGGTTCCTCAAGCCCTTCTCAACAGAAGCACCTACTTAGACAGCAAACCTGTCTAAAATCTTAATCCCCCCCCCCCGCAGCTGGCACTCCTGATTCCTAATATGCTCTTCTAAAAACAAACCAACAAAAAACCCCGAAAACATTTCTTGTAATACCACAATTGAAGATACCTTCATTTTTTATTTTTTGTAAAGAGAGTTTATTTATTTATTTTAGAGAGACAGAGCAGGGAAAGGAGCAGAGGCAGAGGGACAAGTAGACTCTGTGGTAAGCGGGGAGCTGGACGTGGGACTCGATCTCCTGACCCTGAGATCATGACCTGAGCTAAAACCAAGAGTTGGATGCTTAACTGACCAAGCCATTCAGGCACCCCAAAGATACTTTTAAATGACTTATTATGTTTATTGTTTATTCTCTGTCCCCATCTTCTCATAGAATGTAAGCTCTAAAACCTCCCTTTGGGGAAGGATAGTTTTTTTTAATGCTTTGGGTCAATTTTTTTTTTAACTGATGAGCCGTGTGCCTGACACACAGTGAGTGCTTAATATATATTTGTTACATGCACAAAAGAAGGAAGGAAAGAGTGAATACATGACTGTATTAGAGCAGAGATTCTCAAGGGAGGGCAACTCTACCCCCAGGGGACATCTGGTAACATCTGAAGGCATTTTTGATTGTCATGACTAACGGGGTGTGTGCTAGAGGCAGCCAGTAGGTCAAAGCCGGGAATGCTGCTGAACATCCCACCACACACAGATCAGCCCCTACAACAAAGAATCATCTAGTCCCAAATGTCAGCGGTGCCACTGTTGGGGAACCTGGCATTGTAGTTTAATGTCTTGTCCTTCTTTTAGATCCTAGAACATGATGAACACTTGGGTGGTCAGAAATGATTAGTCAATGAATGAATGGATGGAGAGATGGATGATTGGTTAGTTAATTGTTCAAATTGGTTGGATGGATGGGTTGATGGATAAAATAAGAAATGTCCTCATTTGTTCTGTAGAAAGGCACCTACACCATTTAATCCTGGATTAGCCTCTATTGAACTCCAACCTGGAAGACATGAGATGGGATGGCCACCCTCAAGGAATTGTGGTATAATCGGAAGAGATTTCAAAGTCACTCATGCACAGTGCAAGGGGGTAAAGTAAAACAGATGGAAGAATAAGACTATGAAGCAGAAGAGTGATCCCAGGGAGAAGGACAGGAGATGGCATCTTTCAGGGCGGTGAGTCAGCCCGAGCTGACCGCGATGAGGTCTCGGGGGAAGGCATGCTGAATGTCTGCCATGTTCGGAGGGGATTGAAGATGGTGGGGAGCACTGAGTACCCCTACCTACCAACAAGGAGGTACTTACTTGTTTCATTTTTATTCCCCACATAGAGCCACTGACATCAATGACAAAGAGGATGTTTTTGGGAATTGGGTCCAGGTTTTCCGGAGCAAAGAAGTGAACAAAATATCCATTAAATACCTGGAAAACAGAACACACTGTTTAGCATGCAGAAAGACGGGGCTCCAAGGACTAGGAGAGAAAAGACGATCCGTGGGGAGCAGGAGGCATGCTGGTCCTAAAGGGGAAGCTCAGTGTCCATCTACATCTCTCATCCTTCCTGCTCTCTCCGACCCCTCTCCTAGGAAGCCAGGCCTTC
This sequence comes from Enhydra lutris kenyoni, assembly GCF_002288905.1. NCBI lineage: Eukaryota > Metazoa > Chordata > Mammalia > Carnivora > Mustelidae > Enhydra > Enhydra lutris. The sequence continues at coordinate 6,567,976 of NW_019154145.1, read as the reverse complement.
TCGGTAGTTGTACTCCCCAGGGCATTTCTCGTTGCTCCCCTCCATCCACCCAGTCCATGGAGAGCCTGCCTTCCAGGCACCCTGCTAGCCAACAGCCAATCAGGCAGAGTTTCTGCCCTCACAAGGCTCACAGGCCCACCCAGGATCCAGACAAGTAAAGAGACCACAGCAAGGTGTTACATGCTGTGATTGGGAAAACAAAGGACACTGAGAAGGCCCAGTGCACGTGTATCTGGCTCAGATGGGGGACTCCTTCCAATGGAAATGGAATGTACACTGGGCTTGAGTGTGAGTTTGGAGTTGGTTTGCCAGCGTGGGTCTGGGGCAGAGTTGGCGAGTGCAGGTAGGAGTGGGTGTTCCAGACCAAGGTGAGAAAATATGGCACACTAGGGGTTCTGCAAGTGGTTCAGGGCAACAAGGGCTATAGAATTCAAGAATTCAAGGAATTAGAGTGGAGAGTCAGCAGGACAGATCACAAAGGACCTTTATCAGCCCTGTAGAAAGTTTAGATAGTTCTCGAGGCTACTAGAAGGCCGCTCCGGCTAGATTCCAGATCGCCGTCTTTGCTTCTGCTCTAGACTCTAATGCCTGGCTCCCCTCGTTCTCTTTCCACTGTCCTTTGATCACTTCTAGCAGGACAGTACAATGCCCACCCGGTGAATGTGTAGCTGTGGACACTTCCCTGCCTCCCTGTCCTGGACAGAAGCATGGGCTTTCAGACGCCCTCTAAGGGCTCTTACCTCAGCACAAGGGAAACACAGACATACACCCAAGACACGACAAGAGGGGAATGGAGACTGAGGAAATCTCACAGTGAACACTGGCCCTGGAATTTACCACCAGCCCAGATCTTTCTCTTGCTCATTCTGTCCACCCAGGCCCATAACCGCTCTGCTTTCTTTGACAGTGTAACTGCAAAGGGCCTACATAGGTCACCCCAAACTCCCATTTTGTGATGTTCTTATTGTACTTCATATAAGGCCTAGAAGTACCCTTCTGGGACAAGTACATGAAACTCTCCACGACCCTCCATTTGGTTTTCTTGACATGGGAAGATGAGGCTTAGTAACACTTAGGGAAATGGGATTTCAGTCCCTTCTCTGTAACCACCTCGGGAGCTCGGAGCCACCCCAAAGCCAGGGAGTTTGTTCCACAAGAAACCTTTGTTTGGCCTCAGCATGGCGATTCTCCTCAAGACTGTTTTCACCTACCTCGAGTTCCCCGGCTTTCTCTTCTCTGTTCACGTCATACATCACCACCAGCTCTCCGTCCACCGCAGTCTCAGGGCAGCTGGGGCATTTTCTTTGCTGTGCCACAGAGGGCTTGAAGGACACATGTGCCTGGAAAGAAAAGGGACATCAGAGCCCAGTCTCCGCACTCTCCCTCCTGAGACGGGGGGCTGATACCTTCCTGTGCGCACAGGTGGAGAGGTCTTGCCCTTGGCTTGATGGCCGGCCTGCACCCAGGCAACACCAGAAGTCCCATTCCCAATGCAAGGGACAATGGCCGAGCATGTGAAGGGGTGCTGCTGCTCAGATCGGAGGACTTCTTAAGACACTCAAAGAACTCCTCCCTTCCCCCATGAGAGAGATGGCAACCAGCGTAAGAATTTGTGAAAGGGCTCCTCGAAGAGTTTGACCCTTCTGCTGCTGGTTATCATTGGTCAGGAAGCAAAGAGAATTAAGCTGAACATCTCTTGCTGGGACTAATGAAAATCCGGCACATGTTATGTGGAAGCTGTCTTTTAACAACAGTCAAGCACATGACTTGAGGGGAATGGGGACCCAAAAGGGACAGTCACTGGTCCAAATGCAAAGAAATGATAGATTTTGCTCAAGGATCTCTGTTCCTTCACATAGTTCACCACCTGACTGCTTTTTTGTTCCCCAGAGCCCAGGACGAGGAAAGATCCCCCAAGCTAGTGACCACTTAAGAGTCCTAGCAACACGCAACACTTACGATACCTTCTGGCGTCCTTTAGATATGACTGGAACACCATCAAAATGGCCATCAAACGTGTCAGGAACATGGAGAAATTTTATTCCCTGAGGTTCAATAACCCACACGTCTACCTAGAGATGGGAGAGAAAATTACTCAAAGCGTCAAGATATCTTTCAAGGCTTTTTGTGAGCACAAAGTACCATGACTATATCCTCTGTTGTTCTTCTCATCTCCAGGCTTTCCCAGAGGTGACCCACCATTGTTCCATGATCACCTTTGCACCTTCCTTAACTGCCATGGGATCTCATTCATCTGCCCATGGGGACTGAAGACCCCTTGGGCAACCCAGTGCTCCCCTTCCCTCGCTTCATTCCTCTGGGTTTCATTCACCATCTTTATCTTATTCTATCATTGTTGTTTATAAGAATATTCATGTTGTCAAAGGAAACAAAAGAAGGAAAGCCGCTGTGAAATGATTCTACTCTTAGTCTCTGGGTCTGTGCACCAAGGACCAGGGCCTTTTCCGTCTATGTGCTTTGAACAGAGCAAAGCAGGAGGAAATAAATCCCTTTGGGTGAACCTTGGAGAAACCATAGTCATGGCTTTCGTTTCTCTCTATGGACTCTAAGTTCTCTGATAAGCACTTCACATGTACAAACTCATTTAACTCTTACTGATGCTCTTATTATCTGTTTTATTTGCTATTGCTTATTTTATGGATGAAGAAACAGACTCAGAGTACCTGGCTTGGAAGTGGCTGAGCCAGGCTTCAAACCCAGGGCCCAAGCTCCTAATACTTTCTACCCTGCTTCCTGACTTTCCATAGCTTATGCTCTGTCTTTTCAGTTGACTTTGCCACACTATCTTCTAGTTCCAGGCCACAATATCCTACTCATTTTTTCATGAGATTTCCCAGCTTTGGCACACACCCACTTAAATGTGGGGCCATCAGATGGAGCCCTGCACACACTGGTTTCCTTACTACCTCTTCCTCATTAAGGATCATTTATAACACTGATGAGCTCTCTCTCCTTTGGAAGTCCCTGGCTTTGGAATCACACCAAATTTTTCTCTGATTTTGATTTTTTTAAAGTAGGCTCCATGTTCAGCATGGAGCCCAGCTCAGGGCTTGAACTCACGACCCTGAGTTCAAGTCCTGAGCTGAGATCAAGAATCGGATGCTTAACCAACTGAGCCACCCAGGTGTCCTTCCAATTTTTTTTTCAATCTGCTTTCATAAAATCATGGACATTTGTCTAAGCAGAGCCAACACTTTCTTTCTTGGTTATTACAAATTCCAGCATAAGATGTGAGCTTAATTTGCTTCCAAGATTCCCATTAGCTCCAGGTTCTCCGTCTTGGTAAGAACTAAATCTACAGAGAATCAGGTAGATCAGATATCCCAAGACAATCTGACCCAGGCATTTTGGGTAGTTGATTGAGTAGCTCCTGGGAGAAAGGGAGAAAAGCCAGGGAGTTGTAGCAAACTGGGTACCCTGTATTCATTCTTCCATAAGGTTCTACCTACAAACAAGTAGGCTACTCAGGACAAAGTTCAGTCTCTCCTTAAGAGCATAAAAATGGAAAGAGGATCTTTTCCCTAGTGTCACAGAAGCTATTAGCAGTCCTGAGCTCAATTTGATGCAGACATGGCCCCCAAATCTGGTAAAACACTATGCTTTGGGGATGTGTACCCAAGGTCCCATAGCTGGTTCATTGACTGGTTGGGACCAATCCATGGAGGCCTTGGGTCACTCGCCATATTTGTTGGCGTTTCTGCAAGAAACCAGCTATGGGAGTTGGAATAAAATATTTTTCCAAGATTTGATACATCAGGAAGGTAACGGTGGGGGTTAGAAAGAGAAATGTTCTCTGTGATTCCTGTGAGGGAAATGTATTTCCAGTTGGGTGGCCCTTCTGATGGTGATTAAAAAGCTTTTGTGGAATAAACACAAGGAGAAGGTCTAATATTCTGATTTCCCCTTATCTTTGGATAAGATCAAATCTCTTTAGAAATATATTTCATAGACTGTTAGGGCTGGGAAGTACCTTAGGAATCACCCGGTCCAACCTTCTTTCACAGATGAGACATTGAAGGCCAGGGAATAGGTTTGCCCAGAGCCCACAGATGTGAGTGTTAATTCTGGACCGGAACTTCGGAAACTTGCTACTTTGTCTAACATTCTTGCTAATAAATGAAGACTCTGTCTTCTTTTAAAAACAAGGAATTCCTGGGTGGCTCAGTCATTAAGCACCTGCCTCCAGCTCAGGTCATGATCTCAGGGTCCTGGGATCAAGCCCCACATCGGGCTGTCTGCTCAGTGGGGAGCCTGCTTCTCACTCCCACTCCCCCTGCTTGTGTTCCCTCTCTCGCTGTGTCTCTGTCAAATAAATAAAAAAAAAAATCTTTAAAAAAAATAAAAACAATGAATTCCTAAGAGCATGGGAAATTTAAGGATGAACAAAAATTTCAGAAATATAAGAAAATTTATGTGCTACGTAGCATGTGTGTTAAAAATAATTATCTTCTCCTGGCAAGGATGTGGAGAAAGGGGAACCCTCCTACACTGTTGGTGGGAATGCAAGCTGGTGCAACCACTCTGGAAAACAGCATAGAGGTTCTTCAAAAAGTTGAAAATAGAGCCACTCTATGACCCAGCAATCACACTACTGGGTATCTACCCTAAAGATACAGATGTAGTGATCCAAAGGGACACATGCACCCGAATGTTTATAGCAGCAATGTCTACAATAGCCAAACTATGGAAAGAACCTAGATGTCCATCAACAGATGAATGGGTAAAGAAGATGTGGTATATATATGCAATGGAATACTATGCAGCCATCAAAAGAAATGAAATCTTGCCATCTGTGACAACATGGATGGAACTAGAGAGTATTATGCTTAGCAAAATAAGTCAGAGAAAGATAATTATCATATGATCTCCCTGGTATGAGGAAGCTGAAAGGCAACGTGGGGGGGTTTGGGGGGTAGGAAAGGAATACATGAAACAAGATGGGATCGGAAGGGAGACAAACCACAAGAGACTCTTAATCTCACAAAACAAACTGAGGGTTGCTGGTGGGGGGGGTAGGGAGAGGGTGGTTGGGTGATGGACACTGTGGAGGGCATGTGCTATGGTGAGTGCTGTGAAGTGTGTAAATCTGGCAATTCACAGACCTGTACCCCTGGGGCTAATAATACATTATATGTTAAAAAAAATAAAAAATTATTAAAAAAAATTAAAAAATCATTATCTTCATGGACTCAAACTCAAATTCTTGGACTAATAGCATACAGCTTAGTCTCAAATCTTAATTGTTTCTTAGCTCTGTGTCCATCAGCAGGTTATTTACATATATCTGTAAGTCAGGGCTAATAAGATCTACTTTATAACTTGTGGGGAGGAATGAATGACCTATAAGTACCTTATTCAAAATATTCTAGAACTATTCTCATATCATTAACTCAGTAGCTAAATCCTATTATTAACAACCTTAGCACTTGCATCATTGTAGGCAAGATGCCAATCACATCTATTTATGGGATAGATGGGATTCATGGAATTGAGCAAGAGAGGGGCACCTGGGTGGCTCAGTCTAAGCATCTGCCTTCGGCTCAGGTCATGATCTCAGACTCCTGGAACTGAGTCCTGCATCAGGCTCCCTGCTCAGTGGGAAGTCTGCTTCTCCCTCTCTCCCACCCCCACTCATAATTTCTCTTGCTAACTCTATCTCAAATAAATAAAAAATAAAATCTTTAAAAATAAAAAAGAATTGGGCAAGAGAAGAGCACACATTCATCAACACTCCCAGAAACACAGCCATGTTGAGCTGTGCAGAGCCTCCAGCCAGAGCTGCAAGAGGGCGCTAAGATCCAGCCCATAACCCGCCTGCCAAGTCATGGGTCGTGACACGGGGCTGCATTTGTCAGGACAAGGGCATCTTTTCCTAATTTTCACCAACGCCCCAGATGTGCCAGCAGGGGCGCTGAATAATTACGCAGGGGCGTGTGCCCTGAGAGCGAGCTGATGCCACACGGCGGTCATGGGAAGAAGGTGGGTTCCGTCGGTCTGATAAACACCTTTTCAAATTGGAATGAAAATGTCACCATGATCAATTATCCCCTAGAGTCACCCCTGCCTGGGGGTCTCACCTTCCTATCTGTCAGATGGAGAGGCAGATTGGGAACGTGGTGTGGCCACTGAGGCCGAGACTGCAGTGCCGTATCTAGGAGACCATGGGTCAAGGAGAGCCAGTGGCTGCCAGATGCCAGGAGAAGCGAGGAACAGATTCTCTCCTGAGCCTTCACAAGTAAGGCCCTGCTAACACCTGGATTTCAGACTTTGGTCCTCCAAAACTGTGAGAAAACGAATTTCATTGTCTTAAGCCACCCAGGCTGTAATCGGTTGTGGCAGCAAAGCTAGGAAATCAGGAGCTGAGCCCGCACTGGAGTCGGTCAGGAAGCGTCCTGGTGGACTCCAAACCCATCACCGTGTTGCTGGCTTGTACGCACCCGATGCCACAAAGAGCAGAGAGCAGCAGCAGGTGTAAATCGGGGCCAGGAGCCATCAGTGGATGGGGTCACTGCGCGCCCTGCGAGTCCCGGCTCACCTCCAAGTGTCTGGCCAGCCGCCCGGGCTGCAGATGGAGCCTGTGTTCGTAGGATCCCAGCTTCCTCCACTTCACTTCCTGGTAGTGAAGTTCAAATTGCACCTTCGCTCCAGGGGGGACGTTTACTTCGGTTTTGAAGTTTTCCATATCCAGAGCCCTGCTCCTAGAGGTTTAACCCCCCCAACATGAGTCAGCACATGCACGACGGAGGACAAGACCCCACATCCATGCAGAGGGCACCCAGGCTTTTGAGGGCCATCGGGGCTGCTCAGGTGTTTACGAAAATGAGAGGAGGTACGATCGAGATCACTGAAACTTCTAGGGAACTTTAATTCTACCAACAGTTGGGTCTCCTGTCCTGCCTGATCTTTTTCCTCCAGAGCGTCTTAGAGATCTGAGTGTTGTCTGTAAGAAGCTAACAGGGACGGGTCCCTATTCCACGCCTGGACCTGGACACGTGTCATTTCAGACACAACAGCTCTGCAGGATGGATATCAACACCCTCGTTTTCCAGATGATAACAAATGAGGCTACGAGATTATTAGTAACCGGCTCAAGACAACTTGGCCACCCAGGCGTGGACCCGGGGCTCAAACCCAAACTGATAATTCCAGGGACAGGCCCCATTTCCTCCGCTGCATTGAAGGCTCATTCTATAGATTCTTTGCACCTTTGACTCTCTTCAGGAAGGAGAAATTTAAGATCCCATCAAGTGGAATATGTATTTCCAGCGTAAACCCCTGTGTAAGTACGTACTTATGAAGTTCACTGTGATCATTGCTTGAGCTGTTTGGTTTTAAAGAGGAAATGGCAGATTATCAAACGAGGCCGATGCGGGCCTGGTGATTGCACGGGAGCAGCTAGTGGCTGAGACTTTGACCGGCACTGGCCCAGCCCTTACCTCACCAGCCCCGCCGTCTTGCCTTTGGCTCTGGCCTGGGTGTAGAGCGCTCGACCCATGGTCTTCTCCTTAATGGAGCTAGTGAATGTTGTGCCGTCTACAGTCCTAAAAAAATGACAGGAGGCCCTTGAGTTGTTGAGTTTTTCTGAGCAGTAGTTTCTTTCTTTTTCTTTTTTTTTTTTTAAAGGTTTTATTTATTTATTTATTTGTCAGAAAGAGAGAGAGAGAAAGCACACAAGCAGGCAAAGAGGCAGGCAGAGGCAGAGAGAGAGGAAGGCCCCCTGCTGAGCACGAAGCCCAATGCGGGACTCGATCCCAGGACCCTGGGATCATGACCTGAGCCAAAGGCAGCAGCTTAACCCACTGAGCCACCCAGGCGTCCCTCCGAGCAGTAGTTTCAACCAAAGAAACGAACAACAAACAACCCAACCAGGTGGGTTTAATGAATGCGGGCAACTATCATTGTGAACCTAGAAGAAATGAGAAGACGGACATCTGCCCATCTCCTAGTCAGGAGCCCCTCGATATGAGAGTGTCATTTGAGAGACAGGCACCCATCCTACAAGCTTCCCTTCAGGCTGTGTTTATAATTGTTCCTCATTTTCGAGTTTTACCCTTCAGGTTAAGACTTGTTGTCTTTGGGTAACCCTCCTGAATGACAAATATGGCGAGGAGAGGTGACAGATAAATCACCAGTTACCTAGCTCACGTTTTTTAGAAGATGATTCTAATAGCCTGGGGGCTCATACTCTCCAGCAAGGGTGGAAAAGAGTGAGGGAAGATGGAAGGAGGTGCTGGGGAATCCCTCTGCAAATTTGTGTTTACCCCTCTAACATCTCCCTTAGGGACCTCTGACCTCCCTTTGCAACTCCATCTCTACCTACCTTATTTTAAGTGACGGTCATCTAATGAGTTCCAAGTAATGATGGGTCAGAGCCATCGAATTACAGAATTTCAGAAGTAAAATGGACCCCAAAGCCTTCAAGTGGACAGGACGTCTCACCATGTGAAGAATGCTAGATGTTCTGCAGTGTGGGAGCTAATTTCCTGTCCCAAGTGCCAGGGCTATGCCTGGTGAGGCTCACCTGAAGGCCATCTCTTTCGATGAGAAGTCAGAGCTAGGAGATGGTGACTTGCTCAAGGTCACACAGCTGGTCAGAGATGGAGCTAGAACTAGACCCCACGTGACTAGGTCCGTACTATTCCCATCACCCATACTCAGGTTCAAAGACCAAGGAGTCTTTGAAATAAAAGGAAATTGTCTTCAATGGGAGAATATTTGGAATCTTGATAAACAAAAAAGCAGAATAAATATTCTGCATAGAAGAAATATTTTGTGCAATTCACAGGAAATTGCAATGATCAAGTTGGCTACCTTTTCTGGTCTTATAAATTCAGCCCTGAGTGGAGGGAGACCAACGTAAATATACCTGTTGTAATTCTATCTTTTGTCACCTCAAACCTTCTATGACATGAGATGGATAAGAAGAAAAGAATAAAGGAAAACGGAAAGCAGCAGTATCTAGAATAAATTCTGGTTATGTGGCTTCAAAATTAAAATGCATTATAACAGTTCTGCATATACTTTTTCAGACACAGTGTCATCGAATACCACTACATAGAATCTCTTCTTTCTACATTTTCTTTTTTAGAACAGACTGCCTAAAATTTTTTTGAAAAATAAATTTCTAAGCCAATTAAAGGATACCAACTCAAAGTCACCTAATGCCTTTTTCCTACCTACTTTGTTTTGCTTAGAAAATATAATGTGTTCTGTAGTTTTCAGAAGAAGAAGTTTTTAGAATCTATTCACAGTTATCGCTGGTTACCTTGGTGGATGAAACACCAAAACAGATGAGAAGTAACTCAATCGAATGTTTTAGTAAAAAAAAAAAAAAAAATTGACAGGCTGTATGCAGAGCCTTGTGCTCTGTTCTAGGCAACGCGGACAGGACACAGCCAAACAGAGCACACTCTGGGGATGGCTGTGTAAATTGGTTGGGGGTAGAAAGCTATCCAAATATTTGGAAGAACATGGGGCGTTTAGCTTTGATGCATAAAGCCACCGAGCAGGACAAGATAAGTGGCCTCACTTTTGAAAAAACACTGGAGTGGCTGAAAAATATTTTTAATTATGGAAATCTTCAGACAAAAAAATAGAATAATAGAAGAAACCTCCACGAAGCCATGCCTGAACCACACCATTATGAGTACTCAGCCTGTCTCATTTCCCCTCTACCCCGCCCTCTCCTTCTCGATTATTCTGAAGCCAATCTCAGACAGCATACCATTTCATCCTCGAACACTTCGGTATGTATTTTGCAGAGAATTAGAAAAAAAATTTTTTTGTGAGTGGAACCAGAGTCGCTGGGTAGAAACGGAACAGATTTCAATGAAGTATGAGAAATAATTCTAACAGACCTGTCAATCATTGAGTGGATTGCTCTGGAAAGTAGTGAGTTCATCATTAAGGAGATATTCAAGTCAAGCCTGGATAAGCCACTTGTCCTCGGTGTAACAGAGGAATTCAATCACTGGACAGATGATTGGATTTAATCAGTGGTTCTCGTGTTTTTTCCCCATAGAGAAGCATATGACAGGTGACACGGAACAGCTCTGCACTCCCTATATGGTTTCCCATAAGCCATGGCAAATTCGTGTATTTCTCCCCGTCCCCTGCACTCCCTCCCCAACAAGAAAGCAGATTAAAATGCAAGTAAGTGTTGTTACCGGAGAGACAGCTTGGTTGCTTTAATTTATTAGACACCAGAAGCAAATCATTCCCAAATTCTGATATTTTGAACAGACACAAATCATGGGGACCCAGCCCACGACGACTCTTGACCTCCAGTGGGTCCACAGTGGGTCCTCAGTGGGTCCTCAGCTCTGAGAGTGAGAACCAGTGGAGCAGTTGGCCATTAAGGAACATTCTAACTATGAGGGGGTTGGAGTCTATGAGTAAAGCATACCCAGATTCTAGTCTACATAGGGGCTACTCACATGGAAAAGTTGGAGATGAAGGCTCCTTTGGGAATCTGAACATCAAACACCGCGTTCTGAGGCTTTGGGGAGTTGTTCACCACTTTGGTCTGGATGACGGTGCTGGCCATACGAGAAGTAATAGTTGACTGCACTTTATAGCTATAAAGAGTCACTTGATCAGCCTCTTCCTGTAATTGGCAAGAAAGCATGGGGGGGACTCAGAGCAAAATTACCCAGAATTCCACCACGTATTTCGTGGTGAGAGCATTACATTTTATTATGAATAATTCTCAGGCACTGGTGAGCATATAACTCGGATAGTATTAAACATTCTCCTAACTTGGAACCCTCCCTCCCAGGCAGAAGCCTGCCTTTGTTTTGAAGTAGCTTGAGATGCCTTTCAGCTCTGAGTCTACTAATAATGACGTTTAAAATGCAAATACAAGTAGAAAATGGTTGTGGGATACAAGATTGGATTGAGAAAGTTCAAGAAATAACTTCAAAGGCAGGACCCTAGCCAGAAGAAAGGAAAAGGATAGCAGGGTTTTAGGGGACCTTGGCTGTATCTCCAGAGAGGGGCAAAGCCAAGGGTACAAGGGATGGAAAGACGCATGTCGTCCCCATATTGCTATCTTCCTTCTTCCATCTTTCTTTTTTTAAAAATAATTTTATTTATTTATTTGATAGAATGAGAGAGACAGGGCACAATCAAGGGAGCCACAGAGGGAGAGGGAGAAGCAGGCTCCCCGCTGAGCAGGGAGCCCAACGCAGGGGCCAATCCCAGGACCCCGGGATCATGACTTGAGTCGAAGGCATATGCTGAACCCACCGGGCCACCCAGGCGCACCTGCCTTCTTCCATCTAATCTGTTATGGTGCCATCTTCTCCCCGTCCTCTTCTCCTTCCCCCAGTTAAAACAAAGTAGGACACACTGATGGGAGTGAGCAAAAACTGGAACATGAAGGGAAAGTATCTTGTCGATGCCGTGACTGGTCCAGCTCTCTGGACCTCCTTTGCTAATCCTTCTGTCCTGATTTAAGGCAGCTCCGGCCTAACAACCTGCAGGCCATCACTGTGCTGAAAGGCAAGGTACCGGGAGCACACATCTTTCAGGGGACACGTGAGAACCCCAACCTCCTTCCGGGCGATGGCAACCTCCCATCCTGTCTTGCTTCTTCTCCTAAAGGATTTGCTTATTTCAATACTAGGCGTCATCCCCAAAACTTTATCAGCCAAGAGTAAGCCTTTCAACCCCGTAACAGCCAGCTCACCTCAAACTAAGACCAAAGTCCAGGCTGAGTTACTTGGCCTTCCTACCCCTTAAATTCGTGCTTCTCGTGCTGTCTGTCGGTGGAGAGCAGGAAGCCAAAGGAAAGCACTTCCTTTCGTGTTTTCTGGATGCAGGGAGGACTTCTTTGAACATCTCAGGGAATTGGACCGTTTCATGTTCGGAAACTCCTTTCCCACACTGTCTACCTCCCTCCCCCCAAATCCTCTGGGTGTCATATTCTAAATTAAAATAGCTATATTGGAATGAATATGTATGCTTGGGTGAAACCTAGGTTTCTTGGCAAAACTTGAGAGAATAGAAAGAAAGGACATTTTTCAGCTCCTGGTGACATCGCTCCTAAGTATATACCATATACTCTTTCATGCTGAATTTTAGCCACACTTCCAAACAGAATTGGGCAAGAGGGTATTTCGAAAGTCAGGTAAATGCTCTCAGGGCTAGAGACAAAGAGGCAGCCGTATTGATCTCCTGAGAATATGTAACAGGAAAATCATTCGGTCATCAATTTTTAACAAAATCAAAGTAAACTCACCATCGTTTCTCCAGATTCTCCAGAAACACTTCTCTGTGAAAGGAAGGTAAATAATCATTTTTCAAAAGTGTGTTACTTATTACCTAGGGGACAAAAACTGCTTTGTCTCAGTCAAAAAAAAAATTTTTTTTTCCCCCTTCAACACTGAGCTACAATTCATTCACGGGAGCCAAGACATAAACGCCAAATATTCTTGAAAACTGTTTTCCCACTGGTGTGTTTCTTTGACTACATTTCTCAGCCACTTTGCGAGCATACCATTCTTTGATATAATGCTGGAACATGTCCTTTTAAATGAAAATATTCAACGGAACTCATGCTGAGTGGCCTATCTCCCCTTTCTCCGGTTTGACAGATTTTCTTATTTAGCTGAATAATAATCTGGATGCCCCAGGCTACCACAGGGCTCTGGACCTGCCATTTCCAAGGTCCATAGTACGTTTGTTCCCTCACCCCAGCAATCATCCTTCAGATCTCAGTTCAGGGGGATTTTCTCTGTCAAGCTCTTTTACACCCACCCCCAAACTAAGGAAGCTTCTCTTATTAACTTTTCACGGCAGCTAAGCTCTTCCTCCCAAGCAAGACAGCGGGAGTGCCTGTCTGTCTCCTCCATTGGACTGGGCTACATAAGGGTAGGGATTTCGAGGCATTTCCTCTTTGGGGTGGCCCTGGACTGGCACAGGGACTGGCGTGTGGAAAATCCTGCACTTTCACTGCTCTGCTAGGGAATTATCCACGTGAAGCACTGTCCTCTAGGCATGGAAGGCTGAGTTGGGTCTACAAGTGGGTGACTATCTAACGTCTGTGGGACTTTACCAGAGTAAGTCAGGTGCTGGATACAAGGCTAGCTAGCCTGACCTGAATGCTTGGAGTGAATTGAGGTTTTAGGGAGTCTTATGTGACCTCATGAGGTCAACAGTTGAATTCTTTTGAATTTTTTGAAGGTGATTCACAATGATGACGTTTTCTCTCTTATGACTAGATGACATGAGAGCCTGCCCATTGGGTTTTTGTATTATTGGTCTACAAGAAACCGGGACTTTCAGAAAGTCCAAAATTCTCACCCAAACAAAAGAAGTCATTGGTCGGCTTAGTGTTGCTTCCATAAACACCCCCTTTCTCAGCACGTGGGCTCCATGGGGGGAGAAGCCACACCCTTCCTGACCTCCTGGAGAACTCGCCCCCAAGAATTAGAGGCTGCATCCCTGCTATGGAATGACTTCAGGAGGCAGCCTGGAACCTGGCCAGTCTCTCTGCTCTCTGAGCCTCTCCCCAGGGCAGCAGGGACCGCGGGGGTGGGGGGGTGGGGAGGGAGGATGTGGGCTCAGTGGGCAGGCATCTACCACCACTGAGAGCAGCAATGCCCGCCTAAGAGGAAATCCTTCCTGATAAGACAGTGAACTCATCCCACCATCAGAGAATTTGAAGAAAACACATAGCCATCCATCCTTTAAGGAACTAAGGTGACCCATTCTGATTTTAAAAAAAAAAAAAAAAAGCTCCGAGAAAATCTAGCAGAAAGCATCTTAATCCTTCCCCTCCTTCATGATCTCTTTCACGATCTCTTTCCCTTATTTCCCCCTCGGAGACTAAGGCTTGTTGTACCTGATGCCTCCGGTTCTCTGGCACAAACTGAAACTTGCCTGGGGCCAGTTCCACAAGATCTTCGTATTCTGCAAACTTAAAAAAGAATGTAGGTTTTTTAATTTCTATTAACAAAAAAGATCTAGAGGAAAGGAGGTGGGTAGGGACAGGCATAAGGGCATTCACTCTGTTTTTCTATCTTATTTCCTATACCTTTGGGAAATCCTTTTTTTTTTTTTTAAATACAGTGACTTCTTTAATGTATTTCTATTGGCTAGCTATGTCTCAGAGGTGAGTGCATGGAAGGTAGTCTCTTCAAATTTGTTGGATGAAGGAATGCACTTCTTAGTTTGCTGGAAGATGTCGGGACTCAGAGGTCGGGGTCACAGTAACCCAGGGATCAGTAGGGTGTCTGGTAGACTGGTCTACTGGATAGACATCGGCATCAGCAAGAGCAAGATAAATGTGCCCATAGGTCTCCTCCAGTTAAAAATGTTGGAGAAAAAATGCTGCTGGGAAAGGAATACCAGTAAGAAGTGACTGAAAAAGCACAAACACATTTGGGTGTCTTGGCTTCGATCCCCCGTTCTGCCGGTGAGATTTCCAACACACTCTGGTGATTCTTAAGGTGTTGGAAAATAAGATCACGTCTAAGCAGACAGAGTGATTTTGTTTTTTCCTTTCCTGCAAATATGCCATCCTGTACTTTGGCATTTCTGTGGGTAAACCACTCTGCAAGGATTACAAAGTCTCTGCACTTCCTAGGATGTTCCCATAACAAACGTTCCTTTTCTGGCATCGAAATAGTTTTGGCATGACTTCCAAAATAACTCCGTCCAAGACTTTCCTTATGTGGGGGATGGCCGAGGGCCCTAAGTGGAAACCTTGGGCTCCCTGGAAAGAATCCCTGCGCTCTGCCAGCCCACTTGCCATCTCCCCTCCTTAACAGCAATCTTGAAAGTGTCCTGATGACAGGACTTACTGCTCATGTAGGTAGGAAAGACAATGGTGCTTTGATAATGACTTTTCTTAGACTCTTAGTGCAAGAGTGATAACGATGTGTCATCCTTGTCACAGCTAATAATTATTAAGTGCTTTCTAGTGCTTGCATTGTGCTGGGCAGTTTACATACATCATTTAATTCCCCTGACCCCCCCTTTGGGTTTGATCAATTATCCCCATTGTTTAGGTAAGGAGTAGGCAGCTGTGTTCCAAAAATGTCGCACTGCGGGCCAGTCCATTGAATTTGACTGAATTCTCTTGCAAAACCCATTAATGCTTTAAACGGTAAATACATGTTGCAGTAATTGGAACAATGAACACTCTTGCTCAGGGGAATTTTACCATAAATTTCCTTTCCCCACAGTACAAGGTCCTCGAACAGCAATAGCCACAGGCTATCCACTAAGCCTGGGTGGAGGCCCACAACAAGGAGTTTTCCGGGAGTACTTACTTCTGGAAGTCCATTGGTGGGGATCTCGAAGCCCCGTGTTCCAGAAACAAAGACGCAGAAGAGAAAGCACATGAGTCGATTCATTCTGCCCAGTGGCTTTGCCAAGCTCCCCGTGCGGAGTCCCAGCAGAACTCCGCTCCTCGCTGAACCCGGTTCAAAGGAACAGCAGAAGGGTTCGTGTTTTAAAAGAAGAAAAAAAGAAGAAATCTCTCAGACTTTGTTCAAAAACAGGACAAATATTTGTTCTGGAGTTCAAACTTGAGCTATGGGGGTGGATCCGCCACCCGGAGGTTATCCAAACAGCCAAGTCAGAGGTAGGCCCTGGGCTGTGAGGACAAGTCAGGGTCAGATGGATGTGCTTCCTTTGGTTTTTGCTGATTTCTGCTCCTCTCAGAGTCAGAGCGACCCCAAGATCGGACCCAAGTGGGAAACTAGACAGGGAAACAGAGTCAGAGAGACAAGGGCCAAAGTGCAAAGTTTCTGGAAACGAAATCCTTTTGTTTCGATGAAAACAGGAGAGGTTTAGCAAAAGGGGAAAAAGAAAGTCCATGGTGTTCTGTGCAAAGAATTCCCTGCTGGCGTTTCCCCCTCCTCTTTGCTAAGTAAGCAGCTACTGCAGTGGAGAACTGGGCAGGCAGCTGGGCGGACACGAAGATGTGCAGAAGAGCGTGTGTCTGAAACCAGGAGTCACGTTGGAAAAAATTAAGAAACACTGTGCGGAAAGGTCACTTCTCTTAAAAAGAGAAGCCAAGAGATCAGTTTTTGTTGAGGGTGCAATTCCTAATCTAGAAAATTGGAGAATTTCCTTAAAAAAAAATTCCTGGAAGTAGCAAAATTGTTTAGCCAAACATCAGGGTACAAGGTGAACCCACAAAATCAGTCACATCTCTCTTTATTAGTTAGTGGTTGCACCAGAAATAGCATGAAGAAGTCCTTTTTTAAATTGTATCAAAAGCACATAGGAATTTAAGTCAGGGCAGAGATTTATAATAAGAAACATCTCAACTCTGGTAAAAAGAAGGAAGCTATGCATAAATGGAGAACTGTATTCTTAAAATACTAATTGTTAATGCTGATAGTTAAAGGGGCTAATAACTAAATCATCAGCTAAATTGATATATACTTTTAAATTTATTTTTTTAAATCTTTTAAATCTTTTTAATTTTTAAAATCTTTTTAAAATGATTTTATTTATTTATTTGACAAACAGAGATCACAAGTAAGCAGAGAGGCAGGCAGAGAGAGAGAGATAGGGGGAAGTAGGCTCCCCGCTGAGCAGAGAGCCTGTTGCAGGGCTCGATCCCAGGACCCTGAGATCATGACCTGAGCCGAAGGCAGAGGCTTAACCCACTGAGCTACCCAGGCGCCCCAATATATATACTTTTTAAAAAAGATTTTATTTATTTAAGAGACAGAGAGAAAAAGAGAGAGAGCAGGAGCAGGGGGAAGGGCAGAGGTAGAAGGAGAAGCAGACACTTCACTGAACAGGGAACCTGATGTGGGGCTTGATCCTGGGACCCTGGGATCATGACCTGAGCCAAAGGCAGATGCTTAACAGACTGAGCCACCCAGGCAACCCAATTTATATATATAACTTTATAAAATATTGATGTTAGTGTCCCATAGAAGAGTTTATGGAACTTGGAAAACTCTATAGGATGAAAAGACAAAAACCAAAGAAACATGGTTTTTAAACAGTAAGAATTATGCCCAGTTTTAGGTTTTAAAATACATTAAAAAGCACAAGTTTTTTAAAAAATATGGTTTAGAAAAATAAAAAAAATAAAAATAAAAAATATGGTTTGGTGCTTTAAAATATTGATACTATCCTGGCGATTCACAGACCTGTACCCATGGGGCTAATAATACGTTATATGTTAATAAAAAAATAAAAAATTTACTAATGAAAAAATAAAATATTGATACTAATCAGTGGAATAAAATAGTGAGTCCAGAAATGCATGTCATATAGAATATGCTATATAGAAACCTATAACAACAAAACAATAGGGAATGAATTCAGTCCTTAATACATGCTCCTGGAACAATTAGATAATGGTATGAAAAGGAGTTAACTTAATCCATACCTCCTACGATACATAACAAATTTAAATGGTTTGAAGAATGTCACATCACAAGCATAATGAAAACTGGGTAGGCTGCTATGTGCTGGCTCTTCTTTTAGGCACTTAGAAAAGAAAACGATAGAATGAGTAAAATATACATGATTAGCAAAACTAGTTAAGATAACTAAGACGGGCTAACTCAGTCGGTTAAGCATCTGCCCCCAGCTCAAGTCCTCGGATAGGGCTCCCTGCTCTTATGGGAGCCTACTTCTCCCTCTGCCTCTGCCTCCCTCTTTCCCTTTGTCTCTCAAGAATAAATAAATAAAATCTTTAAAAAAAAAAAGATTTACTAGGACTGGTGAAGCTGCAGCCTCCTTACTCCTCCTTTACAGAGGAAAGCAGGGAGGCTCAGGGAAGTCAAGTAACTGATTCAGTGGCTGGAGGCATGATGGGAACCAGAGACCTGAGGCTGGCAAGCCTGCACCCTGCCCTGTCCCCAGCCAAGATGATGGCCTGAGGGTGCCTGGGTGGCTCAGGCAGTTGAGCCTCAGACTCTTGATTCCCGCTGGGCTCCTGATCTGGAGGTGGGGGGCTGGGGGAGTTGAGGGGTGTCATGGGATCAAGCCCTGAGGAAGGTTCCATGCTCAGTGGGGTCTGTTTCTCTCCCTCTGTCTTCCCTTCCCCCTGGCTTGTGCACGCACAAGAGCTCTCTTTCTCTCAAATAAATAAATAAATCTTAAAGGAAAAAAAAAAAAAAAAAAAGAGGGAGTTCTGGCTTCTGCCCACACCCGGGCACGCAGACCAGCGGAGAGATGATGCACAAGGAAATGCAGAATTCTAGTACGCAGGTTAAAAATGCTCACACGGCATGAACGTGGCTTTAATTTACTATCAAACACGTGCCTTGATCCTCCCAGCTCGGCGGGGACGAGTTCCAGGACCCCCAGCGGATGCCTGAAACCGCCGACAGTCCTGACCCCTCCACCCACCGTTTGGTCCTACATACGCGAACCTACGATAAAGTTTCATGTGTAAATTAGGCCCGGTAGGAGACGAAAAACAGCTAATAACAGAATAGAGCGATTACACCTGTACCCCTGGGGCAAACAATGCATTATATGTAAATAAAAATAATTAATAAAAAATAGCGCGATTATAACAATATAGTAAGAAAGGTTCTCTAAACGTGTCCTCTCTGTTCGCTCTCTCCGAATACCTTAGACCCCAGTACCGACCTTCCTTGCAAGGACGGGGATGACAACGTGCCTCGGGGAAGAGACGGAGAGGGGACCCGTGCGTCGTGGCGCAGCGAGGGGCGGCCCGACCTTGCCACGTGGCCGGAAGACCGTCCTCTCCTAGATCGCGGCGGGGACCGTGGGGAAGCCACCCCGGAACCTGGACCTCGGGACGAGAGGGGGACGAGTGAATTCCGCCAAGAAGCAATGAAGGGTCCGACACACGGTGCGGAAGCCGCGGGGAAACCAACGGCCCCACACGCTGGGCGGCGCCGTGCGCTGCTGCCTCTCTCCGGGGAGCACCGGGGGAAAGTGGGGACTACAGACCCCGAAATCGTTGCCCCGCTACCTCTGCTCCTGGAAGAAATTCCCAGGAAATAATACAAAGGGGAAAAAATCGAAAGGAAAACTTCATGCCCCTGAAATAGGGACGAGAAGGATATTGGCAGATGATGGGGGGATGGCGAAGAGAGGGGTTCGTTGGTGATGAATTCGTTCGTGTTCCGTCAACACCGGCGGAGACTCGCAGTTGTACTGGGTCCTGGACACCGAAAGGATGTGGCGTGAAGGCGCACAGAAGCAAGTGCGGCCGACTGCGTTGGAGACGCGGATGCACACTGCGCGGAGGGGAAAGACGGTGCTTCCACCGTACTAGAAGGAAGGCCCGGGTCTGTCCAGGTTGACGGCAGGACAGTGCCCCTTGCAAAGTGAGCCTCGGGTGTGCAGAGACAACTGCGGCATTCAAGGCATGGGGCCACCTCGGTCTGGTGGGAGATGGCCACGGGGACATGGGCAGGACAGCCTGATACACTGTGTCAAGGGACTCTGGACTGGGCACTGCGGCAGTGGGGTCTGGTGGAGGATTTAGAGAAGGACAGAAGCATGACGAAATCCGCATTTTATAAAGATATTTTGGGTGCACCCGGAATGATGGAAATGGAAGACAGGGCCCAGGGAGCTCCAGAGGAGGCTGGCCATGCTCACACAGTGGAGGGGCAGGAGGGTCTAACCGAAGGCAGCAGCAGTGGGGGCCGATCGGAAGATGCTTCCGTACCACGCTATATATATATAATTTTTAATTTATTTATTTGACAGACAGATCACAAGTAGGCAGAGAGGGGGAAGCAGGCTCCTCGCTCAGCAGAGAGCCCGATGCGGGCTCGATCCCAGGACCCTGGGATCATGACCTG
The DNA here is from genome assembly GCF_002288905.1 of Enhydra lutris kenyoni. Taxonomy (NCBI): domain Eukaryota; kingdom Metazoa; phylum Chordata; class Mammalia; order Carnivora; family Mustelidae; genus Enhydra; species Enhydra lutris. Next base: position 6,548,186 of record NW_019154145.1, on the reverse strand, counting down.
AGCTGAAGGCAGAGGCCTTAACCCACTGAGCCACCCAGGCGCTCCCCACGCTGTATATTTATGTCGGTTGGCAAGTACGAGCTTTTGATATGTAAGAGTGTAAGTGCTGGGAGCGCCTGGGGGGCTTAGTCAGTTTAGCATCCGGCTCTTAACCTCAGCTCTGGTTGTGATCTCAGGGTCATGGGATGGAGACCCATGTCAGACTCTGCGCTGGGTGTGGAGCCTGCTGAAGGTTCTCTCTCTTCTTCTGCCTCTCTTTCTCTCAAAAAAAAAAAAAAAAAAAGTATGTGCTATTATTGCTGATTAACGTTTAACAGCATGCAGATTAGTGAGGGCTTATATTTACAGCTATAAAAAATGTGTAAGTTCGCAAACAGCCAAGAAATCTTGGCAACTAAAACATCATGTCTGGGTGGAGGGTTTATGGACAATTTATTGTTTCTTCTTTAGGGTAGTGGTTAAGAGCATCAGGCTTTGGAGTCTGTCTGTGTTCATAATTCTGGTTCTTTCCGTGGGAACCCACGGAATTAATCCCCTGGCTTGAACATGGATATCTGGGGGACATTTATTCAAATGCCCAGGGAGGACAGATGCAGGTGACATGTGGACATCTGGGTTAAGTGGGGGCTGGGAAGCCCCTTAAGGAACATCACAGGGGAGTCACTAAGCCACGCTTCGTGGCTGCCACGTATCTACCGGAAGGGCCATCTCTGAGAAGGGGGCTTCTCAGCCATTGTTCATAGCATCCTGTCACTGACTTTTTTAAGGGCCTTGGAGGGAGAGGTACCACAGAAATTCAAAGTATAATTTTTAAACACACAAAACAATAGTGTTTGGAAATGTATACCCATGCAGGAAAACTAGGAAAATATGCATTAGAATAATACGTATGCATTTTCAGTGATGGTTTCCCAGCAGAGGGAGGGAGAAAGGGAAGGAGACGTTGGTAGTAGGCGGCTTTATTTCTTAGAAAAAAGAACTTGAAACACAGGTGAAAAATATTTGGAAATGTTTATTGTTTCATTATATATATATATATGCTTCTGTATGCATATTTTTAAATTGTGATAAAAATACAAAGCATAAATTACACCCTTAACCGTTTTTTTTTTTTTTTAGTTGTTATTTATTTATTTGTCAGAGAGAGAGAGAAATAGAGCTCAAGCAGGGGGAGTGGCAGGCAGAGGGAGAGGGAGAAGCAGGGAGCCGGATGCGGGACTTGATCCCAGGACCTGGGATCATAACTGGAGTCGAAGGCAGACAGTTAACAGACTGAGCCCCCCAGACGCCCCTCCCTTGACTATTTTAAGTACCATTAACTGAAAGCAGCTTATTGCGCAACAGCTCTCTAGAACCTTGCCATCTTGGAAAACTAAAACTGTACAATGACTCCCCACTCCCCTCCCCAACATCCCACCTCCTGCTTCTAAAAGTATGACTATTCTAGGGGCACCTGGGTGGTTCAGTGGGTTAAGCTCTGCCTTTGGCTCAGGTCATGATCTCAGGGTCCTGGAATCGAGCCCCGCATCAGGCTCTCTGCTCAGCAGGGAGCCTGCTTCCCTCTCTCTCTGCCTGCCTCTCTGCCTACTTGTGATCTCTGTCTGTCAAATAAATAAATAAAATCTTTTTAAAAATTTGACTATTCTAGACACCTCATCTAAGTGGCACATGTCGTATGTGTCCTTTCTGACTGGCTTCTCTCAGGGAGCTGATGTCCTCCAAGTTCATCCATACTGGAGCGTGTGACAGGATTTCTTTCTTTTTTAAAGGCTGAATTAAAGTCTCTTGTATGCATTTACTTTCTCTTTATCTGTTCACCTTCCTATGGACACTTCGGTCGCTTCCACTAAACATCTATGTTTTAACTCTGTGAAATATTTTATAAATAAGGACTTGAAAAGTAATTTTTACAAAGTAATATATCAGCTTCAAGTCAGTTAACAATATTTTAAGCAACTGATAAGGGTCATTGTGGCAGAATAAATAAAATCACTCGTTTGGTACGCTGCCTAATTTTGTTTAAAGAAAACAGAATTCTAAGCTGAACAGGTGTGTCTATGAGTTAGAGGTTAGAGTGGCCTTTGCAGGGAATGAAGGTGACCTGGGCAGGCTTGTCTGCGTCGTCGCGGTTTTGGTTAGCGTGCTCTGCATGATTTTGGTAGTGAATTTACCTTCTCAAACGCCTGGGCTCAGCCGGCAGTCCCCGTGGTGAGCATTTCTGGGAACATGCCCACTGAGGCCAAGGGCACCTTCTCTCCAGCCCCCCGTCATTACTATTACTGTTTCTGGATCGTTGGCAGTGTTTTCTAGAGGATTCGGCTGCTTTTTTGTGAACCGAACACCTCACCTCACCTTCTTACTGTTGTTGTCTGAGAGCAGCTCTGAAGCTGCCAGCTCTGCTCGGAAATCCCTACTCTCTTTCCTACAGACGATCCGGCCCACTGATTCTCCTGTTCAAGGCTCTTGGCCCTCATGCCTTCTCAGGCCAATCTTCTGAAGTCCTGGAAACGCTCTCTCCCCTGCAGCCCCAGACTCTGTGCTCATCCCCAAGCATTTTACCACGTGCTTTCCCTCACACGGTTCCCTTTCCCCAGAGAGGGCCCCCCCACCCCGCTCTCCAGTGTCTACCCATCACAATCTCATCCATCTCCTGAAGCCCGCTTAATGGCTACTTCGGTCTCCAGCGTTCTGCGGGTTTCCCGGCTGACATTCGTCCCTCGTGTCATTTGGGGGCTTCGACAATGAGGTACGTCATGGGCCTTTCGAAGCTTTCCCAAGTGCAGACCCCAGCCCCTCCTTCATTCCACCTCCATTCATTGCGCTGGCGCTGCGGACAGCGGGCACCTCAGTGTCTTTGAACGTGGCTGGCGCTTAAGAAGGGCACTGGCTTGAATCGCCATTGGAAGGTAATAAAAGCAATAATGTTTCCCTCTCATGCCTTGTACTTTTCCAAATGCTTTCACATTTTGCCATGATGCTATTTGGCTCCCAAGAGCCTGCCACTTACTAGGTTTGTGACTCTCGCAGGTTACTGTATCTCCGTCAATCCGTTTTCTCATCCGGAGAATGGGGCTATGACGTCTATGGGACGGTGCAGGGGCTGTGACAAAGAGCGGAGGAGGGGGTTAAACCTGGCACAAAGTGAGTGGCCTGTATCATTGTCATCCTTCTAGACGGCGAAAGAAACCCTGCTGGGAATGTGAAGGTAAGCACAGGGCCCAGAACGGAGAGTGGTCTCTACTTTTCTGCCTAGCTTTCCCCTCGGCCTTAGGAATGGCACAGCGGTGTATCTTCTGGGAAAATGTACTTCCTGGAATAACGGAGGAGAGAAAACAAACCCTCCCCTTCCTTGTGTAGGACAGGCTGGCTCAGCTCTCAGCTGTGTGGGTGTCTCAGCCCAGTCCTCACAGGAAAATGCCTTCCCAGGTTTGCCTTCTCTGCTGAGATAGCGCCTCTGAGTAACTGAGAGCCTATGGCAGGTTTTTCAGAAATAATTATGATTTCCAACATTATGGCCCCTTCCACTGATCATTTCATCTCCTGATTGTAATCAGATATTCAGAATGACCTCAGCACAAACCACACTACGGGCAACCTGGGTCACTCTTCTCTCTTCATGCTGATGGCCTCTGTCCTAATCCCAAGGTCTTGGGAAAAAAACACCATGTTTGATCTCTCTTGATGTTCAGAGGCCCCATGGCTCCCTGTCAAGGAAATGTGTATTCAGGTCACTGGGTCCTGAAGTTGGGGCTTTCCCAGCCAGCCTCGGGCCTGGCCAGTGTGGTTGGTGAATTGAACATATCTACCGTTCCTTAAATTTTCCCGATTTGTAGGGTGGAAATCACTGCTTGAGATGCCACAAGATTATTCACTTGCTTATTTGTGAAAACCAACAGGAAGTATAAAGAAGAAAATGTCACTATACTGTGATGTTGAAATCACATAATAACTCACGTAGTACTCAATGAGAATTCTTGGGCATATCAATAAACTTGAGATTCGTGACTCTGAGTGTAAGTCATCGTAGCTTAGCTAACTGTGGCAAAAGCTAGTACACATTTGTAAAACTGAGTTCGACTTGCACCATCGTGAAAGAGTATATTTTTAAAAGTTCAAAGTTGAAAGTAGCTAACTTACAAATAGCTCTGACACTTACTTGCTTGTTCTTTGGTTCAGACGAGACATAAAATGGAAAAAGTCTGCTTTTTACACATATTTGATCTCTGATGCCTTCCTTCTCATAATGAATTTAAGTTGTTCTGTTTTAGGTTCTTCAAGGATTATTTATTTTAATTTCTCTAGATGATATTCTGTTATTTGGTCACATCCCCCCCCCACCAAACACACCCAGTAAAGGTGTGGCTTAGTGTAATTTGGGTCCAGAATGTAAAGAATTTTTGGAAGAAACATGTTACAAATCGGATAGAGGTACCGCAAGCCAAAAATATGAAATTAGAGATTGTGAGCCTGATTCTGTCCTTGTTCTTGGGCCAGGGAACCTGGCCTTGCTGCTGAGTCATTTCAATTTTTGTGTTCCTTCAGAAGCTCCCAGTCAAATCCACTGCCCGAGTAGAGACAGTGGGGCCGAGGGGTGCCCAGTGGCCACCGTTGCAAGTCAATTCCAGTGTAGCAGCTTCCAGAATTCTTCCCAGGGCATCTGGCTATTTCTGGTGGGAAAGGATGTCACCGGAAGCTGCTTTCACCATAACACTGTGATCTGGTGTTGATGTCCAGGCCGGGAAGTACCTTCATATGAGTTATTGTGGCTGCCTTTCAGGTGTAAATCGGGTGAAGGGTGTCTTCGGATCTCTGAACCACACAGGGATGTTGGAGCTCATCTAGCCTCATCCCTTAATTTAAGAGATGATAGAAGAGAGGCTCAGAGTTGTCCAAGCTGGTAATGGATAGAGAAGGGGTATTGGGCAGGGATAAGGGGACAGGCTCATAGTGGCAACAGGCTCAGAGTTTAGCCATCTGGTTCCAGAGCCTCGCTACAAACCACAGCCCTAACCAGTCTCTCTTGCTCACTAGCTGGCTTCGTGACTTTGGGCAAATCTCAGTGGGCCTTGCTGTCCTCATCTGGAAAAGGGGGGATAATAGCGCTCACGTACGAGCACATGGAAAGGACTTAGAACAGTGCCTGGAACACATTAAGTGCTCAGTTATTATTATTATTATTATTATTATTAGCCTTAGTCTTAGTCTTAAGGGTATTTTAATAGAATGAACATAGGTAGGGAAAAGGGCTGTCCTTGTTAGCTTTTCATCCAGGGCTGTCCACCTTCATCCTCCCCCTCACTCCCATTCTTCTCTCTCCTTCTACTGAGATGAAGGTTGAAAAGGACATGGGATAAGAAGTGGAGTAAAGAAATCGTAATCAAGAGGGGAACTCCCTTGTAAGAGCAGTGCTGGGAAGTCTGAAAGCGGGAAGAAGTTGAGGCTCGTGAGAGATACGCACACCTAAACTCACTTTCCAAACTACATTTGGAACAAGTGAGAAAAATTAAGAAAAGCAGAAGGTCTTTGTCCAGGAAGAGAGGTGGTCATGTGACGGAGTAGTTTACTGAGCTTGGTTTTTCCATGACCACCAACCCAGAGAGAGTAGCATAAGCAAAGGCTAGGGGGATAATAAACCCAAGAGAAATGTGGACGATAAGACTGCACTAGAGTAATTCAAATGAGTCGTTTTTAGGCCCAGACTGATGACACTCCAGGCAACTAAAAAAAAGTTCTAGGTTAATAGAGGTTGTAAATTAGTACTATTAGGTTGCTTCAGTTTTCTTCCAAAAAGGAAAAAATTTAGATTCTAGAAATGAGCATATGGGGAGCTTGAAGTTGACTTTACTTGGGAAAAAAAATGCGTATGTGGAAGGGCTTTGGCAACTAAGGCTCACTAGATGTGGGATACGAATATAGAAGAAGGTTCTTTGAGCAATGAGGCATCGGTGTGGAATTGGAGGGTCAACGGACCACAGAGGCCAGGGGAGAGCCTGGGCACTGACATCTTAGGGTGTGAGTTCACAGGAGGCAGGAGAGACATTTGAAATCCAAGGTAAGCTGAGAGAATAGTGTAAAGACATGCTGAAGAGTCAGGAAGCAGGAGAAATGAAAGCATCTTCAAGTGCATGCTGATGTTGCCTTCCATCCAAGGTCAGGCATTGAAAGGCAAACTAGTTTGTTAGCAGAGTCGGGAACTGGTAACCCACATAATCCATGAGCTCTGCCCAGACGTCATAGCCAAGTTCTCCCCCTGGATTTTTGAGCTTGTGAATGGCAAAGAGCCCTGCCTAAAGGATCAGTGATTATATAGCGCTTGATTAATGTCAAGTTGAATGCATTTTGCTTCTTTTTACCATGGTGTTTCCAAACTGGAGACCCAGATTTGTTACAAGCGCAGATGGATTTTAACGTGTTTATCATGGGTGAAGTGGAAAATGAAAATAGAATGATTTTTCAACTGGTTAATTATAGAACCAGTTGTTTGAACAAATCCAAGCACAAAAGCTTTGATGAACAGATTGATGTTGACTTGAGGGAATGAATTTAATGGTGAGAAACAGGGTCTTAAAATTCACGGAACCTGTTCAAAATAAAATATACTCAGAATAAACTTGAACAAAATGCTGAACAAAATGGCAGACGACAGGTAGTTGGGAAGGATGCCTAATGTTCTGGAAGACAGACTGAGAATTCAGAGGCATCTTTATAAGCAAAAATGAATTCTAAAAGCAGTCCTTATTTCCTGACTGCATTCTCCAATGTACACTACACCTGGAATTCTGCATCCAATTCTAAACAAAGGATCATGAACGATTTTAATAAACTGGAGGTAAACCATGGAGGGTAGTCAGGTGAGTTCGGGATTTGAAAACAACCATATGAGGACATAATGTAAAGACACAGCTCAAGAAAAAGACTGTTCAACAAAGAGAACATGGGGTGGATATGGCAACTTTCCAAGTGTGAGACCTCTTGGCTAAAGAGGAGGTCCGTTATTAGGTGACTGTTCTGTGGACACTTCATGCCAGTACGGACAAAAGAAGTTAGAATCCAGGAAATCATAAGCTGGAAGAAGCTGGGCAGGATGAGCAAGATGCACACTGTATGAGCAGGCTGTGAGCAGGGGGAGGTTCAGCTGGGTAAAATCAGGCCATTCTAGAACTAACACCACAAATGCCGAGAGCCTGCCAGCACATTCCTCTGAGGTGCAACTTGGCAGGATTCATTAGGCCAGGATGAGGTTCCATTGGTGGTAAACGGGGCCAGACTGTCTTGTGGAGATGGGCGGAATCACCATATTTCCAGAGAACAGCATCTGGAATGTTCCATCCTTTTTTTTTTTTTTTCTTAATAAAGATTTATTTTTAAATAAATTTTTATTTTTTTAAAATTTTTTGAATGAATAAGAATTATTTAAATCTTAAGAGAGAGAGAGAGAGAGGATGAGTAAGGGGAGGGGCCAAGAGAGAGGAGAGAGAGATTCTCAAGTTGACTCCAAGCAGAGCACAGAGCCCAACATGGGGCTCGATTTCATGACCTGACATCATGACCTGAGCTGAAACCAAGAGCTGGACACTTAACCAACTGAGCCCTCCAGGTGCCCCATGGAATGTTTTTAAACAGAAGTTTAATATTTTTCCTGCATCTGTGGGTTGACTGAGTTCAGATGGTGGTTCTTCTGCTCTGTGTGGTGTTGGCTGTGCCCACAGTCAGCTGGAGGCTTAGCCGGGTTATGACATCCAGTACAGCTCATTACACAGCTGGTGTTGGTGTTGGTGTTGGCTGGGGGTTCAGCCTATGCTGTTGACTAGAACATCTCAGTTCCCCCCAGGTGGCCTCCCCATATGAGTTGGGCTTCTCCCTGTCTAGCAGCTGGGTTCCCAGAGGAGCATTCCAAGTGTGCCAAAATGAAGCTGTGGCTCTCAGAGGGACCATCCTTGGAAGTTCCACAGTGACACTCCATTACATTCCACCAGGTAAATCAACTCTCCAGTCTCTCCAGATTCAAAGGGAGGGCAAATACATTCTGTCTCTGATTAAAAGAGTGGTTAAGAGGGGTGCCTGGGTGGCTCGGTGGGTTGGGCCTCTGCCTTCGGCTCAGGTCATGATCTCAAGGTCCTGGGATCAAGCCCTGCATCCAGCTCTCTGCTCAGTGGGGATCCTGCTTCCCCCTCTCTCTACCTGCCTCTCTGCTTACTTGTCATCTCTCTCTGTGTCAAATAAATAAAGAAAATCTTTTAAAAAATAAAAAAATAAATAAAAGAGTGGTGAAGCATCTGGATTCATCTTTGATCCACTACAAGGAATAATGGGAGATAAGAGATGATATAAGAGAAGGAAGTTTAGAGACTTCCAAATAACAAGCAAATGATTGCCTAAGGGAGGTTATCATGAAGATTAGTTGAAATGGCACATGTAAGAGATCTTTATAATAACTGGTACATAGCAAGTTCTTATTAAATAGTAACTGCTAGAATAATAATAATAATTATAAATTATCATTATTATTACTATTATTAATGCTGTGTCTGTCACAACTGTGTCAAGACAGGCTGCAAGATCAGATTTTAGGAAGAAATAGAAGGGATTCCTGCATTGGGAGGGAATACTGTAGAAAGATGTACTCCAACAGGACTACAAGTTTCCATTATTCAATGGAAAGCTTAAAAAAAAAAAAAGATTTCCTTGCATTTCTCGCTTGTCTCAGAGCACCTCTCCTTCTCCCATGCAGCTTCCTTCTTGCCTCATCTAGAGAACAGAGCATTCGAGGCAGGTTTTGAAAATAAGGCAGTATAAAAATAAAGACCAAAAAAGAAGAGTTTTTTCTTTTGTTTTTTGCAAAGATTGATTTGACAGAGAGCAAGCTAGGGGGAAGTGGGGCAGAGGGAGAGGGAGAGAGAAACTGAAGCAGACTCATGCTGAGTGTGGAGCCCGGAGAGGGGCTCCATCTCACAACCCTGAGATCAGACCTTAGCTGAAACCAAGAGTCGGAGGCTTTAACCGACTGTGCCACCCAGGTGCCCCGAAAAAGAAGTATTTGGGGTCAATGTGGTTCTATGGCACTCTTCAAGATACAGCAAACAAAAGCAAAAATCCCTTGTAAGACATGAATTTACTTGCACGGCCTTACTTTTTCCATAGGCTCTGATCTGTATAAAGCAATTTACTATAGTTTGAGGTCTTTTAGGTGGAGACTGTCAATTCATCTGTCTACGCAGTCAGCTCCTTGAATATTCCTGTGTTGGTACAGATAGCAAGAGAAGAAACTAAAATCACAGCTGACTGTCGCTTCTGTCCCTAAGGGAGTGGTGTCCTTTCTCTCCAGAAAATGCAATTACACACATAGCAATATTATACCACAAGTAGCCCTAGCTTTGCCTGGTCCTCACATGCCTGGATTTCAGTTACTGTGGTTTAATTAAATAACATCGGTCCTCAGCGAACACACTTCCCATATCAGTGCCTCGTAGTACATCCCCGGGGCTAGTTGTGTCAACACCTTCTCGGCCAGCCCCTCCATCCACCAATGGGCGCCTCAATGTCAGGATGGACAACCAATGACGTCACGCGCTCTTTCCGGATTGGCCCCTGTGGCTATTTGCACAGACAGCAGAGCCGGTGCTTGTGCCACCTCTTCGGCTCCACGTGATCGGCCCACGTGACGTCTTACAAAATGGCTGACTGAAAGAGCCTGTGGGCCTGCAGGGTGCCTGCGAGGAAGGGAATTGGAATGTGAGTGCGGGTGGTGTCAGGGAAGAAGGGGCCCAGGGACTGTTGCCTCTGTTGCTCCTCAAGACCCCTGCGGGGCAGCCAGAAAAATCTGTGAAGGCTAATTTATTGGCATCCCTGAGGGAAGCAGTTGCGATGAAAAAAGAGTATCTCAGAGAAAGCAACGCTGCCAGGAAACGTGATCAAAGGCATGCTTGGAGCCCTGCCAGACAGGGAAAGCACAGACGAAGGGTTCGAAAGGATCCAGACTCAGAACGGGTGGACGATTCCCGAGGTGCAGAGAAGATGCTCACTTCGTCTCCTAAGTCGTGCAACGGGCAGGAGGAGGCCAGCGCCATCCAAACCGCCGGTAAGTTTTTACCAAAAAATGGAACACGGTGATTCGTAGTATTTCCCACGTTTGAACTTATGGTGTGTTAAATAAATACAAGTTCTAGTATTGTTAAATTTCGTAGGCATATGTAACCGCACAGCGTAATTCCTAGATAGACTTTTTAACGTCTTGATGAAAACATTTAAAGGTCAAGGAAAAATCATAATTTTTGCTCCTGATTATGAAAATTGGTTTGCAGTGTATCAGTCTCTGCGATCATGTTTACGGCCTCACAATAGAAAGTCAGAACTATCTGTGTGTGTGTGTGTGTGTGTGTGTGTGTAAGTATGGAAGTAAAAAACAAGTAAAAACATGCGCACACAATATCTTACCCTATGGTAAAAATGAAATCCCTTTTGTAATGTTTTAGAACCGTGAAGTGAACCTCCACTAGGTCATTTCGGGAATATGGGGACGTTTTGGGGATGTCCCAGTAATTGAAGGGTGCTGCTAGTAGAATTTGCTGGATGAGGTCAGGAAGGCTGGCTGTCCTGCCACGCACAGGATGGAACCTAATAAGAAAGCATTGTCTTGAGGACCACAAGACATTTGAATGCCCTGCCAGATATTTGGTAAGTGAACATTTATGTTTGAAATTATTTGGTCCTACAATGTAATTCTACTTCCCATAATATTTTTGAAATGTTTTAATACACCTCAAATCCGTGGAAGTGCAACTACTGTGTAAATTAAGGTATAATTGTACTTGGAACCAAGAAGGTTTCACCCTTTTGGAAAAAAATGTCAATGGCAATGCCGCTTAGGGAGTCTGCATCCCTTATCTTCATCAGTCTGAATTTGTGATGTCCAAGTCGCACTGATCTGTCCCTGGGCAAGCATCTGACTCCTTCCTAACATCTCATGGAGTTACACCTGAGCGAGTACCTATTGAAAATGAGATTTTATTATAGATTACTTTCTCCTTTAAAAATTATGTGGGTGGGTAGGCTAATTATATGAATTTTATTTCAAGGTATAAAGGGAGTTATATGTTTATCATGAGAAACAGGATATTGGATCTGACAGAGTTGAGAACAAGGGTTTAGAAGGAGACAAGACAAAGGAGTTGGTAACATACTTCGTATGTGCCAGGAGTTGGGAAGAGAAGAGAGAAAGGAGCGTGATGAGAATGTAGACAAGGAATCTTTACGCTCAGGAATGTATAATGCTTAATTTAAAAATGCTTCCTGTCTTCGTGGGAAGTTTTGAAAGTGGTATTTTGGAGAATTTTTTAAAAGATGAGGGATGTTCCATGAATAGATTAGGGCATAAGAGAAAGAAGGAGGGTGAGGGGGCAGAGAGAAAGAGGGCATGTGAGCGAGAGCAAGAGAATTACTTTGGGAAGTATATTAGTATCGACAAGGCTACTTTTAGGTAACAAATAATCTCCAAATCTCAGTGGCTTAAGACAACAGGGTTTGGACATATTTACAATCCGTCCATTGTAAGCGGCCCTCTGTCGCCCTCACTCAGAGGCTCAGGCTGAGAAAGCCATGGGAGGGAGGGTGGAAAAATGAGGAGGAGGTCATTGTTTGTATGTTTCTACTTGGAGGTGACACGTCATTTCTATTCATAATTCACCGACCAGAGCAAGGCACATACATGGCCATGCTTAACTTCAAGGGGGCAGAAATAGGGATCTTTCACTATGACTGGAAGTAGAAGGAAGCTAGGTTTTCATGTAGAGTAATGTCTGCTACCAAAGGTTAGGAGCTCAGTGGGAATAAAAGTAGATGTTACCATAGGAATTAGCTCCAGAATTTTTAGAAATCTTGGTGGGGTGGGAAGGGCTTGAATCTCTATCAAACAGGGAATAGCACATTCAAATGACATTTGCCTAGATAGCAAAGGTGACCAGCTGATGAAGAGTTACTGAGATCACAAATTTGCACCTTCCACCAGAGCCTGCACCCCTCTCCTCTAGGCACCAGACACAATAGTGACTTCCGTGTAGCACTTCCATCATACTGTGAAGACATTGTATCTTTGGGGTCAACGAATAGGGAGAATGGTCCCTTCTAGGAAACATTGGAGTGTTGTTTGTAGGTGGCTGCTATGAAGAGTTGGGAAAATTGGGGGGTGACAGTCTGGAAGAGTCTGGGAGAATACTTTTCCAGCTGCTGCTAATTGGAGCCAGTATTCCAGTTTTATTCGAAGTTTCTCTTTTCACTGTGAGTGTATCTGTGGCTTTGGGATGTTATCAATATACAATTCTCATAGCTCAGTAACTCACTGGAAATGTCTTTCAAAATATGTCCCCACTAGATGGCGTAAAGTGCTCACCTATTTTGAGCTGATCCAAAGGCCCTTGTATAAAGTAGGGGACGAACTCGAACATAAATATTGACTAGGCAGCCAGTGCATATGAATACTATGCCATTCTAGAATAATATAATACGGTGCTGTATTGTAGTATCATTAACTAAGCATACCCCTAATCCCGCTGGAGCCAATTATGTAGTGTTCCTCTCCAGAAACATATTTAAGTAGTCGTATAGTAGAACTGTTGATCTGAGATACAATACATGTGCATAATGAAAACACAATAGTGACTCACAGGTATTATTCAGAAACTTTGCCTAAAAAACAAAGGATGTGGATAATTATTTATACTAAACTAATCAGCCAGTCAACCAACCGGTATTCACCAAATACTTTCTATATACAGTCATGTTGTTAAACTTTTTATGGCAGTATAGAAGAATGGTTAAGAGCGTAGACTTTAGGGCCAGACAGCCCAAATTTGTACTCTTAGTTTCTACCACTTATTAGCTATAACCTTGGGAAGATTACTTAACCTCTCTTTGCCTTGGTTTCCTTATCTGTAAAATGGGAATACTGACATCTACCTTACAGAGTTACGGTGAAGGTCAGTCTTTGTAAAGGATTTCAAATATTGCCTGGAATATAGCGCCCTACAAGTGCTGGTCCTCGTTATAATTATTATAACTGGATTCTTCAGTTTACAGAGGAACTCAATGTAGGGTTCAACTGAGCAAAACAGTATTCGGTACTTATTATGTATAAGACGCAGTGCTGGTCACTGTGGGTGAGTCAGAAGACTGTGAGAATGTGGAAGGCATGGTGTCTGCCTTGCAGAATCTAGGAATTTCATAGAAAATCTGAGATCACACAAATAACTAACCCGTGAAGAAACAGAGAATGATGCGAGGGACTGTGACAATCTGGAAGGGGAAAGTAGCTTTTAAGTAGAGCTTCCCCAAATGGTAAGGGGTTCAGTGGGTGGGAACGTGGAGGAAACATTCTCAGCCAACTATCAGCCTGAACAAAGACTCAAAAACAGGGCCTCAGGGACATGTCCGTGGGATCTAGAGAAGGCTGCAGTGAACGAAGCAGGGAAAGTGCAGTAAAGCACGCCTGGGAAGAGAGGATGCACCTAGAAGATCCTGCAGGCCCGTGGATGCCCTGCTGGGTTATTCAGTAGGCAATAGGCCGCTGGAGAGACCTACTTGGTTCCTTACTCAACAGTCATTTCTCCTTCTTCCTGGCCAAAAGGACCTGGCCAAGAAGGCGATGAGTCATGATTGGTCAATATGTATTATGACCATTGGATGCTGCTTTACTGTCTATTGGACTTCCCATCCCCTTTACAGTTGGGAATGGCCTTGTGATCCAGTTCTAACAGATTGGACATAAGGGGGAAGTTGATTGGCTGGCTTCTGAGAAAGTGTTTGCTTTCCCAACAAAAAGGACCAACATAGTTGGAGATTATCTCTTCTCTCTTTCCTGTCTTAAACATGTTATAGGACCTTCAGTTACAGCAGTCTTCTTGAGACCCTGAGGTGACAAGGAAGAGGACGAAAAGTCAACACAAAGCAGGAAGATAAAAGGAATGTGGGTACTGGGGGTGCCTGGGTGTTTCTGTTGCTTAAGCACCTGGATCTTGATTTTTGGCTCAGGTCATGATCTCAGGGTTGTGAGATAGAGCCCCATACCAGGCTCCACACTCAGCGGGGATTCTGCTTGGAATTCTCTTTCCCTCTCTCTCTGTCCCCCTCCCGCCACTTGCAAATGCTCTTTCTCTCCCCGCTCCCCGCCAAAAAAGGAATATGGGTACTGGATGGGAGAGTTGAATCAATGGTGGCAAACTTTTGTTTGGAATTCCTATGAAGGGAAAAATAAGTATCATTGTGAAGTTGGCCACTGTTCATTAGTATTCTGTTACATGTAGCCGAATACATCCTGTCTGGTGGAATCAAGGTTTTCTTTTTAAAAAATTCTCACTGTGGAAAACTGAACAGCTACATGCAAAAAAATGAAACTGGACCACCATACACAAAAATAAACTCAAAATGGATGAAAGACATAAATGCGAGGCCTGAAATCGTAACAATCCTGGAAAAGAGCACAGGCAGTCATTTCTCTGACATTGGCCATAGCAACATCTTTCTAGATACGTCTCCTGAGGCATGGGAAACAAAAGCAAAAAATAAACTGTTGGGACTACATCAAAATAAAAAAGCTTCTGCAAAGCAAAAGAAACAACACAATTAAAAGACAACCCAATGAAGGGAAAAGATATTTACAAATGACATATCTAATAAAGGGTTAGTATCCAAAATATATAAAAAACTTACGCAGCTCAACACCATAAAAACCAAATAATCTAAGTTAAAAGTGGGCAGAAGACATGAACAGACATTTCTCCAAAGAAGACATCCAGGTGGCCAACACATAGATGAGAAGATACTCAACATCACTCATCATGAGGGAAATGCAAATCAAAATACCATGAGATACCGTCTCACACCTGTCAGAATGACTAACATAAAAAACACAAGAAACAACAGATTTTGGTGAGAATGTGGAGAAAAGTGAATCCTTGTGGACTGTTGGTGGGAATGCAAACTGGTGCAGCCGCTGTGGAAGACAGTATGGAGATGCCTCAAAAAGTTAAAAATAGAACTACCCTGTGATCCAGTAATCACACTACTGTGTATTTACTCAAAGAATGTGAAAATACTGATTTGAAGGGATACAAGCTCCCCTGTGTTTATTTTGCAGCATTATTTACATTAGCCAAATTATGGAAGCAGCCCAAGTGTCCATCGACTGATGAATGGATAAAGAAGACGTGCCGTGTGTGTGTGTGTGTGTGTGTGTGTGTGTAATGGAATATTATTCAGCCATAAAAATAATGAAATCTTGCCATTTGCAACAACATGGATTGAGCTGAGATACTATACTAAGCAAAGTAAGTCAGTCAGAGAAAGACAAATACCATATTATTTCAGTCATATGTGGAGTTTAAGAAACAAAACAAGAACAAAGGAAAAAAAAGGGAGAGAGAGAGAGACAAACTAGGACACAGAGTCTTTAAAAATTTATTTTGTTGGGGCGCCTGGGTGGCTCAGTGGGTTAAAGCCTCTGCCTTCGGCTCAGGTCATGATCTCAGGGTCCTGGGATCGAGCCCCGCATCGGGCTCTCTGCTCAGCCGGGAGCCTGCTTCCCCCATCTCTTTCTGCCTGCCTCTCTGCCTACTTGTGATCTCTGTCTGTCAAATAAATAAATAAAATCTTTAAAAAATTTTATTTTGTTAATTTAAATTCAATTAATTAACATATCATGTATTATTGGTTTCAGAGGTAGAGATCAGTGATTCATCAGTCTTTTATAACACCCAGTGCTCTTTACATCACATGCTCTCCTTAATGTCTATCACCTAGTTACCCCATCCCCTCCCTCCCTCCCTTCCAGCAACACTCAGTTTGTTTCCTATGATTAAGAGGAATGGTTAATCTCCTTCTTATGGTTAATCTCCTTCTCTGGTTTCGTCTTGTTTTAATTTTTCCTCTCATCCCCTATGATCCTCTGTTCTGTTTCTTAAATTCCACATATCAGAGAGATCATATGATAATTGTCTTTCTCTGATTGACTAATTTTGCTTAGTATAGTATCTCTAGCTCCATCCATGTTGTTGCAAATGGCAAGATTTCATTTCTTGGTGGCTGCGTCATTCCATTGTGTGTGTGTGTGTGTGTGTGTGTGTGTGTGTGGGTGTGTGTGTATACATATATGTATTACACCTTTTTAAATTATATTTTAAAATATTTTTATTTATTTGTCAGAGAGAGAGAGCGAGAGGGCTCACAAGCAGGGGGAGCAGCAGGCAGAGGGAGAAGCAGACTCCCCACTGAGCAAGGAGCCTGATGAGGCACTCCATCTCAGGACCCTGGGATCATGACCTGAGCTGAAGGCAGATGCTTAACCAACTGAGCCACCCAGGCGTCCCCATACCACATCTTCTTTATCCATTCATCCGCTGATGGACATCTGGGCTCTTTCCATAGTTTGGCTGTTGTAGACATTGCTGCTGTAAATATTGGGGTGCATGTGCCCCTTAAGATCACTACATTTGTATCTTTGGGGTAAATACCTGGTAGTGCAATTGCTGGGTCATAGGGTAGCTCTATTTCAGGAAACAGACTCAACTATTGAGAACAAACTTATAGTTACCAGAGGGAAGGTGGAGGGGGATGGGTGAAAGAAGTGACAGGGATCAAGAAGGCACTTAGGGGGCGCCTGGGTGGCTCAGTGGGTTAAAGCCTCTGCCTTCGGCTCGGGTCATAATCCCAGGGTCCTGGGATCGAGCCCCGCATCGGGCTCTCTGCTCGGCGGGAGCCTGCTTCCTCCTCTCTCTTCCTGCCTCTCTGCCTACTTGTGATCTCTGTCAAATAAATAAATAAAATCTTTAAAAAAAAAAAAGAGGGCACTTAGCATACACTTATCAAGAGGACTCTTACTCATAATGAGCACTGAGTACTGTAAAGAGTTGCTGAATCACTATATTGTACACCTGTAACTAATATTAACACTGCATGCTAACTATACCAAAATTAAAATAAAAACTTAATAAATATAAAAAGATAAAATACACAATTATGGATACAAAAAATTCTTATGGAAAGTTTCAAAACATAAGTAAAAGATTAGCATGACTGCACACGATGACCACTTTTCGCAGAAAAGACACATTTCCTTTATTTCCTTATTTTCTTTACATTTTCTCCCCAACATACTTATACGTGTTGCAAATTTTTAATTCCGAGTTCCCCCAAATGTCAATTCACCATGTTAATGCTATTGGAGTATGGGAAATCTGGACTTTGTTTTTGGTTTTATAAATGTGACTTGTTTTAAATTCAGGTGAAATTCACATAAAATAAAATTAAGCATTTTAAAGTGAATGATTTGGTGGTATTTTGTACATTTACAACACAGTACAGCAACCACTTCTAGTGAGGGTGGAGAAGTTGAACACGGAATTCATAAGTAAGTTCTGGGAGCTCCCAAAGTCTCTGGGTTATTTCTTGGTCTTGCAGTTGGGCTTGAAGCCGTCCATGCGGGTGGATGGCTGTCCTCTCTTTCCCTAAACTGGTCCTTGTCTTCTCATCAGGCACGTCCTCTGGGATATACAGGGAGGGAGATGAGAGGTAAGGGCCAGGAAAGACAGGGTTATGACCCAGCATAGGTGCTGTGATGGTTAACCTTATGTGCAGGCTTGGCTGGGCCATGGTGCCCAGATACTTGGTCAAACATTATTCTGGATGTTTCTGTGAGGATGTTTTTTGGATGAGATTAACGTTTAAATAGGTGGACTTTGGATAAAGCTGACTGCTCTTATTACTGTAGGTAATATTGTGGGTGGACCTCATTCAGTCAGTGGAGGGCCTTAGAACACAGACTGACCTCTCCCAAGTAAGAGGGAATTCTCCAGTAGACTGGCTTTGGACTCCAACTCGACTGATTCTCACCCTGCGGATTTTGGACTCGCCAAGCCTCCACAGTTGTGTGAGCCAATTCCTTACAGTAAACCTGTTTCCTGTATGTACACATCCTGTGAGTTCTGCTTTTCTGGAGAACTCTGACTACTACAGCCTCTCAAGACACTTTCTCCAGTGGGGAAGTCTCTAGCCGCAAATCTCTTGGCAGTTGCCATCTGCCCTGTAGCTGCTGAGAGTACCTCCCTCAGCCCCTGGCTTTTCTCTCTACCCCCCTCTGTTGCGGTCATGTTGAGCATCCCCGTGGAGTCCTCTTCTGTGAAAACCAGGTGACCCCAAGCCAGCTGCTGAATGCACACACGGACATCCTGGGCAATGTGCTGTTCACTTCTTAGGTTGCCCTCTCCTCTCATGATGGCTTCAGCCAGCCTCACAGGGGGAGGAGACACCAGGGCCACCAAACAACCTTCTCCAGAGGGATTCCTTACCTCAGCCTTTCCTTATCCACCCTTGAGGCGGGTGATGGGTGAGGAGGCACAAAACTGGTTTGGGACACTCACTGAGAGTAACACTCATTTTGCAATGTGGTAGGACCTATCATTTTGTTCTTGATCTTTGGGAATTCACCAAAAAGAGTTCTTGTGGAAGATACTTCTCTTTCTTGTCTCCTCAGGATTGCAACATGCAGGCTTAGGACAGGATACCAAGTAAATTCTCAGAAGATGGCGTAGGTTGAATACCAAAGATCTACATGCCCTTACCTCCAGGTCCTGTGAATGGGTTACCTTACAGCGCAGAAGGGATTTTGCAGGTATGACTAAATCTGAAGATCCTGGGTGAAGAAATCATCCTGGATTATTGGGACGGCGGTGGGGGGAGGGCGGGAGGCAATGTAATCATGAGAGTTCCTGTAAGAGAAGGAAGGAGGGTATGGACAGAAGGAGCAGGCTCAGAGAGAGATGATGATGGAAGCAGAGGTTTCGGTGAAGTGGGACCATGAGCCAAAGTAGATGACTTCTAGAAGCTGGAAAAGGCAAGGAAACTATTCTTCCCTAGAGCGTCTAGAAAGATCACCACCCTGCCAACCCCGTTTTAGACTTCAGGCCTTCAGAACTCTCAGGGAATATATTTGTATTTCTTCAAGCCACTAAATTTGTGGCCATTTCTTACAGCAACTATATGAGGCTAGTACAGGTGGTCTCTTATGGATTCTACCACTAATAAATATATCATTCATGCATCATACAAATATAGTATAGAAAATGATGTTTTGCTGTTGTGATTACAAAATTATCTTAACAAGACTCTTGAGATAAGGGAAGCATTGTTGGTATTCCTCTTTTTTTTTTTTTTTAAAGATTTTATTTATTTAGAAAGACAGAGAGAGAGGGAATACAAGCAGGGGGAGTGGGAGGGGAGAAGCAGGCTTCCCTCTGAGCAGAGAGCCTGATGTGGGGCTCGATCCCAGGATGTTGGGATCATGACCTGGGCCAAATGCAGACGCTTAGCGACTGAGCCACCCAGGTGCCCCAATTGGTATTTCTCTTGAAAAAGTGGCAAAACCATGGCAATATAAAAATAAAAAGAAACTCCATTACCAGGTTAATTACATAGTCAGTGGCATTTTCTATGCTGAATTTAGTGACTTTGAAAATTTAAAATAGAATATGGCAGAGACTAAACTTTCAATAAAATAGAG
Organism: Enhydra lutris kenyoni; assembly: GCF_002288905.1. Classification (NCBI taxonomy): domain Eukaryota; kingdom Metazoa; phylum Chordata; class Mammalia; order Carnivora; family Mustelidae; genus Enhydra; species Enhydra lutris. The sequence continues at coordinate 6,528,643 of NW_019154145.1, read as the reverse complement.
CAGCCTAATGAGGAAATATAAGCTAGTTGGCTGGGGTTTTGAATTTATTTATTTTTTATTTAAATATAGTTGACACACAATATTATGTTGGACAACATGGTGACCCAGCAAGTCTGTATGTTACATTGTGCTCACCGAAGTGTAGATACCATGTGTCACCAGGCAGTGCTGTTACAGTACCACCAACTATATTCCCTGTATGTTGACCTTCGATCCCAGTGACATATTTATTCCATAACTGGAAACTCATATTACCCACTCCCTTTCACCCATTTTGCCCATCTCTCCACACTCCTCCCCTCCAGCAACTTGTGAGTTTGTTCTCTGTGTTTATGGATCTGATTCTGCTTTTTCTTTTTTTGGTTTATTTATTGATGTTTTGTTTTTTAGTTTCCATATGTAAGTGAAATCACACGGTATTTGTCGTTTTCTGTCTGACTTCATTTAGCATAATACCCTCTAGGTCTGTCCATGTCGTTGCCAATGGCAAGAGCTCATCCTTTTCTTTTCTTTTTTTTTTTTTAAGATTTTATTTATTTATTTGTCAGAGAGAGAGAAAGAGAGAGAGAGCAAGCACAGGCAGACAGAGTGGCAGGCAGAGGCAGAGGGAGAAGCAGGCTCCCCACAGAACAAGGAGCCCGACGTGGGACTCGATCCCAGGACGCTGGGATCATGACCTGAGCCGAAGGCAGCGGCTTAACCAACTGAGCCACCCAGGCGTCCCCAAGAGCTCATGCTTTTCAATGGCTGAGTAATGTTTCAGCGCGTGCACCCGTGTGTGCGTAGGACATCTTTGTTTGTCTCAGTAAACACTTGGGCTGCTTCTATATCTTGGTTATTGTAAATAAAACTACAGTTAACATAGAGGTGCTTATATCTTTTTGAATTCAAGTTTTCATTTCCTTTGGGCAGCCATGTGGATGTTTCGAAGCTCAGATAGTCATGGATTTATTAAATCCCAGCTCCACCATTTTCAACACCTGTAGAATTAACTTCGTCTTCATGAAACCATATTTTTACTTGTGTTGGAGATTGTCTTGAGGAAAAAATAAGATGCATCATACACAACACTTAACATAATGTTGGCATATGGTTGTAATAAGAGAAGCAAGTTGGATTTCTCTCTTATGTTTGTACAGTTATCTTAGCAGGACTCCTGATGGAAGGGGGCATATACTGCTATATTCACTTAAATGGTGGTGAAACCATGGCAAGATTTTTTAAAAAGATGCTCTATTTTATATAACCAGTGGCAGAGCTGAGAAATGAATGTGTACAGTAGGATTTCATTGGTCAGCAGTTTCCTCTGCTAGGTATGTCACGTCTGGTTGATAGAATAAACCAAGATACGATGACTTTCTTTCCTATTTTTGACTACACAGGTCAAAATAAAAGTGGTGACTATGGTATAGAGAAGGTAGGAGGTGACCACACACACACACACACACACACACACACACACACGCAGACTTCCTGGAAAAATAGCAGGAAAAGGTCTTTCCTTCCTTTCCCTGCCCCGTTCTCCACCGAGAGCCCCATTTTCCACAAGAACACAGAATATAGTTAACTTTATTTTCTAACTTTTATTTTATTTTGAGATGACTATAGGTACACAGGAAGTGGTAAAAATAATACATTCTATCCCTGTACCCTTCATTCAGTTTCCTCACTGGTAAGATCTTATATGACTACTGTGCGACATCAGAATCAGGGACATTGTCATTGGTACCTCACAGACTCACACAGACTTCACCAGTCTTGTACACATGTGTGTGTTCAGTTGCCTGCAGCCAGTCACCCATGTAGATTCTTGTAACTACCACCACAGCCAAGAGGTACAAGTGTTGTTTCACCCCTGTGATATGCCTCAAAATCTCACTCCTGTGTATCGCACCCAATGCCTCCCTCCTCACATCCCTACACCACACAGGCACTAATCTCTTCTTTACTTCTGTAAGTTTATTATTATTATTTTGAAAGATTTTATTTATTTATTTGTCAGAGTGAGAGAGAGAGTGGGAGGAAGAGAGAGAGCACACAAGCAGGGGAAGTGGCAGGCAGAGAGAGAGGCAGGCTCTGTGCTGAGCAAGTACCCTGGGATGGTGAACTGACCTGAAGGCAGATGCTTAACCAACTGAGCCACCCAGGTATCCCTCTGTAAGTTTATTACTTCAAGAACATCATATGAATGAAATCCTACAATATGCAACCTTTTGGGACAGGATTTTTTCACTCAGCATAAGGCCCTTGAGATCCATTCAAGATGTTGGATGTATCAGTATTTTGTTCCTTTTCATTGCCTAGTAGTAGTCCACAGGGGGTGAATATTCCATAGCTTGTTAGTTCATTTACCCTTGGAAGAACATTTGGATTGTCTCCAGATTTTTGGTCTTTACATATAAAGCTGCTATGAATAGTCATGCACAGGTTTTGTGCCTTTATTTCTCTGGGGTAAATGTGTGAGAGTGGGATTGGGTTGTATGGTGTGTGGTAAATGTAGGTTTTGTTTTTGTTTTTGTTTTTAAGACATTTCTACACTGTTTTCCAAAGTGGCTGTAGCATTTTACATTTCCACCTTCAATTCTGAGAGATCCATTTTTTTTTTTTTTGCATCTTTGCTAGCATTTGGTATTATCAGGTTTTTAAAAAATTATCGTAGTGCTTCTAATAGGTGTGTAGTGATATTTTGTTGTGGTTTTAATTTGCGTTTCCCTGATAGCTGGAGATACTGAACATCTTTCATGTCTTTATCTGCAATCCATACATCCTCTTTGTGAATGTCAGTTCATATCTGTTGTCCATTTTCTAATAAGACTGTTTGTTTATAGGTGAGTTTGGAGAGTTCTTTACATAGTCTTAAGTACGAGATAAGTTAGACAAGTGGTTTATTAGCTAAGTGATTTGCAAATATTTTCTTCCAGTCTGTAGCTTTCTTTTTATCCTCTTCGTGAGGTATTTTTATAAGCAATAGTTTTAAGTTTGGTCAAGTCCAGTTTAATGAATTTTTGCTTGTGTGGATTTTGCTATGGGGGTCATGTCTAGGAACTCTTCGGTAAGTCCAATGGAGGTGCTAATGGAGAGAGGAAGAGTCCAGGTTTCCCTAGGTGACTGAAGATGGTAGGCACGTGATACTTAAAGTCAGCAGACCTGGAAGGGCCTTGTGAATGGAAGGAGGGGATTTGGGGTGGATGGAGATGAACCTTACAACCAGAGGCCACATGGACACTTGAGTCACTGAGTGGAGTCGAGGACAGCAGCAGACATACGGTCCTAAACCAGATGGGGTGACACACACGCCAGCATGGAGAGGTTGTTTCAGTCAGCGGCAGGCCGCTGTTACAAGATACACAGACTGGGTGGCTGAAAAAACATGCGTTTCTTAGAGTTCTAAGGGCTGGAGGTCTAAGATCAAGGTGCTAGCCAATTCAGATCCTGGTGAGAATTCTCTTCGTAGCTTGTTAACGGTGGTTTTCTCACTGTGTCCTTACACAGCTCTTCTTAAAAGGACGTGAATTCTATCATGGGAACCCCATCCTCATGAGCTCATCTAGTTCTAATTATCTCCTAAAGGCTCCACTTCCGGACACCATCACACTGGGGATTAGGGCTTCCACAGATTAATTTGGAAGGGATGCGAGCATTCAGTCCATAACACAGATGGTGACCAAGGACCAGAAGCCCCTCCTTCATACCTCCACTCCATTCCCTGATGACTTGATGGAATTCAGAACCAATCCAATGGATAGGTAAGAAGGCAAAGAATCCTAAATTGACTAAGAAAACAATAATTTAACAAAAAACAAACCCATATTGATGATGTATCATGAATTGGCAAGAGTAAAGTTTCCTCTCCACTGGAGAATGGGCGCTCCATATGGGAAAACCTTGAGATGTAGGGAAGAAAGGATTGCATATTTTTGTTCACCAAGTCCGCACCTGTGAGACCCAAACCTGCTGCATACGTTCCATAGACAGGAGGGTTGCTGGCTTGCTGGCAGGCAACAAGCCCATGAGCACCACCGAAAGAACCTGATGACAGCTCTGTTGTTAGGTCTGATGCATGGAGTACACTATATCTGTCAGCATCAACCACAAAACCAGCATTGTTTTGTTTCAGTCAAGAGTCTTCCAAAGTCACACCTGTGGCTTTCAGGGCAAGTTCTCTGGACATCCCCCAACATGTGTCTGGAAGGGATCTGGCAACTCTTCAGGGAGAAAACCCACCCTATAGAGCAACTGCAGGTTTTGCTGGCTTCTCTGTCTTTATGCCCTGGAGTCAGAAACAGCATAGGGCATTAGTACTGGGCACTGAGGCAGGCGGAACTGAATGTCCACCTCCACGACAGCATCAGTGGATTCTCTGTGCTAGTCCACGTCTTCTGTGGTCCACGTCAAAGCCCAGAAAACCAGGACACCACTTGTTGCTCTAGGCATCCTGCCAAAAGAAAACAAAAAGTGTTCTTCACTTGGCACTGAGCTTGTTCACTGTTTAAGGAGCATTTCTATGGGGACAAAGAATTGTTCAGCTGACGAATATTTCTCCAGACCTATTTGCTGGCTTGGACTCACACATTAATGCAGATGTGGAAGATAAAGACAGCCATCCACAGCTAATACCCAACAGCGACGAACTGGTGAGAGGAAATAAGGTAAAATTAGTGCTACTTGTGCCTTCTGATGACCTAGGGAATATTAAAATTATATTCCTACATATAAACCTTAAAATTTTCCAAGGGAGGGAGATGCTTCCTGTGCGTGTGTTGGGGACAGAGTGTAGCAGTCTCTGAAAGCAGACTTTTTGAGGGGAGATCCTTGAAGGAACAAGGGTGTCTGGGATAGAAAAATAGAGGTAAGAGTGGTCTGAGTGAATTGTCACATTAGAGCTTGCTTCCTTCCCCATGTAGAATTTAAGTCTATCAGGAATGTGATAGTCTAAGGGAACATTGAGCATCCCATAGGGTATTATATTGAGGGTCTAAAGTTCACTTGTTCCCCCCAGTTCTTGTAATGATGACTCTTAGAAAGACAGATAAATAATAAAGTGGGATAATTGTGGGCTAAAATGTTTTTGGAAGTTGAGGAGTCAATATTATGTTTTCTTTGAAAATATATATCTCCAGAGAGGTCAATACTCTGTCTCTGGTCTTGTGTCTGGTCACTGGCCACGCAGGCTGGTGTTACACAAATTCTCTGTGAAATGCACAATATGGAAAGCATACCATTCTAACTGAGTCTTCTTTACTTATTCATTAAAGCATATAAAGATGAATAAAATGCAGAGCTTACCCTTTACTGGGTCTTGGTTGAGTGAGAAAGACATGTAAACACAGAGATGGGGGCTCCATCAGCGGTATGACTAGCCCCTGTCTACTTGACCAGGACTGTGGAGGAAGTGACATTTGCAGGATTGGGTGGAAGCCACTGGGAGGCATTCTGGAAAGGAGAAGAATCCATGAATAGCAAGGGTCAAGAGAGGGCTAGAGGCTGTTTAGGAAACCATATTAAAATAAAATATGATGTGTTACACTTTGTGATTAGTTGATAAATTCAGCAAGTCATCATCAGAAGAAATTAGAAAACTGCATTCTCTGTTTCTGCTTCCCCAGATCTTCTCCTTGGGTAAAACTCAGTGGTTGGTAAAATGGGTAAAAAGTGGATGTAACTAGACTCCCAAGATATCCCGAGAAATATGGAGCCAACGTTGAAGGGAATCCATTTCCTCCCTAGGCTTTTTGATTAAGGAAAAAAAAAAAGCCAAGGTTGTAAGAAACTGTAGGAACTATGCAAAGTTGTCAGGGGTCCAAGAGAACCACAAGGCCATATAAGTAGATAAAAAGGTGAGACCGGGGCGGGGGTGGGTGGGGGAGAAATAGCTGGCCCAGATTAGAACAATGGCCTCATAAACACTCAAAAAGGAGCATAGGGCAAAGGAGGGACCGAAGGGGGAGCGCAGGACTTGGGGAGGGCTTGAATCTCCGAACAGCTAGACAGAGGCACCTGGGGCTTCAGGGTACACATTAAAGGTAGAGGAAAAGCGAACAAATGGACAACAACCCACCCTTTCCTCTTCAGTCTCTGCCGGGGCAGGCTTAGCCTTCAGTGGACGGTCTCAAGTGGAAGAGCAGGATAAAGCTCCTAATTCTAATGAGTCTGATGCTAAAATTTTGGGACCCTCAGCCAACCCTCAGTTACTCAGGGAGCCATTTCCTAGCAAAGGCTGGCACAGAGGCCCTCTCTGACCAGGGCGAGGCAGCTCTTCTTCGTCCCGCTCTGTGAAGCCCTTGCTGCCGAGCCCCACGCTAGATTCTGTCAGCGAACACCTGGGGCCTTGCCAGAGACTTGTCTCTAACGGAGTGAGGTCCTGGGCAAGACTGTGAGGTGTCTTGGTGGAAAAATCCGGAGTGCGCTAGATGTCTTTTGCGGTCTTTTGAGCTTTGAGCTTTGAGCTCTGGGGTTCTAAAAGCTTGGTAGCCTCAAAGTAGAAAACCAGCTCCCCTCGAGGTGAAGTGAGAAACATCATTTCAAAAGACAAATGTTTGTGGGGACAGTTAATTTGTTTATTTTTAAAATTTTAAAGTAATTTTGTTATATTAATTTTCCACCCTTTTTTGGGGGGGACACAATTTTTTTTATCCTTATTTATGAGGTAAATATAAATCAGGGCCTATGTTTGTGAACAGTTTTGGAAAACTTTCACTGGGTCTTAATTTTATTACACCTACCTAGCTTTTAAAGACTGTCCCTATTCAGTCCTGCAGATGTTCACAAGTCACAAAGAAACCTAGGCTATTATCATTTGCAAATACTGGGAATTTCGGAAACTCTCCCAAGTCCTGTAGCTAGATAGTGGCCAAGTTGGGACTATAGCCCAGCCTTCCTCATCCCTGGCACAGCCCGGCGCAGGATCCTACCCCCAGGCCTCGTGTCTCCTAATTTCCTTCATCAAATGTTCATTAGGTGCTAAACATACATTTAGTACAGCACTAGAACTTGTGGGAGATGCTTTTCTGCAAGGAATTTCTGATCCCACTGGTAAAGCTGGCCTTAAATCGAACATCATAAGCCCCAGCCCCATGGCGTACAGTAGAATTGAAGAATCCTACAAGATGAAGAAGGAAAACTGTTCCTTGACATTGGATCTCTGCAGAAGCCAGTTGTGACAGATTTGGGAAAAGAGCAGATAGAAGGCCAAAAAAGAGAGTTGAGACACTGAGGGAAGCAGTAGGAAGGGGAAGACAAAGACGCGGTCCCAGCTCTCTTGTAGGATTGAGATCATAGTTGCTGTTGTCCCCTTTCAAAGAACTGGGCTTTGTTCCAATTCAACTTTCCATTCACAAGTAGGTATTTCCTTCAGCGGGGTGGGGAGATGGCAAGCTCTGATTCCAGAAGACTGAGGACTGTCCTCCTTAGTTAGAAAGAGGGGAGGGTGTGCACATGATTCCTGTGCTGCCATGTTCCTGCGTCAGCCTCGGTGTGGGGTACATTGGCAACCTCATGGTGAATTTATGTCGAAGAACTAAAAATAATTGTTTAACCTGCGAGTTTTCCCTTATTAGGGATTTGGTTGTAAAATCTCGCTGGACCGGCTACTGTTGCTTCCTACTGGTTGAGTGTGTTTCACTTAGTGGTTAGGGGTGGAAATGATTAACTGCTAAAGACAAGGGTTTTCTTTCCTTTCTTTTACAATGGCAACCTGTTTCTCCCTCCTCTCCTAATGTCTTTGTTCAACAAACAGCATTTCAATAAGAGTAAGCAAAATATTTTAAGAAGAGCTGTCACCATAAACACCAATTCTTTTTGTTTTTCATGTTTTCTTTCCCTAGTTCTGATGTCCGTGCATCTGTATTTTTATCTGATCGTAATGATACTGTTGAGAGGGTTATGGAATCTGGTTTTTTGCTCTAGATTACACTGTAGACATTTTTCACGTTTCCACAGACCTTGTGATTCTTATCTAATGGCTGCATAATATTCCAGAGGACGGATGTGCCATTATTTGAGTTAGCCATTTTTCTGTTCTTGGCCATCCTGGTTTTGGTCAGTTTCTCACTCTCGTTCAGCTCATGGATTTAGATGCAGTTTCCAGAGAGACAGAATATGTCTTTGAAGCGATTGGCTTTTGAAACTGGAAATAAGCAAGTGGCTCTAGCAACACTGTGTGTCCAGCAGATAAAAAGGCAGTGAGGGTGTAAAAGCGGCGTGTGGATGGTTGGCAGACAATAATTCTTATGGCTGGACAAAATATCACCAATAGTTTGTAACTAACATACACAGTGATATTCATTTCCATGATTAATAACCAAAGCCTTAGAAATACTGCTACACGGTGCCGTTCTAGCCTCTCCTTTTCTGCCCCCTTGGGCCCGAACTGCATAAAAGGGGACAACATTGCTGGTACTTTCTGCAGGAGACTAGTAATTTGCGTCCCTTGATTTGGCTTCTGAGCATGAAGGCAGGATGCCAGGAGGCATGTGCTGCTCTCTGGGCAGAAGTAAGCGGGTCTCATGTTGGCTTTATGCTAGCAGGTGAGGGCAGGTGGTATATAGAGTGGGTCGGGGTTGTATGTAGAACGGATGCGGGGTATTGGTATATAAAGCAGGGAAGG